>NW_004524609.1:4098745-4127616 GCF_000260255.1 Octodon degus | reverse complement strand
AAAAAAAAAAAAAAAAAAAAAAGGGCAACCAGGGCCCGGGGAGATAGCTCAGTAGAATAAGTGCTTGCCTGGCAAGTGCAGGATCCTGAGTTCAATCCCCAGTACCAGGGAAAAAAAAAAAAGGCAACCAGGTAAGTGAACAGAAGCTCAAGCTAGAACAGAGGCAGTAGCCCTGGCACTTGGTACTGGCACTCTGGCCCCAAAGCTACTTCCTTGAAGAGTTTTAGCTTTCTTACAGAAAGCCAGCCACAGGCAGTGACTTTTTTTATTTTAGGGAAGGGTCTACAGGGTGTTCATGTTCTCACTAATAATCAGACTCGTAGTGATCCGCCTGTTTACAGCCTCCCAAGAGCTGGGATTACAGGTGTGCGCCGTCTCAATCCCATCTCAGCATGCCCTGGTTGCAAGGCTGGCTCAGCAGGTCCGGGGATCAAACCCCTCAGCCCCTGGCCTGCTTGCAGGCACTTTAATCTGCTAAGCTATTTGGCTGGCCCTTGGCAGTGACTTTTAAATAAGGAACTTTCTGCTACTAACTGGTAGATGCTAGTTTTAGTGCCGTGTCCCTGTAATGCAGCATACGCTTTCAAAAGATGCCGATTTTCCATAAAGTACAACTTCATAGTTCTTACTCGGAGCTGCTTTCTTTGGCTTTGGAAGGCCACTGCTTGGACTCAGAGCTGTGGTTTTCCTGGAGGAGATCTTCCAGGGCTGGACATGTTCTGGAGCTCCTTTATGAACAGCTTCTCTGTGTGTTTCGTCCTTAAAAGCACATGTAAAACAGAAGTAAGAGCAAGGCCTAATGGCTCTTCCATACCTCACTTTAAATATCACATGGTGGTAAAAACAGCTAACTAATCCCTAGAAACATCACTTTAGTGCACACTCCCGTAGTCTGGCTAGCACTCCTCTGCTCTAAGTTCGAGGCTCTCTTGGCTGTCGTGCCGTGGACTCTGAAGCAGCTCTGACTTCCTCCCAGTTTCCGTCACCACAGCCCACAGCCAAGTACAGCCACTCTGAGGTGCTCGTTTCCTGGACAGCTTTTAAGCAGCTACCCTGTAAGCAGCGCTTAGCTGTTACTGTTCTGTACTGTGTTTCCAGTTCTGCTCACCAACATTTTAGGTAAGCATTTCTTTTGCTTTCACTTAAGTTTCTATGAGCTACCACTTGGAAAACAATGAAAACTTATCCTTCTTTTAACCAGGTATTCTCTCACTTGGGATTCTCTGACTTCTCTTACTCCCTTTGGTTTTTCTTTTCTTTTTTTCTCCTGGAGTCTGAACCCAGGGTCTTTGTACTGTACCCCCAGCCCTTTGTTGAGACAGTTTTAGGATGCAGCTGTCTTCCAGGAGTGCACTACATGCCATCATGGCATACACTGTCATGCCTGGCCTCTCTCACTTCCTTGGAACTTGTCAGCACAGATTATTCTCTTTAACCTCTGGTATACTGCTAACCAGAAGAAACCTCCAAAAAAAATCAATGGAAGCATCAGGCAAAAGGAAAAACACTAGTTTTCTTTGGCACCAGCTGTCTAGTATTTAAGCAACTTGAAGCCTCTATGAATAAAAGAAAATTCTATGTGAAGAAATGAAATCCTGACTTTTCCTAAACAGTTAATGATTAAAACTCTGCGGTGCTTTGCTTCCTTAACAAAGCTCCTCTTGGCAGGGTGCACTGCAGTGACCTACGGTGTCTACCGCAGTGGAGACTTTTACCCACTGGTTCCTCCTCCTCATGTGGCCCGTGAGGTCCAGTATTCTCTTGAGCTTTATTTCTTCTTAGTTCCCTTTCAAATGCTTCAGTTAATGCCTAGAGAGGAAAAGGTCATCAATGTTATAGTTACTAGAAACATCCATCCACAAGAGGACACGAAGGCAAAACCACCACACCTAGGATCCCGCCGCCTCTAAAGTATCAGACTCATCCTTTCTTTAAAAAAAGCAATCCCATTCAGCTCTGTATAATATACAATTTGGTCTGCACAACTGGGTGTAAAGTGAAATTTTACATTATGAAGATTTTGTTCTCACAGGTTTTGTAATCATTCTGCCACTCCTCAGTGGAAATCCCACCTAGTTACATACTGCATATAGCTACTGTAAAACATCCATCTGAAGTAACTTCTGTTTTCACCATTACAAATACCAATACATTATAAAACCACGATAAAATCTACTACAGCAAACAATTAAGTGTTCTAAATTCATACAATACATCAAACCCCTGTCCCATGCCAGAAACTTTTCTCTGGCACGCAGAGCAGTCTCCCTGTGGGACTCTAGCCATGCCGCTGCCAATGGGCCCTTTCTCATCTCCAGTCTGCAGGGGCTCATTACGCTCAGTCCGTCTTAAATTCTCTCTGAAAGTATAAAATGCCAGCCTACGATGATTTTCTTCCTCCCCTGAAACACTGAACTGTATCTGACCAGGTTATTTTCTTGAGAATTTCCCTAGAACTTTATGTTCCCTGGGAAAGGGGCATAAACCATAACACATAATTATCATCCACTCAAGCATATTAAATACATTTTAACTCTTTTAATTAGCAGCATGCTCAACAGCATCTGGCTGAGAGGAATGGAACTGGCTACTGCCCAGAGGTAGTCGGGTGATGGGGAAGTACCTTTGCCTGCAACTCACGGAAGTCTCTTTCTTTGTGCTTCTGCTGTCTTTTCCGCTCTACCTGGAACTGCTTGTATTTGTGAACTGGAGACAGCGAATGGGACCTGAAATGTGGCTTTCTGTGCACAGAAAGTCCTACAAACAGAAAGGCCATTTATTAGTTCCTCCCAGCCAGAAATGTCAAGTCGAAAATCAAACAACTGGTTCTTACCAGATCCAAAGAGAATGATGAATAAACGTGCTAAGTATATTGTCTCCTAACTAATTCGTATTTTAATCATACAAATAAGAGAAATAGACATAAATGTATAGTCTTAAATAAGTACTTAGCATGTGTATTCAACTTTGGATTGAACTGCACACGTGGAATGCCTGCCATGCACAAAGTCCTATGGCAAGGACTCTTGGAGTGGTGTCAGTAAGCACAAAAAAGTAAATTTCAGGCCCTGAGGAGGGCTGTAAGCATGTCTGCACGCCTCATCGGTACTTGTAGGGTAGCGTGCTCACAAGCCAACAGCTGCAGCTACCATGGTCATGCGCCATGCAGTCCAGGTTCATCCCAGTGGGGGGAGCACTCCAGTGCACGACACTGAACGGGCAGGATCTCTAAATACCACATAAACAGATTTTCAGAAACAGGCAACAGGAAAAAGCTGCAGAAAAATATATGCAGCATCTCTAAATTTAAAATCCATACAACAATATAGTAGTATGTTTGGATAACTAATGCACAGTGTAAGTTATTAAAGTATAAAAATAGTGTTGGAATGCGCCAGGCAGATAGCTCAGCGGTCCAAGCGCCTGCCTGGCAAGTGTAAGGACCTAGACTTGATCCCCAGTACTACATGCTGTGTCACCGTGCCGGCCCCTGAAACTGGGCGCAGTGGTGCATGCCTATAATCCCAGCAATGGGGAGGATGAGACAGGAGAATTACTACCAGTCGGAACTGCGTAGTGAGCCCCTGTACAAAAAAAAAAAAAAAACATTTGGAAGAAAACAATACCAACTTTGATATTATTGATTCCTTCTGTGTAGTTCTGAAAAGTTTAAAACGAGAATCAATCCAAGCACATAAGGCCCCCTAAGCAGGTCCTCGGGACGCCACCTGCCCTCCGCAGAAGTACCTGGTCGTAGCTTCTTGGGCCCACACTCCACAACACTGTCGCTGTGCTGAGACAGTGTTTCCTCATCACCGTGGTCCTCTTCCTTTTCAGTATCTTCTTTATGGTCTACCTTTTCTTTAATTTGATGACCCAGGGCACTTTTTAACATCTATTGAAAAAATTCATTTCAACACCTTTCATTAATTTCAGCAGAACAGCAGAATGTAAGTGGGTGAGAGAAGAGAGCAGACCTTTAGGGTTTCCTGTAACAGTCACTAGTTCTTAGACACTCATCCACATTTAGCCTCTTAGGGTAGGAATCAGTGCTGCGAATGAATGAGTTCCCTCATTAAGTCACAAGTTTCCTGCTGTAAGTCTGAAGGGTTTAATATATTTATTCAATGTTACGCCATTGGATTTTGTGAGAATCAGTGATCAGTTTTATATCAGATTTGTCTTTTTTTTGCTGCAGCTTTTTTTGGTGGTACCAGGGATTGAACTCACAACCTTGCATTTGCCACTGAGCTATATCTCCGGCCCCCTAGTTTTTTTTTTGTTTTGTTTTGTTTTTTTGGTGGAACCAGGGATCGAACTCAGGCCCTTGCATTTGCCAGGGAGGTGCTTATTCTACTGAGCTATCTCCCTGGCCCCCAGATTTGTCTTTAATGACAAAGAAAAACTACACGGATACATTTAGCTTTACATAATTATTCATATTACAGTAGTCCCTTGCTATTTCACAGTTCAACTTTCACAGGCTGTCTCGTGGGTTTTCAAAAAATATTAATCTAAATTATTCATCGTGGATTTTTTCAATGTATGGTGGGATTTTGCCAGACTGTACAGTATACTTACGTTATTAAAATTTCATAGGTTTAGGAGCCTAGAAAATGATTAAGAACACTAGAAGTGCTTTTAAAAGTTTGGGGAGACTGGGTATAGTAGGGCACATCTATAACCCCAGTGCTTGGGAGGCTGAAAATGCGAAGATCACTGAGTCGGATCTGTGTAGTGAGACCCTGTAGACACTGTAATATGTAAAAAAATTAAAAAAAAAAATAAAAGTGTAGGAAAGGTTTACAAGAATGTGGGAAGGGGTTACGAAGCCTTCATACATATATACAGACAGACATAGATATAGATATATGAATAAACATTATAACGTCACTACTTTGATTTTCACTTATCGCGGGGGGGCCTGGAACATAACCTCCATGATGTAAGGGACCACTGTAAATGAGTTAATTTTTATCACAACTGACAAATGGATAAATCAGTGCTGTATTTCATTATATCAAAAAGGCTAAGAGATCTTGGCTCATGTCCTACCTGCTTACCCTCTGGAACAATTTTCATAGTAACTAAGACCTAACTCACTTTGCAGATCAAAGGCTTAGCTTTCACTTTCCATTGGGAAGGCCCTGGCCCTAGCTGTGAACCACAGCAGTCTCAGTATCCATAGAAAACAAGACTTGCCCAGTCTAGTTCAGATAGCCGCTGAGACAGCTTCTCTGATACCACGTGTAGCTCTTGTTCTGTTAGCCTCCTTCTCAGCCTCTGGGAGAAAGGTGACTCCCATGACGCAGTCGCTGCTCTGTTTTCACTTCTGCAATAAATGTGACCATGTAGCATTTAAGTAACCAGATATATGTTATAGTAAAAACTGTAATAGATACTTTAATAGATACTTCATACTGGCTTCCACAGCTAAATTTAGTCTACCCTTTACTTTTCAAATTCTTTTACCAACAGACAGTAAGCATCAAAGCCTGCAGTAATGTTACCTTTTTCCTTTTGGAAGCTTCCTTGTCCTAGGGCTGAGGACTTGAGCTGGACATATTTTTTGGTCACTTTCTTTGGGCACCATGGAAGTTAAAGTAACTGTATCATCTGGTTCCTATTAGCAACAGAAAAAAGTCCATTTGAAAAGGCTACGTAAGTCCTTTTTGGGTCAGGGAAGGGAGGACCTATGACAAAAAGCTGACTTGGGCCAGGGAGATAGCTCAGTAGATTAAAGCGCCTGCTTAGGCAAGCACAGGGACCACGGTTCCCTGGCACATATTGTGCCAACCCCATCCCCAGGGTGGGATAAGCCGGCCCACCCACAGAGTCTGGGCCTAGTGGCGCACGCCTGTAATCCCAGAGCTGGGGAGGCTGAAAAACAGGAGGATTACTATGAGTCCGAGCTGCGTAGTGAGACCCTGCAACCAAATATGTTTTTTTTTTAAAAAGCTGTCTTTTAATTTCCATGTGACAACACATTTGTCAAAATATATTAATGCTCAAATGACTTACAGCAATGTCTTATCAGCTTAGAAAAAAACTGTGGCTCAGAATGCCATTCTACTTTAAGGCAGGTAAAGGGACTCTTGACATGACATTTCGGGGATTAGGTCTTACCCAAGTACTGAGCAGGCCTGACCCTGCCTAGCTTCCACGATCAGACGAGATGGGGCTTTTCCAGGATGATATCACTGTAGGCTTTCAGGAATTATCCCAAGTACAAGTGTTCAAGTTACCATCTCTTACATTAAGAAATCAAAAGGGTTGGGGCTGGGGAGATGGCTCAGTGGAATAAGTGCTTCTCTGGCAAGCGCAAGGGCCTGAGTTCAATCCCTGGTTCCACCAAAAAAAAAAAAAAAAAAGAAATCAAAAAGGATTGTTCAAAGTTGAAATACTTTGAACATGAAACTTCCCAAAATGCTTGACATTTTCAGTAATGGCTAGTTATTTTTTATAGACAGGGTCTCACTATGTAGTGCAGCTGGCCTTGCACTCACGGCGTTCCTCCTGCACAGCCTCCTAAAGCTTTGGGTTATAGGTGTGTGCCACCATGCCAACAGTTAGTTTCTTTTTTGTCTTTTTTGATAGGCTCTCTCTGCGTAGTTTAGGCTGGCTGTGTGCTTACTATGTGGCCTGGGTTGCCTTGAACTTGTGATGATGCGCCCACTTCTGCCTCAAGTCCCGAGATCACAGGCATGTACCACCACGCCTGGAGCAATTACTCCTTAACCTTACGAGTCATCTTTTTTGTTCTGGAGCTAAGAATTGTACCAAGGGCCTTGAGCATGCTAGGAATATGCTCTCACTGGGCTACACTCCCACACTCAAGCGAGCACCTTTTAGAAAACATATATGTACTGGTACCCACAATTGAACTCAGGGCCTTGCGCTTGCCAGGCGAGCTATATCCTGTACCATTAAGCTACATCCCTGGCCTAGAAAATATTTTTTGTGTGCAAAATAAAACTAGAAGAAAACTTTTTTTTTAGGAACCGGGGATTGAACTCGGGCCCTTGTTCTTGCCAGGCAAGTCTTGTTCTACTGAGCCATCTCCCCAGCCCCAAGAAAACATTTTTGTGGCAAATAAGTATTTACTGTTTAATGACATCTTCAATTTCACTTCCATATTTCCTTCTACTAAAAATTCACAGTAAACAGCAACTGTGACTGCATTCTTAATAACTTTTTAATGCAGTATGTGTCTAGCTCAATTAATTTTATTTCAAGATGGATATTTTCATTCTCTTCCACTCAGGTGAACACAGAAACACAACTCAGAAGCCTTCCTGCCAACCCCTACGCTCCCTGACAAAGACAGTACTTACCCTACGACCGTATTTTCCCTTTTTATTGATCCAGCATCCTACCTGAATAGATGCACAGCATGTCTAAAATGATGCCATCTAATGCTGCTGATGCACCCTTCATTTCCATGCGTTCCCTGCACTGCTGGGAATTGTTTTGGTTTGGGTTTCCAGACTGACCTCACATTGCAACCCCCTCTACCATGCCAGCCTCCCTCCCCACCCTTCAGCACCCTCGCTCTTAGCTCTCCTTTCCTTTCTCCCCTCCCTCTTCTCTTTTTCCTTTTGGAGTGCTAGGGATTAGGCACAGAGCCTGCACAATCATCCACACTGCCAGTCAAGTGAGGCCCTTACTGCCCTGACGGGGCTTGACCTCCTGATCCTCTTCCTCAGCCTCCCAAGGGCTGAGATTATGGTGTGCCTGTGGTCAGGCCGGGAACATTCTTTAATGATGAAAATCATTGTTTATAAATTCATCCTGCCACAAAGCTGTCTATTCCTTCTAGAAAGATATGGATAGGATGACTACATAAAGTGGATTTTCTTCCCCCAAAGATGAAAAGAAGTCAAAACAGTTCAAGATGCTAATAATGACTCAGGCCGGATAATGGAATATCAATAGATGGTTATTTTCTTTGTTCTTTTTTTTATTTTTTGTTACCAGGGATGGAACTCAGGGCCTTGTGCTTGCCAGGCAGGTGCTTAAGCCACTGAATGACCTTTATTTTCTTGTTTTACATATTCTGGCTTTTGCTTTGTTTTGTTGACGCAAGGTCTCACTATGCAATTCAGGTTGGCCTTGAATTAACTTTGTAGCCCTGGCTGACCTCAAACTCACAGTGATCCTCTTGCCTCAGCCTCCCCAGTGCTGGGATTACAGGTGGGCACCACGATGCCCACCAACATTCTGGTATCGTTAAATTATTTAACTAGAGACACACAAAATGGTTCTGAGGCCAGAATGCCCGAGTTGAAATCCTGTCTCTTCAACTGCTGTGTAACGTTAGGGAAGATACTAACCTTTCTACATCAGCTTTCCTATTGGAAATATAGTACCTATTCCAACTTTTTTGTTGTTGTTGTTTTATTTTTTTTATTTTTTATTTTTTTTGGCGGAGCCAGGGATTGAACTCAGGCCCTTGCGCTTGCCAGGGAAGCGCTTATTCCACTGAGCCATCTCCCCGGCCCTCTTTATTTTTGTTTTTGATACAGGGTCTCAATATGCAGCTGTAACTGTCTCAGCCTCTCCAGCGCTGGGATTATAGGAGTGCATCACCACACCTGGTTTCAGGGCCAGCATGGTGCACCTGGGGTCCAGGGCTAGTACAGCATTCCGTACTGAGGATCAAACCTGGGTCCTTGCACTTGCCAGGCAGGTTGTTTACACTGCTAAGCTATCTCCCCAACACTCCAGAAATGTTTTAAGCAATAAATTGTTCAATACCCATGAAGTACCTAAATTTGTACCTGGCAAAACATAAACATTTGCCATGTGTCGGCTCATCTTTCCTTTTTATTATCACTTCCTTTTCTCTTCTTTGTTTAGCTGGTACATGCCACATCTTAGTTCTTTTCTTTAATTCTCTTCCTTTTCTTCCCACTCCTGCCATCTCGGGCCCCCTCATCCCTTGACATTTACTTTGTCCCTATCTTCCTAGAATGACAGAGTATGAATATACAGGTATAAACACAGTGGCCAGTGGTAAGTACAACGCCATCTCATCTCCTAGTGGTGGAGCATGCTGGACTGTATCTGGGCTTCTGGGCTTGCAGGTATAACTCTGTGGTACAGCACATGTTTAGCATACACAAAGCCTTGCGTCCTATTTCCAGCAACAAAAGAAATACCAAATATATGGGCTTCTCCCCAGCCGCAAGCAAACCCGCACTTACCACAGGAAACACAGCATGCTCTCCAGGTGAACTCATGGCAGGGGAGAAGCGACTTGAATATAGGTATTCTCTGCCTATGGGGCAGGGTGCTCGCGGCTCTGCAGGGTGGTAGGGGGGGTGCAAAGGAATAGCTGCTCGGATGGGCTCCCCTAGCCTTCTAGCACTTGGAGCCTCGCTTGCAGATGGGACTTCCGCTGGGAAGGCAAATTACAGTAAATCTTACAAAATTCTAAATAAATCATTTAGCACATAGTATACCCAGCCAAACATATTCCCCCCACACTAGAGCACACAAAACATAATTAAATCAGGGCTATAGTCTTAGCCAAAAAAGTAGAAATCTACATAAGAATGGATGTTAATTTTTTTTTTTCCAGACAGGCCTTCACCGTTAAGTTCAGGCTAGGCACGCCAATATACAGTGCAATGACCCTCCTGCCTCAGCCTCTCAGGTGCTGGGATTGCGGGTGTGCACCACAGCGTCTGGCAGGATAGCTGTAATCTTAATGTTATTATCATAAAATCATTCCTTGAAAATTTAAAAATAAGAAACACTTGGAAGAAACCTCATGGCTTAAAGAATGTCTATATAGGGTCGGGGTTATAGCTCAGTGGCATAAGCACCTGCCTGGCAAGAGCAAATCCCTGGTACCACCAAAAAAAAAAGAATGTCTATGTAAATTATAGTTCATTCACATTTAGAAAACTGGTCAGTCATTAACAATGATTTTCGGGGCCGGAGAGATGGCTCAGTAGAATAAGCGCTTGCCTGGCAAGCTCAAGGGCCTGAGTTCAATCCCCGGTTCCGCAAAAAAAAAAAAACCAAAAAACTGATTTTCCCAATACAGAAGTATTGGGATAATCCCAATACAGAAGTCATAGAGAACCACAAGGAATGGGGCCTGGTCACAGCGACATGAACTTGTAATCCCAGCTACTCGTAAGGCTGCAGAGGGAAGATCACATGTTCAAGGCCAGCCTGGACAAGACCTTTCCTTAAAATAAAACTTTAGAAGGGCTAAATGAGCCTGACATGACGGTTTGTGTCTATACCCCCAGCACTCTGGAAGGCTAAGGCCTGTCTCAAAAAGTAAAATAAAACAGAAATGCAGCTCAGTGTTAAGGGTGCTGGATTCAATCCTCAGCACTACATAAATAAATAGGAGGGTTGGGCATAGAGTGCTTGTCTAACATGCATAGGCCTTGGGCCCAATCCTCATTTATAAACAAACAAAGGGAAAAAAAAAAAAAAAAAGGATGGGGCTGGTAGGATAGCTCAGCTGTCTAAAGCTCCTGCTTGGGCAAACTCAGTCAGGCGCAGGGGTCCGCGGTTTGATCCCCTGCACCACATACCGCACCAGACCCCCCCTTAAGGCAGGCTGAGCTGACCGAAAAAAAAAAAGAATCTTTAAAAATATATTAAAAAAAAAAAAAAGGAATAATAGTATTTTGTCACTCGTTATTAAGTTAAAGGTCGGCAACTGATATAAAGTATATCAGAGACTCATTGTCTTTATTTATTTATTTACTTTTGCAGAACCAGGGATTGAATTAGGGCCCTTGTGCTTGCCAGGAAAGCACTTATTCTACTGAGCCATCTCCCCGGCCCCGAAAGTCTCTAAGAAAAGACTTAGACAATAAAATAATGAACACAAAAATACGTGACCAAAAACCATCTAAAACAGAACTCAGGGGTACGGGGAGATAGCTCAGTAGAATAAGTGTTTGCCTGGCAAGTGCAGGGTCCTGAGTTCAACTCCCAGTACTGCAAAGAAAAAAAAAAAAAACAGAACTCAGAACTCATAATTGGGCTGGTAAGATGGCTCAGTGGTCTAAAGCACCTACTTGGAACAAGCTTGGCAAAGCACGGGGACCGCGGTTCAATCCCCCAGCACCACATGCCAGCCAGCCCCGCCCCCTGGTGGGCTGAGCTGGCCACACACACACACACACACACACACACACACATAAATAAAATTAGAAGAAAAAAAAAAGAACTCATAATTAAGGGCAGATTGTTACGAACAAAATCATACAAAACTAAAGAGGATGGCTGGGGAAGTAGCTCAGTTGTCTGAGTGTCTGCCTGGCAAGCACAGGACCTGTTTGATCCCTAGTACTGCATGCCGTGAAGACCCCACACTAAGCCGGCCACGGAAACTGCGTACGGTGGAGCACTCCTGTAATCCCAGTGCTGGGGAGGCTCAGACAGGAGGATTACTGTAAGTCTGAGCTGAGTAGTGAGACCCTGTACCAAATAAATAAATAGGAGTAACAAAGTATAGGACAGCAAAACTGAAAAACAAAGTAGAAATACCAAGCATCAGCTACTGCGCCTAACCAAGCAGTAACCTAAAGAACAAATAGCCCATCACAACTCACTATCTTCAACAAATGGTGCTGCATTCTTGGACAGGAAAATAGAGGAGGGTGAGTTCAACACGGCCTCATATGATATAGAACCCGGTGAGGCTAATGTTCTTTTATACTGAGCATCAACAGGGATCTGGGCACCTAGGAAAGAAAATATTAAAGGTAAATTCTTAAACTATCAAATAGTTTACTAAGTATTATACTAAAAACCAAGAGGAATAACAGTGTTGAAAGAACAATATTAGCCAAACAGGTTTAACATCAATTATTTTTACTGCTGTCACATAGTAAGATAATCAAGTTCTATAGCCCAGAATCCTTTATATAACCTGAAAACTGCTGTATTAAAACTTTCATATTGTGCTTCAGAAAAATAGGTGCCAAAATTATGGAAATGCTTAGTATTAGTATTATGTGACCACTTTTGGTTATGAAGAGACACTTGAGCAGGGTATGGTGGCACACACCTGCAATCCCAGCACTTGAAAGGCGACAGGAGATTGCTGCAAGTTCAAGGCCAGCCTGAACTACACAGTGAGACCCTGTCTCAAAAAAAAAAAAAAAAAAAAAAAAAAAACTTCCAAAAGCCCCCAAGAGACACTTGAAGTAGGAGTATAGAGAGTACCACAATCGGAGGCTGGGCAAGATACCTCAGGAGAATAAGCGCCTGCCTGCAAGGTCCTGAGTTCAATCCCTGGTACCGCAAAAAGAAAAAAGACCTAATAATACCATAATCAGAGAGTCCAGAAACTGAAGCCTACACTAAATGTCTATGAATGTATCCACCAGTTATCTGCTATCTCAATCTAAATATAAAAGGAAATTTCCAGAAACTCCTTTATCACATCAAACCCGAACACCATTGCCAAGTGTCTCTCCGCCTTTTCTCTGTTACCCAAAGTGTAATGAAAACAATTTCTCTTGCTCTTCGTAATCTGAAAACAAGTACAGGCTGAGAACCTCTTATCTAAAATGCTTGTGACCAGAAGTGTCTGAGATTGTAGAATATCTGCACACACATGAGCTACCACAGGAATGGAAGCCAACTCACCTGTACTTCATGTACATTTGTACACACAGTGTGGAAGTAATTTTCCACAATATTTTAGTGTACCTACACTTTGGCTGTGACCTGTTACATCAGGTCTCAGTGATTATGTCAGGTCAGTGTGATTTTACATTTGTGATGTCAAAACTTTCTCGAAGGCAGCTATGCTTACCACTATACCACCAACGCAGGCTGTCAAAAATTCTTGGACTTTGGAATATTTCAGATTTTTGGGTTAGAAATGCTCAACACAGTTTATTTTACTTTTTTTATAGTGTACCTTTTTCATGGCACTTGATATCACAGAACTCATTTCTGGAATCATTGTCCCTTCCATCTGATCAAAATAAGCAACTATCTTCAAAACTTTTTTTTCCTGTACAGGCCAGTGAGCCTACTAACAGGCACTCGACCAATGAGGTCTACTTCTAGTTCCTGTTGAAATAGGGTCTCACTAAATGGGTCAGGCTGGCCTCAAATCTGTGATCCTCGTGCCTCAGCCCCCCAAAGAGCTATGATTACAGGTATATGCCACCACATCTGGCCAACAAACACTCTAAATACACTTGACTGATCATCCTATATTGCTCATCCCAAAAGGAAGCACATACTTTGGCCTACTGTCTGACCTTCTGACTTGGGTTTTTGGAGCCTAATTCCTTGGAATGCACCACCTACTCCTACTTGGAATCAGAGAACCAGTGCTGGAAGGAACTTCAGACATGGCTTGGTTCACTTCTCACCCAGGGGCTCTGAGAAGATGAGACCCTACCCAAAGTAACATATCCAATAGCAGAGTCTGGAAAGTGACAAAGCCTACTTCTCAATCTCAACTTAAGGTACTTAATACCACACTAACATGCTTGTCTTTCTATCAGAAATAATTATTTTGGTGCAGGTCTTTTTTTTTTTTTTTCTGTTTTAAAAGGTAATTTTACCCTGTATTTTAGTTATCACATCATACTTACTAGCAGCCCTCATCAGGAGAACATAAGCTCCACAAAGGCAGGGACTCTATCTGCTTTGTTTCCCACTCATCACCACTGCCCAGCAGAGAAGGCCCTGAATACTGAGTCAGTGCAACATGGCTCCTTTGTCAGAAACTTTTTCCATAACAAACTCTAAGTTACCTTAGAATGTGTGAATGGTGTTACAAAAAGAGGGGCTACACAGTGTAAACACAGCATCAGAGTCTGAGGCAGAGGGTAAGTGGAAAACTGAGGGGTGTCTGCTAGGAACAGGAAGAGGAAAAGCCCCAGCGTATGACAGCAGAGGGGAACCGAGCAGCCGGGTGGGCAGCGCAGCGGGTGAGACAACTGGAGGAAGGGGAACTGAGGGGAGAGATGCTCGGAGCTGCCATGCAGAGACAGCACACTGTCGGGGACGTGGCCTGCTGCCTGGAAGAAAAACTGCCACTGGGAATACAAACTTGTTGCAATAATGAAAAAAGGTGAACCAATTCGTTTGGGAAAATACAGATGAGTATTCTGGCCGAATGTGATGGTGCATGCCTGCAATCCTAGCACTCAAGGAGGCTGAGGCAAGGGGGTCACAAGTTCAAGCCAAGCCTGGTTAGCTATCAGCAAGATCCCCTCTCAAACTTAAAAACAGGGCTGGGGTGAAGGCCCTGAGGTCAATCCCCAGAACTTAAAGAAAGAGGACTACTCCGAAAGTGTGACTGGACTATGAAGTGTATCCGGAATTGTCCTCCTAGGATGTCAGGTCCCACAAGTGACAACCTTGAATTTACTTACCTGCCTTGGACTCACTGCCATGTGCCTGTGAACACCACCTGCCTGTAAATGTTCGTATTTAGTAGGTAATGGCCAGCATTCTTAAGTGTGATGCTAACATTCCCAAAGGACTCTATCCTCCTCAACTTGTAAGACTGTAACTCTATGAATTATACTTGTATATTGAATTGTAACCTTTTTGCTAATTTGCCATTTGAAGTTTTAAGTACTTACTGCTACTTCTTAGAGAAAAGGTGTGTGCTGTGTCTCCAAGTCGAATTAGTTCACCAGTGGACTCGGTTTCGTCTTCATCCCAAGATGGGCCCCAAGCCTCAGGTGAGAAAGAGCACCTGAAAGAGGTCTCCCACTGACTGGCCAGCCTGACCACAACAAGCCCCTCCTCCCACCGACAGCCCAGCAGGCTGCTCCACACAGCTGGCCACTGGCAGAAGCAGAACAGCGGAAGTGGGTCTGGGCAGGTAGCTCCAAGCTGGAGAGTGCGCCTAGCATGCTGGATTCAGTCCCTCCCACCACAAAAAAGAAAAAAGAAAAGAAAAAGAAGACAGACTCTCCCTTTTGTTATCACTTCCTACTGCTTGTGATTCATTCTGACAGGTATTAGAGTGGTAAAGACAGCTCTGTGTAGTATCAAGGGTCAAACAGGATAAATACATAGAGAATAGCAAACACTGATAAGTTAAGGGTATAGCAGTACACTGCAGTCTCAGAAGGGTGCTAATTTTGCTTTAAATATCCCTGAATTGTTCACTTCTGTACTTAATGTTTTTTTAAAAATGTATGTTAAGCACACAGAGGTTGAAACAGGAGGATCCTGTGAGGTTGAGGCCAGCCTGGGCTATAAATGTGAGCTCAGACCAGCCTGAACTGCAGAGTGAGACCCTGTCTCAAAAAGACAAAAAAGAAACAAAGTAAAAATATATGTTATGTTAAATTAAAAAAGAAAATTGAAGCATAACTTGCTTTGAGAAAGTTCAGAGACACTGGCAGCTACCTTTCAAAAGAAACCCTTTTCCACGGTGACTTAGGCTCCTTAGGACTCTCTACCTCTTCCAAAGGATCTGCTCCATGGCATTCTTTAAAATGCTGTGTAGCTTCACCTGTTTAGAACAGATTAAAAACAATACCAAAACACCTAAGTTAATACAGTACCACTTTTTTGTGTATGGAAAGCTGAAAAGGAGAGGGCAGTGAGGCACCCCCAGCCTGTCATGGTAAACTATGCTCCCATGACTGTGAAATTAGAAAATAATGAGTTATTCACATCCACAAAGAAACATCAGGCGTGATGCTTTCAATCAGGGTCTACAGTTGTACGCAACCGTGTTTAATTCTTTATACTAGGTGTTCAGCTCATTAAGATGGCAGGAAAACATGACTATACCAACTTTAAGATCCAGGACAGTTATGTCTTAGGCAAAGAGGCAGACCACACCAAGGCACGAAGTTTTCCTATGACTACTGAATGTGTTTACAGCTGTCTCCCTGGTTTGAATACAGATTTCTCTGAAAACACTAAACATGACCCACATCTTGGGAATCCTCCCAAAGTACCCAGACCTGCATTATAGTAAACTTTTTTTTTTTTTTTTTTGCGGAACTGGGGATTGAACTCAGGTTCTTGCACTTGCCAGGGAAGCACTTATTCTACTGAACCATCTCCCCGGCCCACAGTAAACATTTTCTGAAATTAAAAAAATATTTCACGTGCCAGCCCCGCCCCCAGGGCATGCTGAGACTGTGACTGAGACTGGGCAGGGTGGCACACACCTGTAATTCCAGCACTTGGGAGGCTGTAAACAGGAGGATCACTGCAAGTCCCATCTACAAAGAGACCCTGTACACCCTATCCTAAATACAAAATAAAATAAAATATAAATATAAAAATATAGGGGATGGGGAGATGGCTCAGTGGAATAAGCGCTTCCCTGGCAAGCGCAAAAGCCTGAGTTCAATCCCCACTTCCACAAAAAAAACATATATTTCAAGTGTGGTACCTTTGAATCTTCCAGTCTTTAAATCTCTTTAGCGGCAACTAAATTAAGGTAGGGAATTATCCCTCACTAAGGACTAAGATTAATTTCAAATGACATAATTATAGCTCAGCCTCCCTATCACCAATGGAAAAGTAGGAAGGCTAAATCTTCCCAAAGTTTTTGCTGTAACTTGTATTAGAATTTATGTTAATGGCCAGGAGAGAGCTCAGCAGATGAAGCACCTGCCTGACAAGAGCAAGGACCCAGGTACACTCCCCGGTATCGCAGCGCCAGCCCCACACCCAGCTGGCCACTGAAACCAGGTGTGGTGGCGCATGCCTATAATCCCAGGGATGGGAAGGCTGAGACAGGAGGATCACTATGAGTCTGAGCTATATAGCAAGACCCTGAACCAAGCAAAACAAAAAAAAAGAAAAAGAAAATCCCAGTAATTATTATTACTGTTAACTTTTTTTAAATGTAACTTTGCAATATCAGAGTAGATTATAGATCTGGACCACATACACACACGCACACAAAACGTATATAATATTCAATCCATGCCAAACATTATTTACATAATCTGTTAAAATATAGTTTCTTTCTGGGCAAGAATAACAATTCAGTGAATACTCTTTTTTTCTTTCTTTCTTTCTTTTTTTTTTTTTTCAGAGCTGGGAATTGAACTCAGGCCCTTGCACTTGCCAGGTAAGTGCTCATTCAACTGAGTTATTTCCCCAGCCCTTCAGTGAATACTCTTAAGCACTTTTATTTAGCAGTATTTCCTTGGGATAAATGTAGGGTTCATGTATCAAAGATGATAAATAGCTCTCTCTTTTTTTTTTTTTTGATAAATAGCTCTTAAGCACTGCTGCTATTATTTAAATAACCATAACCATCTTGGGTAAAAATAAAGCAATAGTGATCCTAAGAAAACTAATATTTCTCAGTACAAACTGTTACAGCTTAGGGAGCTGGGTTACTCAGAGGAAGATAAAAATATTCAAGCTAGGGGCCGGGGAGATGGTTCAGTGGAATACGCGTTTGCTGGCAAGTGCAGGGGCCTGAGTTAAATCCCTGGTTCCACCAAAATAAGGAAAAAAAAAAAAAAAATTCAAGCTACAAAATACCAGGATGAGCTGAGGATAAAGATGTTCTTCCTATGGATCCCTCCATGTTACTCAAATATATAATATAAGATGGTAGGGATGGGATAGAGCTCAGCGGCACGAATATCTACCTGCCGAGTGCAAGGTCCTGACTATGATGCCCAATGCCAAAAAGAAAAAATATTTATATATGAAATGGTAGTTCTAACAGTTTTAGAGTAAGTAATTTCATAATTTCATGCTATAATAGGACAGTAAATGGTTCAGGCAGAAATTTACCCTTCTACTATAAACTAGTTTTAAAATGACTTATAGGGCCGGGGAGATGGCTCAGTAGAATAAGCGCTTGCCTGGCAAGCACAAGGGCCTGAGTTCAATCCCAGTCCCCCCCCCTCAAAAAAAAAACTTCTAAGCAATATCCAAATCAACAAAGGACTTGATCACAGTCTAGGTCAGAGTTTAGAACCATCTGAAACAGAAATAAATGGGCAACAGTTCCTATTGAAGGGACTATTCAAGTTGTTCGGATAAAACCACTGGAAATTTGTAATGAAATCTACCAGGTATATTATATCAATGATTCTGCTTTCTAAGAACAGCAGGCAAAAGGGAGGGACATACTATTAAAACACAACCATAGGTCAAAGCAATTTTTGTGTGGTGCTGGAAATCAGAGCCCAGAGCCCTGAGCAAGCTGAACACGTGCTGTCCCCAAGCTCTGCCCTCCTCCACCCTGACACTTACTTTTCTCGTAAGATGCTTCACTGATGTGTTCTGTCAGATACTCCAGCAACCCATCAAATATTTCTAGGAGATTCTTGATAGATTCTTTATCTCCTTTCACTATATTTTCTCCTGAATACAGAATACAGAGGGGTTAAAACCTTTACCCTATACACCTGAAAGTCTCACTCTTGAAATGGATGTAACATTTTCAGTAATGCATGGATTACAAAGGCTTAATATTGTTATTCCTGCTTAATTATATCTGAAAAATAACAAGAGCATATTTCACTTTTTAAGAAGCAAAATAAGTGGACTTAAGAAAACATTCTCTAGTAAGAATCATACCAACATATAAAGTAGTAAGGCAGAGCTCTGTTGGATTGGTGAAAAGAAAATGACACAAGACAGCCAGGTAGGGCCGGGGAGATGGCTCAGGAAAATAAGCACTTCCCTGGCAAGTGCAAGGGCCTGAGTTCAATCCCCGGTTCCGCAAAAAAAAAAAAACCCGCAGCCAGGCAGGGCCGGGGAGGTAGCTCAGTAGAATAAGCACTTGCCTGGCAAGTGCAAGGGCCTGAGTTCAATCGCCAGTACCACAAAAAAAAAAAAAAAAAGCCAGGCAGATGGTACACACCTACAATCCCAGCATTGGAGAGGCTGAGGCAGGATGATCACTGTGAGTTCAAGGCCAGCTTGGAATACACAGTGTGTTGAAGACTAGCTTGAACTACATAGTAAGACCCTGTTACGGTTTGTGTCTAGTTGTCCCCTCCAAAGCCTCATGCAGTTATGGGGTGGCTTCTAGAGTCTGTGATTAATTCATGATCCAATGCTGGGATTGCGGGTGTGCGTGCCGCCCCGCCCTGGGCGGACAGCCTGGATGCAGTATCAGAGAGGGCGGGAGGCTTGCTCAGTGCAGCAGCCGCTGCCCCTCCCTTGGCTCTCTGCGGTTTTCCACCACCATGAACGGCTGCCCTCTGCCATATGCCGCTCTGCCTTGGAGCCAGCCTAGTATGGACTGAAACCTCCACTAACTGGGAGCTAAATAAACCTTTCCTTCCTTGATTTTGGGTATCAGGTATTTTGTTCCAGAAACAAGAGAAAAGTAACCAAGACACACCCTATCTCAAAGAACAAAGGCAGAAGAGAACATTTCAGATTGTAAGATCCTACTTCTAGAATGGTTTGTTCAAAAGACAATAGCAGAATAGTATAATTGCAAAACAAAATAACGAGATAATTTCACCAGTAATTCCTGTTCTTATTAAAACCTCATCTGCAAGATTTGAGTACCAGCACCACAAAACCAAAACAAAACAAAACAAAAACTCTCATCAATGCTTTTGGTTTCTTTTTAAAAAATTTCTGCATATAAAACCCTTTTTATTTTTCCTCCATCCTCAACCTCTAATACTTCCACTTAGGACTCAGAAATTAACTTTTAAATCTAGGCATGGTGGCACACACCTGTAATCCCAGTACTTAGGAGGCTGACACAGGAGGACTGCTGCAAGTTCAAGGCCAGCCTGGACAAGGCGAGACACTGTCTCAAAAATAACTAAATTTAAAAAATAAATAAGTGACAATACGAAGTTAATCTCTAAATGGTCCCTATCCCAGTACCTACCCCATAACATGTTCAAATGAATAAAAATGAGCTGGCAAATGCATGAAAACCTAACGTTTATTATTTACAATGGACTTCAATCAACATCAGCTATGAATGGAATTTAACTCTTGCAATGTGTTGGTTATCTTTTGGGATATCATGCTTAGCAGTCACAAGTTCAAACCAGTGTGCAGGAGGCTCAGAAGGAATTCTATGTTTTTTAGGAGCAGGAAATTTTGAGCCAGGCATGGTGGTATATGCCTATAATGCCAGCACTTGGAAGGCCAAGGCAGGAGGATCACCTCAAGTTTCAGGACAGCCTGGGCTACTTAGTGAGTCCAGGCCAGCCTGAACTGCATGACAAGACACTGTCTTTTAAAAGAAAGAAACAAGAAGGATTTAAAAAAAAAAAAAAAAGTAGGATATTTTATTGAGGAAGAGACACCCTGAGAAAGATGGAAGGGGACCCAGAAAATGGGCTGCAGCTAGAATTTCCTATGTGAGAGTCTCTAGCCATGATACAAAACAAATGCAAACCAGAAATTTGATGTTTTATATTACTACAAGAAGAAATAGCAGCTTAACAGGTCTATATCCTGCTTAAAATAATGAACCAGAAATCTTGTTTTCAAGCCCTGTGTTTTTCTGGCTTTATTAGTATACTCCAAGGGCAGACTCAGTACCTTTGAGTTTCCAGGATGGGGAACTACTCTGCCAACTAAGACTGCCGGCCAGAAGCGCTGCTTCACGGTAAAGGGGAAACTGCTTTGAAACAAATACAACAAGGGGAAAGGTGCTCTGCAGTCTACTAAAGAAAGTAAACAATTTTTTAATTTTTCATCCAAATGCATGATCTGTCAGGGGCAGATATGTAAACTTTACTACAATATATTTTAAAAGCATAAATACCAGGAATTGCCCTATTCAATGTGATTAAGGAATTACAAATTGCTAAACAATAAAATATAGGGAAACTCTATAGACTTCTTCCTTAAATTATTTCCAAACTGATTTACCATTTAGAAGTAAACTCAAAATACAAGAGTAGTTTTGCCAAACTGTGTGGGTTTTTTTTAATGATTTTACTGAGAAACAAATAGCAATGAGACAGTTTCAAAACCAATTAGTAGGACAGTTTCAATAATTAATACATTGCATACTGTTGTCTTCTTAGTGGCTATTCATAGTAGAAGATGCAGACATGATATCCTGTCCACAAATACTATTAGAACAAATCTTTCTATTCACTGAATTAAGAGAAAGTAGCTGTATATCTATCCTAACTTTTGAATATACAGATACAAAATGGTCCTTTATTTGTATCCCCTTTTTGTTTAGTTTTGTCAGAGAAGGGTATTCCATTGTCATTTAAGTATTTTAGATGTGTGAATTCAGCAAAATATTCCAATATAGTCCAGTAGTCCATAATAGTAATGGGTTTTCTATAGGACTGAAATGTCAGAACTGTGTTCTTAAGAGACATAAATGATCTATCAAATTAACATTCATCTCCTTTACTGTCAAAAAATAGATCAACAGTAAAGCCTTCTCTCATTAACTTGAAATAATTGGCTGGAATAATAATTATCCTTTACTATCTACAAATATAAGGATTTATGAAAGTATTGGCTTTGAAATACAGCATAAACACTTCATCTGTGTGAAAGTTTCAAAAAACAGCTTATATTTTTGGAAGATTTAGAATACGTAAATTTTCTCTCATACTACATATTAGAGATTGTTCTGCTAAAATTAAACCTTTTATAGCCAAGAGTAGTTCACTTTTCAGAGCTTTCAAAATGTATTTAACCAGTCCCTATTAATAGGTATTTAGGTATTTCTAACTTTTAGCTACATTAACATGCATAACTGGCATGCTCTAAAGTAACAAAACAGCCAGAAGCTGAGGTAGGACGATTATAGAGACTGAAGCCAGCCTAGTCCACACAAGTGGGTTCAAGGCCAGCCTGAACTACATGGCAAGATCCTGTCCAAAAACGAGACATTATAATAATAAAACATAAAAACATAACTCAATGTACTTCTGATCCAGATCCGGCACAAACTAAATGTCTGACTGTTCTGGTAAAGCTCGCTCTCACCTGGCGGTCTCTGCCTATGGTTGACTGTCCCCGGTCAGTCTTAGTTCATCTATTTCATAAGCTCACACATTTGATTCATTAAACATTGTCAGGGCTGGGGAGATAGCTCAGGAAAATAAGCATTTGCCTGGAAAGCACAAGGGCCTGAGTTCAATCCCCAGTTCCACAAAAAAAAAAAAAAAAGATTGAACTTTAGGCCAGGGAGATGGCTCAGTAGAATAAGCGCTTGCCTGGCAAGCACAAGGGTCTGAGTTCAATCCCCCGGTTCTGCAAAAAAAACAAAACAAAAAAAAAAAAAACATTGTCTACGATTCTACCTGACAACATTCTACTAATGTGCACAATCAGATACACTAATGCTTACAGATACACTAACCTGTTATGTGAGACAAGCTGACCTGCAGGTAATCCAAGGCCAATGAATCAATCACTGCTTGTACATTGTGGGCCTCATCTTCTTGACTCTTGGGAACAGCAATGAGGTCTTGGGAAACAATTAAATTAGTTTGCATCTACTTGCTCCAAGTTTTCATCTACTTGTCTCTGATCAGGTGACAAAGTAAACTCAATGCCTACAAAAGCAAGCTCTGCACAAAGAGAATAAACTATAGTACAGATAAGTTAATAAAGCCTAAATTGTACACAGCTGAACCTTTACTGGTTGCATATCTGATTGAACCTCTCAGTATGGAGCATACATTTGTTAACTATTTACTACACCTATAATATGAACATGCTATACAGAAAGCACCCTGAAAAGGAAGATAGAGAGGTGTGAAATTCCAATAGATGCTAATATTTTAAGAAAAAATAAGACATGAATTGAGACTTTAATCTGTAACTGTGGACTACTCTCCATGAAAGAAAAAACTAGAAAGCAAGTATTCAAGGAGGGTATTTGTTTGTTTGAGAGACAGGGTCTCATTATGTAACTGAAGCCACCCTGGAATTTGCTATGTAGCTCATTTGGTCTCAAACTTACAATCAACCTCCATCAAGCCCAACACAAAAAAGGTTCTTACATATCTAGCTACAAAAATCCACAGGTATTAATTGGTATTAAAGGTTTTAAAAGTCAGTACAGATCAGAATATAATAATACAAAGTCAAATTTGGTACTAAGATGAGCCCTTGAAAAGAGGACTAGATCAAATATGTTAGCTAGAGACCATCTCTTATTCCAGGAATTGCTGAGGGAACTAATTCACACTAATAATGTAAAAAGTATACAGATCCTGTTTTATAGTACTTAATGGTATAAATAAGTAGAAGCAGTAAAGGGATCTATGGATAAGGATGCTGAGATACTTAACCAAGAGCACAAGGAAATGCTGTCTCTCTGAAAGAAATATGCAAGATACAAATTTGCAAGATGGTAAGACCCTGGGTGTGATGCTGCACAATATCATCCTAATACTTACAGGATGAAGCAGGTGAATTGCTTCAAGTTCCAGGCCAGTGTGGGTTGTATAGTGGGTTCACAACCAGCCCAGAATACATAGTGAGAACCTATCTCACCACCCCTCCAAAAACAAATTAATTGTGTTGTTAATAAATTCTTATCTATAATACAAAGTAATAGAACCCCAAAAATTCCAGGTTCCATTCAATTGTAGAACCTTTAAAGATATATTTACCAGAATGGTCTGACATTGGGTATGATCAAATTAAGTGTTTAACCTCATTTGATCAAAATTAGAATTATGTGTGGGTCCTACAAGGTATTCATTCATAAGGTAGTAAATACCATATTTGGACAGAAATAAGGCAGAAAAAGCCAAAATTTTATAAATACTTAAGGACCTAACTGGCCTAGAACATGGACACAGTTACTTTCACTTTTCAGTACCCTTACCTGGTACCTTTTCTCCCAAAATGGATTGGTAAAGAGCAATAAAAACATTAGCATCACAATCTTCAAGTTCATGTAGCCTCAGATGTATGTGACATTTACAAAGAAGGTTATTGGCAATGGTTACCCACTCTGTTGGGGGAAAAAAATCAGTTTTCAGTAGCATTAGAAAAAATCAGGCACACATTTTAAAAACCATCAATCCCCTACAAAAACAGGCATTGAACTTGATGTAAAATTAAGGAATTTGTTACAGAACTTTGTGTGTGTGTGTGTGTGTGTGTGTGTGTGTGTAACCAGGGATTGAACTCAGGCTCTTGAGCTTATTCTACTGAGCTATCTCCCGGCCCCCTTGTTACAAAGTTTAAAGACCCTCCCAGGCAAGATTTCTAAAAGATTTACTGTTACAACCTAAAAACTCGTGTACCAGTGATTTTTATTTTATACATTTTCAGTTAAAACATTTCAAAGTAAATACCATAGCACAGACAGTTTTTAAATAACCTTAGGTTATCAGAAACTAATGGAGGTGGCTTCAAATTCCCAACAGTATTAGTTGTGTTTCTACCCAATTATTTTGTGCAAGTCAGGACCTCTCTAATGACCAAATAGGTGATTAATTTAGGCTGTTAAAATCTGGGATAACGCCAGTACGGACGTATTTGTTTTCTTTTTTAAAAATTATGTTTGATGTATATGAAAGAAAATAAAAAACAACCCTAAGCTCAGAACTAGTACATTACCAACAGTGCTAAAATTCTTTGGGAAATGCACATTTGCCTCCCGCAGACAGCACCAGACTTGCCAAGGTTACTGGTTTCTTGACTAATGCTAAGTTGGAAAGTCTGCAACACCTATGTCCCGAAATGGCTAGTTATAAAGAGGAAAGTACTTTAGTACTGGGTCTCCAGGATGCTGCGGGCGTGTCCTGGGGACAAATGAGCCTACATTGGTGGCACGCACGGCATCCCTTCTTATTTATGTACCCTCTGCTCAGAGCTGAGCAAGCCGAGATGACCGCTTTGTACGCCATCCCGGAAAAACGGATGAAAGCGTCCCAGACAACCCAATCGATTCGCTTTTCAAAAGCCGTTTTAGACAAAGACGGAAACTTCGGGAGGCAACGAAGACAAAAAAGTACCACTGTTTTACTTCGACAGGGGCTTAAGAGTATCTTAAAAGCACGGTCTCAAAAGCTCAGAACGTAGGTTCAGCCTCAGTCCCCGCAAAGCAAGAGCAGAAAGCTAACCATCTCAGAGCAACCCAGGGGAGGACGCGCTCCGTCCGGAGGCCCGGGCAGCAGCCTTCGACCCCCACCGGCCTCGCCGCAGGGCCCCGCACACTCGGGCGCCGTCCCACAGCCTTTAAAAAAAGGGGGGAATGAGGCTGAGATCTACACACAGAACCCGACACAGGGTGTCTGACAGCACAGAGCCTCGGCAGCAGCTCAGACCCAAAGAAAGCGGGCCCGAAGCATTCGGAAGGTTGGAGTGTTGCAGTTCACACACACTGGGATTCCGAGCCGAGACTCACCAGTCTCCGAGCCGGCCATGTCGCGGAGAAAAATTGCCGCCGGACTCTACAGCCTGCGCGCGAGCGACGGTGTCCAGGAAGGGCCGTTCCGCGCGAACGCCGCGCGGGTGGGGGGGGAGACGGCGCAACCAGTGGGGGAAGGAGAAAAAAGGGGGAAAGGACGTTAAAACGGCTTCTCGCCGCTGATTGGTCATCAGAGAAGCACTTCCTTTCGCAGCACGCGCCTAGGTGGCAGTTTGCGGGCTGAAGACCACATTCCTCGAGGGTAAGAGCTCGCCAGAAAACCTCAGGGCGACGGGTGGGGCAGTCCAGGTAACCCCGTAGCCCTGACGGTCTCACCCGAGCCTTAGAACTGCCACTTCCGGAGAGCCACTGCACTGTAGCTTTGAGTATTCCTCCGCCGACGTCAAAAGAGGAAATAGTGCGCTCCTCTTGCCAGGCGGGGACGGTCACGTGACAACGTCAGGCGCCGCCTCCCGGTCTCATTTGGTTATGGGCGTGGGAGCTCTGCGGACGTAAACATCTCCAAAGTAGGGAGTGGGTTGGTTTTCATTGGTCATTTAATCGCCTGACTGGGTCTGGAAAAGGACAAAGTGGCTCACTTGAAATGTGGGAGGACTAGCAAAAGGTGAGGTCAAAAGAGTAAAATGAGGCCTTGCGGTAGATGAGCCCAGCCATGAAGGGATGGGGAAACGGGCAACTGAGGGAACGGGCGCGGGGGAGGGGCAGGAAGATGGCGGATTCCGGAACGCCGGCGGGCGTTGCGGCCTCTGCGCAGGGGGCGGGGCGATTAGGGAGTGGGGTGGCTCCCAGCATTCCTAGCGGCGGAGGAGGCGGCCCAGGCTATAAAACCGGCTGCCGGCACCCAGTCGGCACCTCATTCATTTCTGCCGGCCTCCGGTTGCGTAGCTCCGGCGCTTGTCATCGTAGTCCCTCCGCCGCTGCCGCCCCCGAAAGGCTTCGCTAACGCAGAGGCCACTTCCAGCGATTCGTCGCACCCGATTCTCTTCACTTTGTTCCTCGCCAACCGCAACCATTGACGCCATGTCGAGTTACTCGAGCGACCGGGACCGCGGCCGGGATCGAGGGTGAGTGGGAGCTGACCTGTCAGGCCGGCGAGGGGGGATGGGAGGGCGGGTGGGAGCGTCGCGCGGAGGTCGGCCTTTCCGCCTCTAGTCCTACGGCCGCCTCGGTCGAAGGTTTTGCGCCATTTTGATGAATAAAAGGACGCCGAGGAAAATTGTCTCAACCTCGCTTTTTGTTAGGGAGTGGGGGGGCCCAGGAGCTATCGGGGCCTCGGTCGCTCGGGAGCTATTAGGAGAGCCGAAGGAGCCTCTCTCAAGAGGGCATCGCGGCTCCCGGAGGCGCCGCCGTTGGGTGCAATCGTGGGGGAGGTCTTTTGGGGACCCCGAGAATTCATTGGAAAGTGTCTTCCGAGGCCGTCGGTGCGGTTGCGGGGAGGCCGGCGCTAGCCGAGTCGCGGAGTGGCTGAGCCGCGGATACAAAATGCCGGCCTCGGACATGGCGGCGGCGCCTTTGTTACCCCGCCCGGCGGAGGAGCTCAAAATGGCAGCGTCGGGAAAATGTGGCGCAGAGAGAAATGCGAGACAAAGGGGGAAGCGCCGCCCCAGCGGGAACGCCGCCCGGCCGGCTCCGCCCGGGCCGGGACTCCTCCCCCGGTCGCCGTCGGCTCCTCCTTCTCCTTTCCTGTAGTTATATAATTTTGCTGCCTCGTTCGGGAGCGCCAACGCGCGAGTCCCCCGACCCAGGGCCCCTGCCAGAGCGCGCGGCGAAACCCTCCTGCTTCTGGCCCCTCGGTGCCTGTGACCAGCAGCTCCTTTTGCGTGAAAACAGTCGTAAAAATCACCGCGTAGTTAGGCCCCACCCGCCGTGTTTTCCTAGGCGCTTCATTCTTAGGATCGTGGGGAAATCTGATAGATAGCATCTACGAGATGCTGTCAATTGCAGTCTGAACTTGGGGTTTCAGAGCAACGGGTTTCGACCCAGTCAGTACTGCATAGTTGGAATAGAACAAACAATATATGAGATGCCAGTTGACAAAATGACTGTCATAAAGGACTCAGGTTGCATACTTTTAGAAAGCTAAACGGGGCGTGGTGGCGCATGCCTGTAATTACAGCACCAGCGAGGCTGAGGCAGGAGGATCTTTGCGAGTTCGAGATCAGCTTGGGCTGCATAGGGAGACCTTGTCTTTCAAAAAACAAACTGTTGCTAAGCAATGAAAAGCATGAATACAAATACTAGTATAGATGTTTGAGAAATATGAATAACTTTTGTTTAATTTCAGGTTTGGGGCACCTCGATTTGGAGGGAGTAGAGCAGGTCCTCTGTCTGGAAAGAAATTTGGAAATCCTGGTGAAAAACTAGTAAAAAAGAAGTGGAATCTTGATGAACTGCCGAAATTTGAGAAGAATTTTTATCAAGAACACCCAGATTTGGCTCGTCGCACAGCAGTGAGTACTTTCATATGGTTTCTTCAGGCGGTAACTTAGTAATGCTTTTTACTAAATCAGAATGGGACAGATAACTAACTTGAAAGACTAGGTATAAATTTATTTATCTGGTTGAGCATAGTAGGATAGGTGGTTTTTAAAATACTTGGATTTGGGGCTGGGGAGATGGCTCAGTAGAATAAGCGCTTCCCTGGCAAGCACAAGGGCCTGAGTTCAATCCCTCGTTCCAACTAAAATAAAGTACATGGATTTTCATATGTCAGTATGGTTTCTAGCTAAGGAAGTCATGACATTTACAAAAATTACTGTTTTGCAGCAAGAGGTGGAAACATACAGAAGAAGCAAGGAAATTACAGTTAGAGGTCACAACTGTCCAAAGCCAGTTTTGAATTTCTATGAAGCAAACTTCCCTGCAAATGTCATGGATGTAATTGCAAGGCAGAACTTTACTGAACCCACTGCTATTCAAGCTCAGGGATGGCCAGTTGCTCTAAGTGGATTGGATATGGTTGGAGTGGCCCAGACTGGATCTGGGAAGACACTGTCTGTAAGTTAAGAGTTGAGTTGCATTGGTAATTCTTGAGTTGCTGGGTGGTAAATGCCAGCACCCAATGGGAATAAAAACAGCATTTTAAAATGATCTGTTTAGAATGATTTGTCCTTCTTCTCTACCCAATAGTACTTATTGCCTGCCATCGTCCACATCAATCATCAGCCATTCCTAGAGAGAGGTGATGGGCCTATTGTAAGTATAATTTTTTTAAGTTTTATGGTCAGAAGGATACTACAGGGACTTGCAGAAGCACAGTGAAAGTTCTAATTCAGGATGCTTTTATATAGAGATTTGTCAGTGCAGCATAGGAAGGGTGTACCAGTACAAATTAGCAGCTTAAAAATAATCCACACCTGGGTTCAGTCCACAGCTCCCCTTTCCCCACTGCAAAAAAAAAGTAGTTAACCAAAGAAACAAAACTAATAGTTACCTAAGTCAATGCTGAAAGCTGCTCTTCTTTCTTTAAGTGTTTGGTGCTGGCACCAACTCGGGAACTGGCCCAGCAGGTGCAGCAAGTAGCTGCTGAATACTGCAGAGCTTGTCGTTTAAAGTCTACTTGCAT
>NW_004524609.1:4096060-4098335 GCF_000260255.1 Octodon degus | reverse complement strand
GTGTGTGTGTGTGTGTGTGTGTGTGTGGCCAGCTCAGCCCACCAGGGGGCGGGTCTGGCTGGCATGTGGTGCTGGGGATTGAACCACGGTCCCTGTGCTTTGCCAAGCTTGTTTCAAGTAGGTGCTTTAGACCACTGAGCCATCTCCAGCCAATAGCAACTGTTTAAAAGCTTATATTAAATGGTAGTTGCTTGCAATAATATGAATGTATATATTAAAATTATCTTAATTGAGTGAGGTGGCACATACCTACCATACCAGCACACTGTGAGGCTGAAACGGAAAGATCACAAGTTTGAACTAGCATGATTGTGGCTCAAAATGGGCAGGGAGTGTAGTTTTAGTTTAGAATCCTAAAGTTCATTGTCTTGCACTATGAATGGACTGAACACATGATAATCTATGAGTTTTCCTGCATGTTCCTGATAATGGAAAGCAAGATAAAAGAGTAAATCTGACTATAAATATGTAGCCATGACTGGATTTCCTTTTAAGATAAGTTTGTCTTATATTATCTAGGCTTATTCGTCTAATGGAAGAGATCATGAGTGAGAAGGAGAATAAAACCATTGTTTTCGTTGAAACAAAAAGAAGATGTGATGAGCTTACCAGAAAAATGAGGAGAGATGGGTATGTAGGCTTGGTCTTGAAAAAGGATTTGGAAAAGGGCAAGCAAGTTTGAGTTGAGAAGCAGGTGTTTCACTTATGGGAATCATGATAAGTAAAAATTTTCAGGTTGAGGTTTGGGTTTAAAGTAAGGAGATCTGTAATACTCCGTTTCAGATTTTGGATGAGTCTGTTTCAGATTTTAAATGAGTCTTTTAATCTTGTGGTTTAGGTGGCCTGCCATGGGT
Organism: Octodon degus; assembly: GCF_000260255.1. NCBI lineage: Eukaryota > Metazoa > Chordata > Mammalia > Rodentia > Octodontidae > Octodon > Octodon degus. The sequence continues at coordinate 4,097,481 of NW_004524609.1, read as the reverse complement.
ATCCATGGTGACAAGAGTCAACAGGAACGTGACTGGGTTCTAAATGGTAAGTATTACCAAATAAAAGTGTTAATTTGGATCTCTACTCAAGTCAAGATTGGTGGTCATAATACGTGTATCTTTCTTTGTAGAATTCAAACACGGAAAAGCTCCTATTCTGATTGCTACAGATGTGGCCTCCAGAGGGCTAGGTTAGTACACTCACATTCATGGCTTGGTTTCCGAGAAGATCTCCATGTAGTTTTTTAAAGAAAGTCTATTGCTTTCTTTAACCTCTGCATTTTTTCTAAGTTTTTTTTTGCATAAAGGTGCAGTCTTTGTGGCAAGGCCTAGGCATGACAATCGGAGGACTCGAGGGGGATGGAGGACTAGTGATCGGCTGGCTGCTTCCAGTCGATTAGAGAGGTGAAAGCTGACCGTGTGCCAGTAATCTTCAAAGGGCAGAACATACCACCTCTGCCCTGTAAACTGTTCTCTCCGGGGGGGAAATGGAAGTTACCCTCACAGTTCACTGCCGTGGTATTTCTTCTGTCCCATGCTTTGCATGATTGCCATGGTACAGCGTTGTTTCAAACTGTTCACTGTGATCTGTGGGTCTTTGAGTTTCAGTGAGTTTGCTGAAATGTTGAAGAAATATTTCCAAACTTCAATGTTCAATGAAATTTTTGTTCAAGTTTGAAATGGAGAGAGCAGCTTTAAAAGGTACTAAGCCTTTTACAAATTGGTGAGTACTGGCACATGAGACCTAGAGCAGGAGCAACTTCTCACACTTAAGTCAGTGGGAAAAGCAGTGCTTTGAAAGTTCCTCCCTCAGCCTACACAGTAGTCGTCATGTCGAGACCTGCCAGAGAGAGACACATTCTCAAGTGAATCCTGGCTTCTTGGAAGCGCTTGCCTAGACGAGACACTGCATAAAAACAACTTTTGGGGGACAGGTATGTTTTTCTTGCAGCTGCGGTTTTAAGGTCTTGGCAAGACAAGCAGTGTGGCCAGCATTTTGAACTTCTGATGAGTATGTGATGCAAAGGACCTTATACATTTAATGGTCCTCAAAATGAGCACATGAAGAGGTTGCTGTGAAACTTAAAGTGGCCCTACTGCGCAGAAGCATTCAGATGTCACTTGATGATCTGTGAAGGGGACTTGTTCATTCGGGAATCTGCTAGGGAGAATACACATTCCTTTTGGCAGGCTCCATCACTGGGTGGGTAATGACAACACAGATGACATGTGCTTTTTCTTTTTTTCCCCCCTTTTATTTTTCTTTTTTCAACTTAAATGGTATTCCTACAGGGAATGGATAACCATTTTAACTGTATTTTTTGCAGCCCGTACCTTCTTGGGAATACAATTGTCTAACTTTTTATTTTTGGTCTGGCTGTTGTGGTGTGCAAAACTTTGTACATTGCTATTTTGCCACA
>NW_004524609.1:4092618-4095125 GCF_000260255.1 Octodon degus | reverse complement strand
TGACTGCAGTGCAGCAGTAATTATGGTGCACTTTTTCGCTATTTAAGTTGGATATTTCTCTACATTCCTGAAACAATTTTTAGGTTTTTTTTGTACTAGACAATGCAGGCAGTGTTTTCACAAAAGTAACTGTACAGTGATTTGAAATACAATAAATGAAGGCAATGCATGGCCTTCCAATAAAAGATATTTGAAGACTGACTTAGTGGAAATTGTACTTTATTTTACATATATGATGTCTGTAAAACTGTTTAGATGGTATGGGTTTGTTTCTTGTTTTTTGGTTTTTTTTTCCTTTTTAATCATAAAGTGACTGCTTCCTGTTCTTGGGTGGGGTGTCCAGGCCCTTTAGTGCTTCCATTTTTCAAGAATCAAAATTGGTCTTAATTTTATCTAAAGTCAAATTGCATAAAAGCTTTATCAGGAGTATCCAACATCAGGGAATTTCATTTTAATGGCCTGCTTTCCTTCTTTGTTAGAGTACTTAAATGGAAACTACTAAGATAATAGGGAAATCAGCTGCATAGGTGGGAACAACATGAACATGGATGACTGTTCTTTTCAAAGTTTAATGACTTACAGAGCTTCAAATAGCTTTTTCAAAAGATTATACTTGTAGCTATATTGTGGATTACCAGCTGAACAAAACTAAAAGACTTCAATTTAGCCCAAAGGAGCCAAGTTTGAATCTGAATTGAATTGCCACAATGTCCCAGGTTTTACTAATCACACTGGGAGTTGTGAATGTTTTTATAATAATTGAGGGAATTCTAGAGATCTTAAAAGTGTACTATGCTCCTAGCCAAAAAAAATTAAAATGATTAGGAAGTAATAAACAAGCATGCACTGAGTACAGTCCAGGTCTTTGTGTTAGGTTTGACAGAAGTATTGCTAGAAGGACGGGTAGCTCTAGACGACCGGCTCACCAACCTTTGTAACTTGAGCAGTGGCTAAGAACTAGTGTCTTCCCAGGAAGTCTGGTGTGTTCTACCAGGAAAAGGGTCTTCCAGGAGGCTTCATTTCAGTTGGTAACCAAACTGAGGCCTTAACCTCTGAAGTGTAAAACGGTTGGGGTGAGGGGTGGTGTTTGTAGTACTGAAAACAGACCAGTACCCTGAGCAGTTCTCGGTGGCATATGGTTAGTCACGTTCATAATTTTGAGAGTGCTTTCAGGCTAGGTTGGAGCTTTTGTTACATATTTTACTGTTTAAATGTCTTTAATATGGGCCTTCTAATTTGTAAACCTGGAAATGATTGTGGGCTGTGGGGGGAACAAACCATTTACCTATATAACTGAAATTTTAAAAGACAGTCCACTTTTTAGCATGTGTGTTTTGTCCAGCCTGTGGTTGTCTTTAACTAATAAATGTGATTTTTCTCCCACTCTCTCCTTCGTTTATTTGTGTAGAGGCCTCTTCCCTGGTAAGAGTGTAAAGAACCCTTGGTACTAGCTTTGTGGTAGTTTATCACTCCCCCATTCTACGCCCTGAGCCCCGCCTTGGGTATCACTTGTGACTTACGCCCCTCACCAACCATCTAGTTTATATTAACTCGCTTAGTTACTTACAAGCTGTGCCTCTGGAAGCTGGTGAAGCTTAGCTTCCTGCTGACCCTTTTAAAGGTTCCCATAGCCCTATTAAAGGAAGCTATTTGGTTAAGCATGAACCTCTGCCCAGTTGGGCTGTACTGTTCCACTCAAATTGTTCATGTTTAAGTGGAGATTGTAAAGATGTCCGCCCTGCTGGAGAAGAGAAGTCTTAACTGGTGATTAAGTTTCATTGTATGAATCGACGAACCCAAGAAAGTGTCCTTTGGTAGAAGCTGCATATGCGCATGAGGGGTTCAAGGCATTCCCAAGGGATGTATGGGTGTAGTGGACTACTGAGCCTACCGCATAGGTAAAAGGTCCGTGGTGGTCGCCCTAGTGCTCCTAACGAAGCAACAACTAATCTGGGGGTAGGCCTTTAGTGTCTGCAATATTAGAACCAAGTTTCGTTTTGGCAGCTCCTTAAGACTGGAAAATTATGCTTAAATGATTTGGATCCTCACATGAGTAACTGCCATACTCAAAAGGCTGCAGATGCAACTCACTGCGTAGGTGCTGGGCAGAATCAGTGGTTATTTGGAGGACAGTTTTCAGTTTGAAGATGTGGCTGAAAGTGCCATGATAAAGCTCCGGTCCCCCACTGGCCACCATGGCACGTGCGCCGAGCCAGGAGCGGAGGGGCCCGACCGCGCGACCCGCTTCCGGGGCGGGGCCAGCTCGGCTTCCGTCGCGCCTGCGCCGTGAGCTCCGGCCGCCGCGGGGGGGGGGGCGGTTTATTGGCGAAGGCGTGGTGGGCTTTCCCTGCTGAGATGCGCTCCGCTGCGGTGGCCGGGGGCTGCCGCGCAGTGTGCAGGCGTCTGTGGTCTGGAGGTGGGGGTCGAGCGGACGGGGGGCAGCCTGAGCCGTTGGCGGGAAGGAGTCAGCCGCTCGGACGCCCCCTGACGCCCCGCGCGGAGCTTCC
>NW_004524609.1:4081822-4091768 GCF_000260255.1 Octodon degus | reverse complement strand
ACACTTTGATCGTTTTCATCGCCGCCTTGCCCTGCTCTCCTGCCTGGTTTCACTTTTTGCTTGTTTTATTTCCTGACAGGGTCCTGCTGTGTCCAGCAGGACTTGAAGTCACGAAATAGCCGAGGCAGACTTCAACCTCCTTGCAATGTTGGTTCCTGCCTCAGCCTCCCAAATGTTGGAGTTACGGGCATACGGCACTCTGACACCCAGCCTAGTTCACATTTTTGAGAGGTTTCAACATATATAGTTTTCCTTTATCATATGCATCCCGTCATTAACCCACCCTTACACCACCACCACTTATCCCTTTCCTCTAATAATGATTTCCATTCTAATCTCTTGTCATCTTTCAGACTTGCATATTCTGAAGAACATAAGATGTTTGTTTTTCGGAGTCTTACTTCACTCTACATGATGTTTCAGAATCCATCCTTTTCTTTAAAAGGGGAAAATTTTGTTATTTATGGCTGAGAAATGGTCCAGTGTGTGTATATATACCACATTTTCTTTTTGTAATCATCTTTTTTTCTTTTTGTAATCTTTTTTTTTTTTTTTTTGAAGTACCAGGGATCAAAGTGAGGTCCTTGCACTTGCCAGGCAGGCACTTAGACCACGGAGCCATTTCCCCAGCCCTAGATCTTTCTTATTATTGACAGCCTAGTCTACCCAAATCAGAGAGCAGGACGCTGTCATCTGTTGAGATAGAGTCTAAGTGCATAAAAAACAACAACCGAGACTTTGGAGGAAAGAAGGGGTGAGTGGCTCAGTGGAATAAGCACTTCCCTGGCAAGTGCAAGGGCCTGAGTTCAATCTGCGGTTCCACAAAAAAAACAACAAACAAAAAATAATAATAATAATAATAATAATTCAGGCTGGCTTAAGCTCAGCTGTGTAGCCCAGGCTGGCCTCCATCTCATGATGCTCCGCCTGCCTCAGCTGCTCATGTGCTAGGCTTGCAAGCATGCACCACCATGCCCAACTCAATAGAGACATTTTGAATTTTTCTTTGTTCTCAGTAGAAATAATTTTGAACTTATATGTATTGTGGGGGCAAATAGGCTAATATTATTAGAACCTATTTTCACTGTAAAAGATTTTAAAAATAGAAGGGACCAGGGACATAGCTCAGCAAACACAAAGTCTTGAGTTTGATCCTTGGTACTGGGGAAAAAAAAAGCAAGAGATTTAAAAACTATAAAAGAAGGGAAACTAATGCCAAATGTGACTGGTAATACCAGCATGAATTAATGATTTTTAAAAATACATATTTCTGGGGTTGGGGAGACGGCTCAGTGGAATCAGCGCTTCCCTGGCAAACGCAAGGGCCTGAGAGCAATCTTCAGTTCCACCAAAAAAAAAAAAAAAAAAAGAAGAAGAAGAAAAGAATACTTGTTTCCTAACTGTATCTGTTGGAAGGGCACAGCAGTAATGACAGTCAATAACAGCGAGCACACTTAATTCCAGGAACCTGCTTCTTACAATGAGCCGGAGCTTGGATGTCTTACGTACATTTCACACTGCAGAAAGAAAATTACCTGACACTCGAAAGTTAAAGGAGGGAAGATTTATTTAGTGCATAATTTATAGAAGTTTCAGTTCAATAGTTAGCTGGCTCCCAGGCACGGCAGAGGGGCATCCCAAAGAAACAGCTCCTGCCGGCCGAAGGCAGATAGCAGCAAGCAGCAGCAGCCCTCTTTCTGCCCTTATATTCTGTTCAGGCAGAATTCTGTTCCCTGCCCTTGAGGTAAGCAGTGCTCACACCCCTGGAGGGCCTCCCATAACCCTCACCAGAGCTGTGCCAAACAAATCTGGACTGATGTAATCCCAGCCTTCATCCCAGCACCACGCACTCAATCCCAGTATCATATGCTCTAGATCCAGCAACCTGTGAGAAGTCCCACCTCCAAGCGCACGGGGCTTTGGAGTCATCTGGACATAAGCCCTAACAGAAAGGCTATCTCCAGCTGTTCGGCAGGGAAGCCCCAAGGTGAGATTAGAACACTTCATGGTGCTTAAAAGCAAGCAGAGAATTGCTTGAGAGTTCAGTCATGTCAGAGGGACACAGATGTGTGTTTGAAGAGTTGGATGAATTCAACACAGACAGCACTAAACACAGGCCCATAATCCCAGCACTCCAGAGGCTGAGGCCGGAGGACCACCATGCGTTCGAGGCCGGCCTAGTCCACGTAGTAAGACCCTGTCTCAAAAAAAGAAAGAAAGAAAAAAAAAAAGTAAATGCTGATGGCAGTGGATAAAAGCTTGATTTTAAAAAAACAAATGGTAGAGTCTGGGTAGGGAAAAAGAAGGGGAGGAAAAAGCTCATGTTTTACAGAAGCTGTGCAGTAAGTACAGAAGGGAAAGGTAGATTTGAAAATACACTATTTTGGGCTGGGGAGTTAGCTCAGTAGACTAATCTGCCTGGCAAGCACAGGGTCCTGAGTTCAATCCCTGGTACTGCAAAAAAAAGAAAAAGAAAATTCACTGTTTTAGTTTGTAACCCCAGTACAAGTGATTCAAGCAAGGATTATCACAAATGAATTCTAAATGAATTTCACACAATAGTGTGAAAGATTATTGGGAAGCAAGATATTATTGGGGCTGGTGAGATGGCTCAGTGGTCTAACACACCTACTTAGAACAAGCTTAGCAAAGCACACAGAGACCGCGGTTCAATCCCCCAGCACCACATGCCAGCCAGCCCCTCACCCTGGTGGGCTGAGCTGGCCACATACACACACACACACACACACACACACACACACACACAAATAAATAAAATTTTTTAAAAAAGATTATTGAGTAGATGTTTTACAAGGGTTAATCAAAATATATGGTTAATGTTTAAATTTTTTTGTTATAGTAAAACACGTTGCCATTGATCCCTTGTTTTGAATGCACTTAGCCCATCCTCCTGCCAGTTTTCAAAGCAGTTCTGGAGTCCTCTTATGAATGTCCTTGCAAAGTAATCAAAACTACAGTGACTGCTGCTGACACCAGGTGTCACACACCCAGTGGGAAGGCAGGCGGGTCAATATCATGGCTAGTGGTCTTCTGGTGTGCTCACAGACCCTGTACCCTGCAGCTTCTGGCTCAGCCCCAGGCTCCCCAGGAAAGGTAAACAGATTTAATTGATGGAGAAATCTTAAAAAAAAAAAAAGAAAGAAAGAAAAGCCGGGGCTAAGCAGATGGCTCAGTGGAATAAGCGCTTCCCTGGCAAGCACAAAGGCCTGAGTTCAATCCCTGGATCCGCAAAAGAGAGAAATCTGTGCAGCAGCAATAACAGCCCAACTACTTTTACTAAAGCACAGAGACCCGGGTTCGATCACTGGCGTGCTGAGAGGGCGACAGACAAGGCATGGTGGCGCTTGCCTGTACTCCCAGTGCTTGGGAGGCTGACAACAGGAAGATCAATAGGAGTCTGAGCTGCATAGTGAGACCCTGTACTAAATACAAAAAAATAAAATAATGGTAATTTGATACCGGTTTCCTATTGTTATGGTTCAGTAAGAGGTAGACTGGATTCCTGCTAAAAGTAATTAGTTTGTGTTGTACGACACGTCTTAATTGATGGAGAAATCCTAAAAAAAACTGAAAAGCCAGGGCTGGGCAGATGGTCTCAAGTGTGAGATAATTTATGACTACCCTGGACTCAAAATTCATTGTCATTGGAAGCAACATTGAGGGGAAGGAGTCAAGGGAAATAATCTCAGTTATTAAAGAGACCTAATCAAATGCATATAAACCTTAATTATGAAGAGAACAGCAGCGAGGTCTGGTGGCACGCACCAGAAATCCCAGCACCTGGGAGGCTGAGGCAGGAGGACTGGCCAGTTCGTGAGCTCAAGGCCAGCCTGAACTGCAGAGTGAGACCCTGTCTCAAAAAGACAAAAAGAAAAAAAAAAGCAAAATATGATATTTTGGTTAACAACTGGAAAAATTAAGTATTGCCCATATATTAGGTAATATAATGGGATGTGGTCCAGTGAAGGTACACAGAATATATCTGTTTTGGGAGATGCGTTTGGAAGCCAACAGGAAGAGACATGGCAATGTTGATAATTGCAGACTCTTGGGGAAGGGTACACAAGAGTCCTTGGTATTACTCTTTTCAGTTTCTATGTAGATTTCAAAAATCTTCAAACTAAAAAGCTGAGGAGAAACTGCCTTAAGTGGTATCTAAGATAGTCCCGCTAGCTCCATGGTACGTGTACTGCTGTGTGAACCTGTGATCCTGCTGGTTTGTCTATAAGTCAACACATGTGTTGGTTTGGACAGCAGGTTTATACAGTGGCGGATCTGTCTTTTCCCAGGTGCCTTGGAGCACTATGTTAGCTGCCTGGATCTGGTAAACAGGAAGCTGCCTTACGGGCTTGCCCAGGTTGGAGTGTGTTTTCATCCTGTTCCTGACACTCAGCAGATACCTGGTGGTGGCAAAAGGTATAAAATGTGGCAAGCATCCTGGCCTTGTGTCTTGGTTACTGTTTCCTCATTGCTGGGACAAAATACCCCACACCCAAAATGAAAGGAAAGATTTCTTTAGCTCACAGTGAAGGTTTCAGTCCATAATCAGCTGGCTGCATGGCAGAGTGGCACGTGGCAGAGAGCAGCCGTCCATGGCAGCGGAAGACAGCCAGAAGGGAGGCGCAACAGCAGCAGGGGCAGAGGCGAGCCTCTCTCCTTTCCTTATGTTGCCTTCCGGCTGTCTGCCCCAGGGAGGGCGTTGCACTCACACCCATATTCCCAGCAGTGCTGGATCCATAATCCCAGCCTTGATTCATGAATTAATCCCAAACTCTAGAACCAGACCCCGGTGGCTCCATGAGACTTTGGGGGGACTCTCCATTTTAGTCAAAATGGTTCTGTAATTTACAATCAGGCTCAGTGTGTGCTGAGAAGAGCTGGCATAGGCGTTTTGGCCCGGCTGCTCTCCTCCTTTTTCCTGGCTCTTTTTCTTGGTAATCCTGAGGATTGAACCCAAGGCCTTCTTTCATTGTTCCAGATGACACGGCTACCTTAGTAGACTCCTGTGTCAGAAGCCTTTCTTCACGAGCCTCTGTGTTCAGGTAGAGCTCCAGCCCCTCACTGGCTGTTCGGCTGATGTGAAGTTTGACTCTTGCCCACTTTTACAACTTCTGCTTTCAGTTCCTTTCGCAGTGAGCTCTCCATTTTAGTCAAAATGGTTCTGTAATGGTTCAGTTTATGTGCACATAAACTGTAACATCTTGTATTGAAATAATTAGGAACCAGTCTTTTAGGAGAGACTATAGTTTTCAGATGAGCTAACTAATAATATTCTTTCTACCTAAAGAATTGGTGAGAAGACAGAAGCTTCATTGGTATGGTTCACTTCTCCAAGGACTTCAAGCCAGTGGCTTGATTTCTGGTTGCGTCATCGACTGCTGTGGTGGAGAAAGGTATTCTGATTAATAGTTAACACAAGTTTTCTTAGTGTGTCAAAGGTAATGCTCTTGTGTTACAGATGAAATTTGATTTGATACAGCTGTATCACATTTGTAAGAGATAGCTAGACTAAATCAGCAAATATGAGTGAAAAGCTTGGCCATGATTTTCATTGGTCCAGATGACACGGCTACCTTAGTAGACTCCGGTGTCAGAAGCCTTTCTTCACGAGCCTCTGTGTTCAGGTAGAGCTCCAGCCCCTCACTGGCTGTTTGGCTGATGTGAAGTTTGACTCTTGCCCACTTTTCCAACTTCCGCTTTCAGTTCCTTTCGCAGTGAGCTCTCCATTTTAGTCAAAATGGTTCTGTAATTTACAATCAGCCTTAGTATATGCAGAGAAGGCGTTTTGGCTTGGCTGTTGTCCCTCTTTTTCCTGGCTCTTTTCTTGGTAATCCTGGGGGTTGAACCCAAGGCCTTCTTATTGGGCAGCATCTCCCACCCCTTTTAAAATTTTTCGAGACACAGTCTTGCTAAGTCGACCAGGCTGGGGCCAAACTTGTGATCTCCCTGCCTCAACTTCCAGAATACTCATTCATACTTAATTAAATTTCAGTTTTTGAGACTTGAATATTTGTAAGTAGTTGCTGGATAAACAGTCTTAAACAGCTTTAATTCTTAGAAATGACTGCATGATTTGAAGTAAGTTGGTGTTTATTTTAAGAAGTTCTTTTTGTTTTTTGGCTTTTGTTTTTTTTTTTTTGCGGAACCAGGGATTGAACTCAGGCCCTTGCGCTTGCCAGGGAAGCACTTACTCCACTGAGCCACCTCCCTGGCCCCAAGAAGTTTTAAGATACATTTTCTTTTCCAGTTTGCCATGAGCCCGTCTAACTTCAGCAGCAGTGACTGTGAGGACGCGGAGGGGCGGAGAGGAAGCCGCCTTTACTACAGCTTTCCCTGGGGGAAGGAGCCAGTGGAAGCGCTATGGAACCTGGGCGATAAGGAGCTCCTGCACACGTATCCTGCCGACGTGGCCAGATTACACGTATGCTCCTTCAAGCTTCTGTGTGCTCTTCTCCCGGATTATCTGTGTTCATGTCTGAACTAGTTCACAGTAGTTCCAGGCGTGGAGCCCCAAGACCCCTCAGTGCCTTGATCTGTTTCAGGGGACACACAGTGGAGTCTTCAGAACCAGGAAATTAACAGTAGTCCACGCTTACATTCCACAGAACCCTTCAGAGCTACCCAGTCAGGATCACGTGTGTCAGGAAGTTGTCATTTCCGAGTCTCCTTCGCAGGGACAGTTCCACTTCTTCCTACTCTGCCATGATCCTCATACCTATAAAGAGTGCAGGCTTGTTGCTTTGTAGGATGTCCCTTGTCACAGATTTGTTTGTTTCTTTGTGGCTCCTGTATTTTTACTGGGAGCAGCACAGAAGCAGGGGTGCCGTCTTCGAGTGCACTTGTCAGCTGGCATAGGTGTCTGGGCGTTCCTGAAGACATGGCCTGTGATCACTGCCTACCAGTGTCTGCTAGCTTCTCCGGTGTGCAGCTGATAAATCTTTTGTAAGGCTGAGAAGGTAGCTCAGTGGCTTAAGCACCTACCTGGCAGGCACGAGGTCCTGAATTCGATCCCTGATGCCAAAAAAAACCCAAAAAACCCTGTTAAATCTTTTGTGGATATAACCTCTTAGTCACCAGAACTTTATAGCTGGTGGGGAGCTCCACTGATGATTCTTGCCCAAGTCAATTACTACATTTGTGACTTTGCTTTAGTTTTTCGGTAATACTGTCATTCCTTCTAGATTATTGGTTAGCACTATGCTACAGGATAAAGATTTCCCTTCTTCCCCGTTTGTTTATTTTTCATATTGGTATGGACTCCCAGATTCCTATTTTTCTCATAGGATTATAATCTGCTACTGTAATGTTTATTTATTTTTATTTATTTTTCCTGTATTTTAGGGAAGGGTCTACAGGGTGTCCAGGGTCTCACTACTAGATCGGACTCGTAGTGATCCTCCTGTTTACAGTCTCCCAAGTGCTGGGATTACATTTGCACACCACCATGCCCAGTCTCATCTCCATCTCAGTGCGCCCTGTGGGATGGTGCTTTAACCCACTGAGCTATTTAGCCGGCCCGCCTACAATGTTTATTTTAATATTCAAAGTGCCCTAGAGTTGGCCAGTATCCTTTTCTCATTCTCTGTACTAGTACTTCAGTAATTTATTTTATACACACACACACACACACACACACACACACACACACGAGTTCCCATAACCCTCACACTGAGCTACATCCCCAGCCCTCTTTTATTTTGAGACAAAACCTACTGGTTGCTCAGGCAAGACTTGAACTTGCCTCAGTCTCCCAGAGTGCTGGGGGTGGCTTGCAGGTTTGCTCAGTTGTTTAAGTGCATGCTTGGGCAAACCTGGTCAGGTGCAGGAGACCATGGTTCAATCCCCAGCTCCACATGCCCTACCAGACCTGCCCTTACGGCAGCCTGAGCCAGGCAAAGAAAAAATCCTTCTCAACTTTAGGGGGGCTTGTGGAGTAGCTCAGTTTAAAGCTCCTGCCTGGGCAAACTCAGTCAGGCGCAGGGGACCGCAGTTCGATCCCCAGCTCCACATGCCATACTAGATCTGTCCTTAAGGCAGCCTGAGCCAGCCAAAAAAAGAAAAAGAATCCAGAGTGCTGGAGTTACAGGCATACATCACCATACCCAGCTGAGTCCTTCCTTTTTATAAGAATAGAATGTTGGGGCCGGGGAGATGGCTCAGTAGAATAAGTGCTTCCCTGGCAAGCACGAGGGCCTGAGTTCAAGCCCCAGTTCCGCCAAAAAAAAAAAAAAAGAATAGAATGTTAAAAAATCATCTAACATTTTCTTGACCTAGGTGTGGAACCAGCCTTTTCTCCAAGGAAATTGTATTTGTAAACTGCAGCTGGCCACGAATGTCCTCCTTAGAATTAAGTAGCCCTGTCTCTGGGCCCTCTTGGACACAGCTGGAGTATACTGTACAGGATCGCAAGCGTTTACACACACACTTATTTTGGTGGTGGTGAGCCTTGAGTGGAGGGCGTTCCCACCTATTCCCACAGCCTTAGGTGCGGTGTTTAAGCCAGGGTCTCACTGTGCAGTCCAGGCTGGCCTCGAATTTCCTGTGTAACCCAAGCTGGCCTCGAGCTCTCAGTGGTCCTCTTGCCTCGGTCTCCTGACTGCTGGGAGAGCAAATGTGAGCCACCACGCCCGGCTGCCTTTCATTTCGTGTGCACAGCCAGTCTCCCTGCCACACCTTGGCCGAGAGCCCAGGTACCCAGTCATCCATCCGCACCCCACTGTGGACGGAGGCTCTTGGCCCCGGGAAGAGAAGGCCACTGGCGAGCCTGGTCTGGGGCCTGCTGCTCTCACTGGAACCCAGGGAGGAAGAAAGGCAGTAGGAACATGCTCGCCACACTCAGCCTCCTCGCTTCTCCCCAGTCACCCAGGCCCTGGGCTGGAGGTACCTGCCACTGGGTAAGAGCTCAGACCTGCGGGAGGGGAGGCAAACACACAGAAGCACAATGGTGCTTCGCTGAAGGTGAAACAGACTTTTCAGCAATTTGGGCACATGATATGATTCCTTTGGAGAAGGAATCCTGCCTAAAACTTTCCCTTTTTGGAGAGGTAGAATAGTGTTGTTCTGCTCAAGCAGTTCTAGATTTGAATAGATAGATGTTTTGACTTGCAGATAGAATTTTTTTTTTAAATTGACATCAGTTATTTTTATTTTAAAGAAAGAAAAAAAAATAAACAGTGGTACAAAATCTCAAAACAAGATTTTAGGAGAGTAACAATGGTTAATACATTGTGTATTGTTATTCCAAAGTAGTTTCTCATATTACAAGATATAGGCAAGAAATAATAAGCAAATAACATAGGTACAAACCTCTTTTTTTTTAAGTCAACAGAAAATGGAAATATACTTTTTAAAGTTTCTAATACTGCAGATAGAATTTTTATTTATTTGTTTTTGTCTGTAGAGATGGAGTTATTATTGTATTGTTTTGTGTCTAACATAGTCTTACAGTGGAAAAAAAGGAAGGCACTTGAAGATAACATAATAAGGAAACAATAGTATTGAATGTTCCTTGTCTTCAGTGGTTGGGACCAGAAATGTTTCCAATTTTTGAATTTCTAAGGTTTGGAATATTTGCATCCAAATGAGATGTCTCAGGAATAGAACCCAAATCTAAACACAAAATTTATTTCTATTTCATACACACCTTGTTTAGCCCGAGATGATGTTGCAGTTTTTAGGGTTCCTGTGTTTTGACTTCAACCCCTCACATGAGGTCGGGGTTGAGCTTTCCTCTTGTGTTGTGTCCTTGCTCATTTTCAGATTTTGGATTTTGGATTTTGGGATTAGGAATGCTGCACGTAAAGCTCACGTGCAGTGCACTCCAAGTAGGTTAACGTAAGCATGAGCGGAGCCCTGGTGAGCAGCTCGCGCGCTCACTTGTGAACGTGTCTCATGACCCAGCAGCATTGCACACTATTTTGGGTGC
>NW_004524609.1:4079329-4081199 GCF_000260255.1 Octodon degus | reverse complement strand
TTTATTAATGTGTTTTTTGTTTTTGGGTTTTTTTTGTGGTATCAGGGATTGAACTCAGCACCCTTTACTTGCCAGGCAAGCACTTATTCCACTGAACCATCTCCCCGGCCCTCTAACCTCTATTAATTAATAACCTTCAATGTGTACATAAGTATGGTCCCTGCCCAAATGCTGGTTCTCCTCTCGGCAGCACTGAGCAAACAGGCTGCCTCCATCCCAGCTGGGCGGGCTCCTCCTGGCGTCGGGGAGGCCCAGGTGCTGTCTTGGTGCTGGTGGCCACGATGCGCCGATTCAACCCTGGCAGCTGAGACTGCATCACTGTCTCTGAGCCCAGTGCCTGGTACAGGCCTTGTGCAGAGTGGGTCTTTTGTAAAATGGATTTATAATTTTGTGCTCTGATTGGTCAGATCTAAGATGTGTAATACCAGGGATTGAACTGAGGACCTTGTGCTTGCCAGCCAAGTGCTTAGTCTACTGAGGCATCTCAACCCAGCCCTAAGATGTGTAATCCTAAAAAAGTTCTGTTAAGTAATGCTTTATTTTGTTCCTTGTGAAGGGCCGAGATGGGCGGAAGACAGTGGTTCCTTCCGTCGTCTCTGTAAGCGGGGACCTAGACCGCGGCGTGCTGGCCTACCTCTACGATTCTTTCCAGCTCACAGAAAATTCCTTTACAAGGAAGAAAAGTCTGCACAGAAAGGTGCTTTGATATTTCAGAGATCAAATTGGGAATTAAACAGAGGGCTGGACTGGATTTTTTCCTTTTTTATATTAATTGTGCTTCCTTTTCTTCCATCTTTGCCCTAGGTACTTAAACTTCACCCTTGTTTAGCCCCCATTAAAGTTGCTTTGGATGTGGGAAGAGGTCCGACTGTGGAGCTAAGGCAGGTGAGTTAAAGGGGTTAACTGTTGCGATTTTAGGCACATGCTTATATTCTCAGCACCTTGGGAGGCTGCACAGAGGATCCCAAGCTTAAGGACTGCCTGTGCAATTTAGCAAGACCTTGTTTCAGTACAAAAAGGGAAAGTGATCGCATAGCTCAGAGGCCGAATGCCTTGGGGCTTAAGCCTCAGGGACACGAAATAATAACAGTAACTTATGTATAATCACTAGTAATACTTGGTAACCTTGGTAAGCCATGTAAGTTTTTATGCCAATTTGTTTTCTAAATATTTTAAGTAAAGGAACCATGGATAAGTGCCGTGTGATTACAGAGAAGTTGGAGTGTAAAATGTTAGGAAGCTGAGCGCAGCTGAGTGGATTCTACCATGCGTTGTGTTTTTGGTTTTTGGTGTTTTTTTTTGTTTTTTTTTTTCAGAGCCAGGAATTGAACTCAGGCCCTTGCGCTTGCCGGGCAAGTGCTTATTCTACTGAGCCATCTCCCTGGCCCCAATTCTGCCATTAAAAGTCAGCTCCACTCAATCTCATTTTGATGTGTGACATAGTTTTAATATCAAAATGTTTGTTCTGATGTCTAGTGAGGGTTTCCTTCCCCTTTCCCATGTAACCTAACACTTTGATGTTTGTTTGCGTCTGTACTGGGGGTCAAACCTAGGGGCTCCCCTCCACCAAGTAGCATCCTCACACCCCACCCTCATTTTTCAAATAGTCACACTAAATTGCCCAGCTGAAGCTCAAGCTTAAGGTTTTTACTTCTTTTTTTTTTCTAAGACAGAGTCTCACCATGTAGTTGAGGCTGGCCTTAAGCTCATTAGGTAGCCCAGGCTGGCCTCCACCTCGATGCGGTCTTCCTGCCTCAGGCTCCTAAGCGCTGGGGTTAGAGGTGTGCGCCATCATTTTTTTTTTTTTTTACGGAACCAGGGATTGAACTCAGGCCCTTGGGCTTCAGGCCCTTGGGCTTGCCAGGGAAGC
>NW_004524609.1:4077521-4077839 GCF_000260255.1 Octodon degus | reverse complement strand
AGGAGACGGCTCAGTAGAGAGCTCAGGAGACGGCTCAGGAGACGGCTCAGTAGAGAGCTCAGGAGACGGCTCAGGAAACGGCTCAGCAGACAGCTCAGGAGACGGCTCAGGAGATGGCTCAGCAGACAGCTCAGGAAATGGCTCAGGAGATGGAAATGGCTCAGGAGACAGCTCAGGAGATGGCTCAGGAAATGGCTCAGGAGACGGCTCAGGAGACGGCTCAGTAGAGAGCTCAGGAGACGGCTCAGGAAACGGCTCAGCAGACGGCTCAGGAAATGGCTCAGGAGATGGAAATGGCTCAGGAGACAGCTCAGGAGA
>NW_004524609.1:4072315-4077421 GCF_000260255.1 Octodon degus | reverse complement strand
ACAAAAATGGCTCAGGAGACAGCTCAGGAGACGGCTCAGGAGACGGCTCAGGAGACAGCTGAATTGCCGCACGTTCGTGCCACTTAGTGAGGCCCTGTCTCCATTTTTAAAAATGGCGTGGGCCGGGCTGTAGCTGAGGGCGCTGGCTCAGGGGCTAGCCCCAGTACACTGCGTCAGTAAACAAACAGCTGCTTTGTGGATTCACAAAAATAGGACACTGACTACTGTTTGAAGCTTTCGCTTTTTCTCCAGGTTTGTCAAGGGCTATATAATGAGCTACTTGAAAATGGAATCTCTGTGTGGCCTGGTTATTTGGAAACTGTACATTCCTCATTGGAGCAGCTTTATTCCAAGTAAGATGACTTACCTTTCTGGTCGTTAAAATGTATTTGATTATATATATTTCTTTAGTTTATAACAAACAAACCTCAAAATATATATGCAGTATAATTAAAATTATTCCAAGCTTTCCCTTTTACAGAATGATGTGTCCTTAGTTACTTATTGTGTCACAAAACACGCAGCAGATGTGTTTGAGTGCGCACTGTGTGCCATCCCAAGACAGGGCCACAAAGTAGCCCTCGTTTATTTATCAGGATGAAGTTGTGTGCTGAGGGCGCTGGCTGAGAGGCTAGCCCCTGACTGCAGCGCCTGTTCCTTGCTGGTATTTTGGGTTACTCAGAGTAAAAGAGAAGTCTATTTGGGGGACAGAGAACTGCCCTGAGGGACTGGCACCCCACTTCCTTGATCACTGTAGACTGAAGCTGGCTTCTTGTTGATCATCCCTGACCTGGAAGTTCAACATCCAAAATCTGAAACCTCCTGAAGTCTAGAACGTTTTGACCACTGGTGTTTGTAACAAGTGGCACATCCCACCTGGCACCATGTGCAGGGTGTGGTCAAAAGACAGGTGCTAGCTGGAGAGAGAGCATAGCGGTTTACGCATTAGGCTCTACAGCAAGAGGTCGTAGGTTCGAGTCTCAGGTCTGCCTTTATTTTTTATTGGGGCCAGGGAGATGGCTCAGTAGAATAAGCGCTTGCCTGGCGAGTGCAAAGGTCTGAGTTCAATCCCTGGTTCTGCCAAAAAAGAAAAAAGACAGGTGCACAGAAATAAAATTAGCTTCGGGCTGTGTATATGAGGTGCAGGTGACAAATAAGTCGGGTGTGGTGGCACTCACCTGTATCCCAGCACTGGGGAGGCTGAGGCAGGAGGATTTTTGCAGGTTCAAGGCCAGCCTGGAGGCTGGGGAGATGGCTCAGTAGAATAAGCACTTCCCTGGCTAGCGCCAGGGCCTGAGTTCAAGCCCCGGTTGGGGTCTGGGGAGGCCAGCCTGGGCAAATTCAAGGGCAGTGTCAACTTTTGTATTTTTCGAGACATGGTCTCACTATGAAGTTCATATCTCTAAATTAATCTCAAACAACATTACTTTTTGCAGACATTGCCTAAGATAGGTCACTAATATCTTTTGTCTGGATAATTGAAATGGCCTCCTATTTGCCTCTGTCCCTAATCTTGCTAGTGTGCTATCTCATCAGGTTTTTTAAAAATAAAGTAATTCGGGGCTGGGGAGATGGCTCAGTAGAATAAGCACTTCCTTGGCAAGCGCAAGGGCCTGAGTTCAATCCCCAGTTCCGCAAAAAAAATTAAAAAATAAAAAATAAAGTAATTCGTTCTTCCTGTTTATTTTGACTTCTTAAAGTTCTTTGTGTTGAATGCACACCCTCTGGGTAAGGCCTGAGCTTTTTATTTTGCTCTTGAGTTCTCTAGTGACTTGTTAAAATATACTTCCAGATGAAGTCTGCAGAAAAGTAGCATTTGGTTTATGTTTTCATTTGTTTGAATACTGCGGCTCAGACCCAGGGGCCCCCTGCTACTGAGCTGCACCCCCAGTCCTTTTATTTTGAGACGGTCTCACTAAGCTGAGAGTCAAACTTAACAGGCCTCCCGCCCAGCCTCCCTGAGCGCTGGGATCACAGGCCGGAGCCGCCACATTCAGCTCAACTAGCTCTTCTCTACGTAGGTGAGTACAGCACTTATAAAATGAAGGGGTGGTGCTTGGGCTTTCTCATCCTCGCTGGTTCTAGAATTCTTGGAGTCAGATGGACACAATCAGATTTGATTTGTTCTTTTCATTGTTCAGGCTTTGTTGTCCCAGAGACTTCTATCCAAATATGTATTAAGCACCTGTTACTGTCTTACGCACTTCGATATGACAGTGAGTGGATATGACAGGGGAGCTCATATTCTAGTAGAATAAAAAAGACAGTAAAACTAGGTAAAATAAGACATTTACGGAGGTAATACGACTTGGTGAGCAGCAAGGAGACCAGCGATTGCTAGACAGGTATTACAAGGCTTCGTGTACTAAGTAGGAATTAATGCACGAGTTGGTAAAATTTGTTATATGGTGGATCTTTATTATAATATCAATACTTAATCTAAAATAATTGTTCTCTGCCTAGCCAGTGCAAGGTCCTGAGTTTGATTCCCAGTACAGCTAGATTCCAAAAGGCTGAGGTTATTACAAGGCCAATATGTAAACCACGCCAAGTGGCGTCCTTGGGGGGCAGGCTTATTCCTCAGGCTTGCTTGCTTGCTTGCTTTTTTTTTTTTTTTTTCATCAGGGATCAGGATCTTGCGCTTGCCAGGCAGGTGCTCATGCAGCTGAGCTTACTTTATGGCTCTTTAGCTATACACTGTCAGAAACTCTCCAGAAATTTGACTTTGAATATAATTCACAAGCAAAACATGTTGAATATTTTCCATGTAACTAAAAAAAAAAAAAAAATTTCCATGTAGTTCTCAAACCTTGACTTTGTACTCATGGTTGAAAGTGACATGGACTCTGAAGTGACAAAAGCTGGGGCTGTGGAGGTGACAGTCAGTGTTGAGCTCATGCCATCTCGTGAAACTGCTTTTTTCTTAGATATGATGAGATGAGCATCCTCTTCACAGTTCTGATTACTGAAACCACTCTGGAGAATGGCTTGGTACAGCTGCGAAGTCGAGATACCACGATGAAGGAAATGATGCATATATCAAAATTAAAGGACTTTTTGATCAAGTATATATCATCGGCTAAGAATGTATAGGTTTCCATATTTATATAATAAACATTCTTGTTTGCTAATTTGTCAAATGTTGGCTTAGCTTTTTTTTTTAGTTTTTTTTTTTTTTTTTTTAATGCATTTAATACAGGGTCTCACTACACAGATCAGACACCCAAATGCACTACATCCAGTCTCAGTCTCCATCTCAGTGCGCCCGGAGGGCAGGGCCGGCACAGCATGCTGGGGATTGAACCCTGGTCGCTGGCTCTGCCTAAGCAGGCGCAGTGGGCTGGGATTCAATCCCTGGGCCTGTTGTGCCAGCCCCGCCCCTGGGCACACTGAGACAGAGATTGAGACTGGGCGTGGTGGCTTGCGCCTGTCATCCCAGCTCTTGGGAGGCTGTAAACGGGGATCATGAGTCTGATCTAGTAGTGAGACCCTGAACACCCTGTAGACCCTTCCCTAAAATACAGAAAAAATAAACTGAGCTAAGCAGGTGCTTTAATCTGCTGAGCTTATCTGGCTGGCCCTTGTATTTTTTTAGTTCTTTTACACTTATGAAGTAGACATTTTTGGTGTTTTCTATCATTCATGTTTTTCATTATATTTCTGATATATTCCACTGTATCAAGAATGTGTTGATGGGCTGGGGAGGTAGCTCAGCGGTCTAAAGTGCCCTCTTAGGCAGGCGTAGGCAGGCGTAGGCAGCCGCAGGGACCGCAGTTCGATCCCCAGCTCTACATGCTGTGCCAGCCCTTCCCCTAGGGCGGGCTAGGCCGGCCACAAAAAAAAAAAAAAAAAAAAAAAAAGAATATGTTGAACTACAAAAAACAAAAATCCTGCTTTACTGGATTAAGCAAATAGGGGTTTGTTTTTCTCAGTTAACATGAAATTTATGGGCGAGTCTTTCCCAAGCAGTGTAACTTAATTCTCTAGTTGGGAAACCAGGCACCTTCTTTCTGTTCTGCTGCCTGTGGGGATGGGGGAGGTTACCAGGACTCAAACTCAGGACCTTACACTTGCCTGGCAGGTGCCGTGCCACTGAGCTAAATCCATGGCCCTGACTTTTGTGTTTATGTTTATTTCATCATGATCGCAGTCATCTGCTGTATTTTCAGCCTTCTCCACCTGATTGGCAGGCAAATCGGAGACAAGGGATCTTCCCCTTGAGTTAGCAAAGTTCAGGCTTCCCTGGCTGCTACAGTCAGAGGGCTCCTTCACGTCTCATTGATCAGAACTGGGTTGCATTGCAATTCTTAGACCAATCTCTAATGAGAATATCCTGATTTAGATAAAATGTAATTTATCTCTTTTTTTATGTATTTAGCACAGGGTCTCACCACACAGATCTGATTTGTAGTGATCCTCTTGTTTTCAGCCTCCCAAGTGCTAGGATTACAGACAGGCATGCACTCCCACATCCGGTTTAGGTGGCCAGCTTGGCGCAGGGCCGGCTCATCAGGAATTGAATCCAGGTCCTTGTGCTGGCCAGGCAAGCACTTGGATGCTGAGCTATCTCCCCAGCCCCTTGGGTGGGCTTTGACGGCACCCTGGCTGACACATCTGCTTACACGGTATCCTGCTGTGTTTCTCCATGGAAACCTGGCTCCGCGTAGTGGAAAAAGAACTTGGAAGCTGTAGCGCGGATACGGGATGCGGGCTGAGCGTCGACAGGCTGTGCAGGCCCTTTAGGATTCCGTGCTAGCAGGCACACACTGGTGTGCATGTGCATGTGTGTGTGTGTGTGTTTCACTCTTGAAAAAGTTATTCACAAGTTTCAGTTCCAATTTAGGACTACAGGGCTGGGGAGATAGCTCAGTGGCTTAAGTGTCTGTCCGGCAAATTCAGGACTACAGAGGGTTGAGTTTGTGTAAGTTTTAATCATTTTTGTTTCTGTTTTACATCATACCCAGTGCCTCACACATTGTGGGCAAGGACTGTACCACTGAAAAATGCCCTCCACCATAATCAGTTTTATTAAGATATAATTTTTATGTAATAAATTTGCCTATTTTAAACATATCAATTGATGTTTTGGGCGTTGGGTTTTTTTTT
>NW_004524609.1:4063007-4070910 GCF_000260255.1 Octodon degus | reverse complement strand
GATTGCCAGGCAGGTGCTTAAGCCACTGAGCTATATCCCCAGCCCTTAAAGTTGAGAAGAATTTTTTTTTGGAGGGGCCCTCTCAGGATGCCTTAAGGGCAGGTCTGGTAAGGCATGAGGATCTGGGGATCGAACCACAGAATTCTGAGGCTGACTGCTTTGCTTAAGGAGGCACTTAAACAACTGAGCTATCGGGCGGGGCCCCACTGAGAATGTTCTTGAAGCCAAGGAGACTCGTTCCATGGCTTAACGCCTCCCTGGCAAGTGCGAGGTCATGAGCTGGGATTGTAGTACCAAAAATAAAAACAGAATGTTCTTGAAGAATTTGCTTGCTTGCCGTTTATAGCATGACCTTACGTGAGGAAGCATAGAAACTTCATTGCTGTCATGCGTTGTTGTGTTTCTTCTGTTAACTGGTCTGTTGATGTGTGTGATAGCCAACCCCTGTGCACAGGTTGGACAGCGTCCATAGGTTCAGCCAGCCACAGACCGAAATATTCTGAAAAACCTACGTCTGTACTAAATGTACTTTCTTCTTGTTATTTCCTAAATAATGTAACTGTTTACCTAGAGTTTTCATGGTGATGTGTGAGTATTCTAGAGATGATTTAACGTATACCTAAGGGGCCAGGCAGTGGCTCACGTGGGAGGCTGAGGCAGGAGGATCCCTTTGGGTTCAAGGCCAGCCGAGGCTGTGTAATGAGTTCACGATCAACCTAAACTGTAAAGCAAGAGCCTGTCTTTATGGACAGTCTGCACAAAAGGGCTACCTAGTTCCTAGTAAGCGCCATGCTCTTCATATCAGCTCCTGTGGACTTAGAGCCCACCCCCGCGGGAGCTGCGCAACAGCATTCCATGAGTTTACTCGATATCTTGAGCACCAAAGCTTAGCTGTCAAGAATAGCTCAGCGAGCAGCCCAGACAAGTGCTTTGGTGGTGAGGGTAGAACTGCAATGGGAGGGTAAAGCGGGGACCAGACAGCCCAGATGGCGCTGTCCTGTGACAGCCATGCAGCAGCTCTGAGCAGGCAGGAGGAGGCCTGGTGTCCAGCTGAGCCCCTACCTGGGAGAAGGCTGGATCAGAGCGAGGGCAGGACCTCAGCAGTCCAGGGCCGGGTGGGGGGTTGGGGCCACTTACTATGCTTTGTACAAGACCCTTAGGGAGAGCAGAAAGAAATGCAAGGAGCAGAGGAATGCTGATGGCCGCCCAAGTGTCAGCCCTTGCTCTCTGTGACAATGCCTGAGAGCCACCATAAGTAGGACAGATGGTTCTGGCACAGAGCTTCACCATGCCCAGGTGGCCTCAGCTTTGGCCCTGGTGTGCAGAGCAGCAGGGTGGGGACATGTGGCACCACAGCTTGGAGAAAAAGAGGAGGGGGCCGCCCTATTATACCTTTCAAGGGCAGCCCCCCTGTAGATAACATCAGGCTCCTGCCTCCCCACAGCGCCATGAGCTGGGGGCTAAGCTGTTAGCACAAGACTTGGGACATGTAAGACCCCAAGCCTTTAACATCCTAGGGAATACTGGCCAGAACAAAGGAGATGATAGTGCCCCCACCCCTTTGATTTGAGACAGAGAATTGCCCAGATTGGGCTTGAACTTGCAGCCCCCCATCTCTGCCTCCCACACTGCTGGGCTTACACACGTGCACCTCCACACCAGCTGTGACGCTGTTCTTGAACCTGATAAGGGGAAGCCTGACCCTAAGCCCCAGACCTGACAGGGTCACACTCTGCCCTTTCTCCAGCTCGCCTTCCCTACAGCTGCCTATGGGCCAGGAAGTTGTGTGGAGTCAGGAGACCCCCAGGTATCCAATTCTTCTGTAAGCGTCCAGCCCTCTAGAGAGCACAGCCTCTGGGGGTATGTGCTGGGACAGGTCAAAGGTAAGGACCTAGGCGGGTTCCCTCCAGGCAGTCAGAGAGAAAGGAGGCGTCACACTTGCGGGTAGAGCTGTTGCTGTGCTCTAGCTTGGGCTTCTCTAGGCCTCCGGGAGGAGCAGCAGCCTCCTCGGGCTGTGTCCCAGGCCGAGGGAGGGGTGAGGAGGCCACGTGGGAGAGGTTGGCTGCCGCCTGGTGTGACCTGCAGACCCTGCCTCAGGCCTTTGCTGGGGCTCTGGTTGTTTCCCTGGTGATCAATAAGAGATCATTATGGGCTTTGTACTGTGCCTGAGACCTGAGTTCCAAGCAGCTCCCAGGTTCATTCTTCTGGCTTACCTACTGCCTAATCAAATGCCCCTCTGGATTGTGAGTCATACCTAGGAAGGCCTCTTCACTTCAAAAATTATTTTTAGGGGCCGGGGAGATGGCTCAATGGAATAAGCACTTCCCTGGCAAGTGCAAGGGTCTGAGTTCAATCCCCAGTTCTGAAAAAAAAAAAAAAAAAGATTTTTAAATCCTCCTTATTTCTTTCAGTACTTCTTTGGCTTCATTTTTTTTTTTATTCATAACACCAGTTAATCTTAGGGTTTTTTTTTTTTTTAATGTATTTGGTACAGGGTCTTACTGCACAGCTCAGACTTGTAGTGATCTTCCTGTTTTCATCCTCCATAGTACTGGGTTTACAGGAGGGCGCCTGGCTCAGTGCCCCTGGGGATGGGGCTGGCTTGGTGTGTGGTGCCAGGGATCAAAGCCGGGTTGAAGAGAAAAAACAAAAACAAAGCAATTTAAAAATAATAATAAAAATGATAGAGAATTTCTTTTTTGTTTAATTTTTTTATTTTTTGCAGAACCAGGGATTGAACTCAGGCCCTTGCGCTTGCCAGGCAAGTGCTTATTCTACTGAGCCATCTCCCCAGCCCCCATTTTTTTTTTAAGTTACAGGGCCTCATTATGCAGCTTAGACTCATTGATCCTACTGCTTTCAGCCTCCTCAGCGCTGGGATTACAGGCATGCGTCATCATGCCCAGTCTCGGTGGTCAGCTCAGCCCATCCTGGAGGCAGGGCTGCACGGCATATGGTGCTGGGATCGAACCGTGGTCCCTGCACTTACCTAAGCTTGCTTAAGCAGGCACTTTATTCTGCTGAGCTGTCTTGCCAGCCCCAATACAGAATTTCAAAACAATAGAAAATTAAAATGGCTTCAATTTTGCAGATTTTAAAATTTGATTTATCTGAATTGGTTTTGCTATGATGAATAATATAAGGGTCCAACTTTTCGTTTGAAATGTGGTTCTCAAACTTTTTTTACATCTATTTTTGCATGGTTTGCAAATATAGTGTTCATCCTAGGCTAAAGTTCCATTAGGCACTTAGATCTCTATCTGGACTTCCAGCCCTGGTCCACCGTTCTGGGTGTCCAGTTGTACACAAAACTGTACTCTGTAATACTGTTCCAAGTTTGAGACCCCTCTCATTTGTTTAGTGGTATGCAGTTTGGGTTCCACATATAGTAACATACAGTAACATCTTGGATTGCAAGTAACTTGTTTTGGGAGAAAGAGGAGTGAACATTTCTAATCAATTTTAAATTGATATGCAAGCAGTGCCCCATAGCATGGGCAGTATGTGCTGCTGCATGTCACACGATCACGGAGAGCCAGTGGCTCTCCTGTTCTTGCTCGCTGGCTTGCTTACTCGGGGATTGTGACTGATCGCCTCCAGCTGCAAGGGGGTGTGGAGGAGATTGCACATGCATAGGAAGAGGGGGAAGAGGCACAGGCATGCCTCATTTCACATACACTTAGGGAGATGGCTTAGCTATTTCTCTCTCTCTCTCTCTCTCTCTCTCTCTCTCTCTCTCTCACTCTCTCTGTTTGTGTAACCAGGGATTGAACTCTGGCCCTTGTGTTTGCCAGGGAAGCACTTATTCTACTGAGCCATCTCCCTGGCCCCCCAGTTATTTCTCTCATTGCTAAAACAAAATACCCAACACAAGTGCAGGGTTTCCTTTATTTAACTCAGTCTGTAGAGGTTTCAATCCATAGTCCGCTGACTCCAAGTTGGGGTGGCATGACAGAGAGGAACAGGTGAGAAACAGACCATGGTGTGGCAAGGCAGGCAGAAGGCAGCAAGCTGCAAACAGCAGCAGCAGCTCTCTCTCTGTCCCTTATCTTCCACTCAGGCTGCCCACTCAGGCTGCCCGTTCTTTTGGGTGGTGCCATCCATACCCAGTAGGGTGCCCTTAATCCAGCATCACTTCCTAGATCCTGCCAGCTCAAGAAAGGCCCATTTATAAGTGCATGAGGCTTCGGGGGACATCTAGACACAAGCCATATCAGGAGATGCGTACAATGCGGGAATCAGTACAAAATTTTATAGAAACTAACCACCAAATAGGGCTGCTGCAGCAGGAGCAGTGAATCTGTTTAACAACAGTACTGTGTCCCGTTCCATGTTCAGTGGTTTTTTGTTTTGTTTTGTTTTGTTTTGTTTTGTTTGTTTGTTTGTTTTTTTCCCAGAACGGAGATTGAACTAAGGCCCTTGTGCTTGCCACGGGAGCGCTTATTCCACTGAGCCATCTCCCCGGTCCCTGGACTTGTAATGATACTCCTGTCTTGGCTGATCCGGCTGTGTGCACAATGATGCCCAGTTCACGCCTTGTTCCTGAATGATTTTTTTGCTGGCGTGGTAGGTATCTTAATGGGCTCACTTACGTGTTGATTAGTTTTTCCTGTGGTTCTCACTACACTGCCCAGGCTGGTTCAGATGCCAAGACTCCTCTAATCCTTCCCCTTCGGCCTTTCCACGTGGCTGAGGCTGCAGGCTCTTGCCACTTTGCCCAACTAGCTGTTTCCCCTCCTTCCCTCCTTCATTTCTTTCTTCTTACACCCCCATCTCTCCCTCTCTCCCTTCTTTCCTTACTTTCCTTGTCCTGGGGATTGAATCCAAAGTCTTGACACGGAGCCGCACCCCCCACCCTCACCCCTTTTTGGTTTTGCTATGCAGTTCAGGCTGGCCTTGACCTCACTTTGTAGCCCAGGCTGGCCTTGAATTTACAGTTATCCTCCTGCCTCAGCCTCCCATATGCTGGGATTATAGGAGTGTGCCACTACACCTGGCTTAATTAGCTCTTTTAAGCCACATCATAACTCTCCTCTTTTCTGGTGGGGCCTGAAACCTAAGAAATTATAACTCCCTCTGCCAGGGGTGAAGGTACAAATATCTCTGACCAATGAGAAGCATGGATGTGGGGTCTGTGGAGTGCAGGGAGGCTGTGGCCGTAGTGCAGGGGAGGCGTCTGCTGAGATAGCTCTGCCTCACACCGTCCGGGCCCTGGTTGCTCTGCAAGGCGTCTGAGGACCAAGATCCCAGCAAGAGGAGCACAGTGGTTTCCTATCATCCAGGGTAAGAAAATCTGCAAGGAAAATATAATTAGAAAGCTTAGTAAGGATATTGCATACAGAATGTCTATGTATTAACAGCATGAAATGAAAACATGATTTATCTTAGCATCAAAATATCAAATGACTGGGCTGAGGAAATAGTTCAGTGGTCCAAGAGCCTGCCTGGCAAATGCAACGGCCCAGGTTCCATCCCCAGCACCACGTCATGTGGGCCCTGCAGCTGTGGGCGCTGAAATTGGGTGTGGTCGTGCACACCTATAATCCCAGTGCTGGGGAGGCTGACACGGGGATCATTAGGAGTCTGAGCTACGTAGCAGACTGCACCAAATAAGTAAGTAAATAAAATATTTTAAAATATCAAATGACGGGCCGGGGACATGGCTCAGTGGAATAAGTGCTTCCCTGGCAAGCGCAAGGGTCTGAGTTCAATCCCCAGTTCTGCAAAAAAAAAAAAAAGACTGCTATAGGAATAAATCTTAAAAAAAGATGTATAAGATGTTTCTGCAAAAAATGATAAAGCAGTTGAGAGAACTGAGAAATATAAACAGATGGAGAGATATGCTATATTTGTAATTTAAAAGACTCAATGCCATGAAAATGGGGGGTTGTTTGTTTTGTTTTTTGTTTGTTTTGTTTTTGTTTTTGTACCAAGGATCGAGCTCAGGACCTTGCACTTGCCAGGCAAGCACTTACACCACTGAGCTATCTCCCCAGCCCCCACTGTGCAAATGATTGTGACACCCAAATTGATCTACAGATTCGATGCAGTTTCAGTCATAGCCCCTGTTATGTTCAAGGGAATTTGTTTTTTTAAGAAAACAAAAAAGTGACTTGAAAATGTGTACAGAAATTGTAGCACTTGGGAGACGGAGGCAGGAGGATCATTTTGAGTTCCAGGCCAGCCTGAGCTACATAGTGAGTTGAAGGCCAACCTGGACCACATTAAATAAATAAATAAGGGACCGCCATGCATGCAGACACTGGACCTATACAAAGATGACACTATGGTTTGATAGGGAAGGACAGTCGTTTCCATAAATAGAGCGAGAGCAGCAGGGGATGTCCCCAGGGGAGGGGACAGGAGGGACATGCTACCTTCACACCCCACAAGTCAGTTTCCAGGTAGAGCAGGGAAAGATATAAAAGGAGATTCAAAAGACTTTTATAAGAAATCAACGTAAGGTATCTTTTTTTTTTTTTTTTTTTTTTTTTTTTTTTTTTTGAGTCAGGGTCTCACTATGGAGTTCAGGTTGGCCTTGAACTCACTTTGTAGCCCAGAATGGTCCTGAACTTACACTGATCCTTTTGCAGTAATCCTGCTGAGTGCTGAGATTACAGGCATGTGCTGCCATGTCTGGCTAAAATTTCTTGTTGTTAAAAGGCATAAATAAGAATTTTATTTTTTGTTTTTTATTTTTTTTAAATAAGAATTTTAAAGTGGAGGGTGAGGCCAGGGATATGGCCCAATGGTACAGGTGGCTGCCTGGCAAGTATAAGATCCTGAGTTAGATTCTTGGTACCAGAAATCCCACAAAAATAAAAATAAATTCAAATAACTTTATAAAAAATAAAGTGGAGGGGGAATGTGGCTTAGTGGCAGGACACTTGCCTACCGAGGGCAAGGCCATGAGCTTTACCCCCAGCACAGACAAAAACATACAGGATAGAAAACAACTACTTAAACGAACATCCCAGTAGAAAAACAGGCTTGATATCAAAACAAAAACAAATAATGAAAGAAGAGATCCCTGTGACCTGTAAATACACACAGGGTCCAACCTTATTAGTCATCAGGAAGATGGGAATTTAGTTACAGGGCAGTGCCACTTTAAGGATCACAGCTAGCACACCGGCCAGTGTCCGTGTTGGTGAAGTGAGCGTAAGGCTTTCACTCCGGGTGTTGGTGAAGTGAGCGTAAGGCTTTCACTCCGGCTGGGGGTGTGTGAAGGGGGTAGAACCGCTGTGCAGAGTGGCCAGGTGCTGTCTGCTTGGACTGTGCATACACAGACGAGGAGCCAGCCTCCTATCCTAGGTCTGTGCAGCAGAACTCCTTGTGTGTGGGCACAAGAAGCGTTCTTAGCATCAGGACGTGCGTCGAAGTATTATTGGTAACAGCCCGTCCTGATCAAGTCCCCTTGTGTCCTCTCATGTCTGTCATCTATACGACAGGGTATATGTGGCATGTTCTAACAATGAAATGCTGTGGGACTTAGCAATGCAAAGACTTCAACTGCAGCTACGTACAGCATCATGGATAATGCTCACAAATGTAATGTGGATCAAAAGAAGAATAAATGTGATGTGATTCCATTTATAGTAAATTCAAAGCTGGCATGGGGGTGCGCATGTGTACTCCTAGCTGCTCAGGAAGCTGAGGTGGGAGAATGGCTCGAGCCCAGGAGTTCACGACCAGGCTGGGCAACCTAGCAAGATTCTTGTTTCCCCGTACTCCAAAAATAAAAGATTTTTTGCCAGGCACGGTGGTGCATACCTGTAATCCCAGCACTCAGGAGGCTGAGGCAGGAGGATTGCTGTGACTTTGAGGCCAGCCTGGGCTACAAGGTGAGTTCAAAATGACAAAATTCTGTCTCAAAAGCAAAAAAAGGAAGAAGGAGAAGAAG
>NW_004524609.1:4059446-4062782 GCF_000260255.1 Octodon degus | reverse complement strand
GAGTTTAGAGCTCCATATTTAGGTGGCTGAACTGTGAAGAAAAGCAGAGTTAAGATGAAAAACTCGGGAGATGGCTCAGTAGGATAAGCGCTTCCCTGGCAAGCACAAGGGCCTGAGCTCAATCCCTGGTTCTGCCAAAAAATGTAAATAAATTAAAAAATAAAGTGAAAAACTCAATGGACCCTCTTCAGCTTCCTTTTTCCTTTTTTGATACTGGGACTCAAACTCAGGACGTCGCACTTGCCAGGCAGGCACTGTGCTGCTGAGCTACATCCCCAGCCCTGGTCTTCCTGTGAGGATAACGCAGTCCAGAGGCCACAGGCTGTAGGCAGGGAGAAAAAGGAGAACTAAGGTGCCCTTCTGGGGTACAAGGGACATCAGGAGGGGCTGGGCCCCCATAGCGGTGGTCGTCATGGTAGGAGCCAGGCCATCTGTGGTGCAGGGGGGCAGCTGTCAGAGCCCCACAGGCGTCTGAGGGTGTCCTGGAGGCACTGGGCGGGCTGTGCATAGACGAGGTGGAGGGCAGCATCCCCGAGTGCATGTCGGCCTCTTTGTGCTGTGTGTGGGCGTCAGATGCCTAATGGATCGAGCGGTCATCCGTGCATAAGAGCTGGCAGCGCTGGGTGTTGAGCCCAAGCAGGGTGAGGAGTTACCGGTTGAGCCGAGACAGGTGGTTCTGGCTCAGATGTTGGAATGCCTGGGGGAAAACAATTGGGGCAGGGCTGCTTTTTGAGCACCTTGCAGGTGAGGCTGGTCTTGGACTCATGGTGTGTCCCACACTGGCAGCCCGAGAGCTCAAAGGGACTTCTGTATGGAGTGCAGAGTCCAAACGGTGTCTGCCTGGAGACTCGTTACAGTCTCCAGGGGCGTTAGCCAAGCTCAGACATCTGCTGAGGGTGTCGGGGGCCCCATTCCCCACAGACCAAGAAGGCGGAAATCAGAGCGAAAACTAGAATGCCCTGTGATTTGAGGTGGGAGTTGTAGGCGGCAGTGTAAGTTCATAGTTCGTTAGATAGAGCATACAGATGTAGTGTAAGCCTTCGGTTCCTAAGCTCTAAGTAGTAAAGGGGTCTGGAAGCAGCAACCCCCTCAGCAACGGCAGCTGGAGCCCAGAAGCGGGTTTCTAAGGAGAGCTCACCTCAAGAAGCTGGGGCTCCTTGGAACAATGGCCCACTCCAGGGCAGGATCGGAGCAGGCGCAGGACACAGCTGTGTGTACTGTGGCAAAAGCTGAAGGAGTGTTCAAGGACCTTGGCAGAGCGGCAAAAGGACACACAAGCCCACGAGCAGGGACCGTACTTGGCAATCTAGGGCGATTACAGCATCCTAAATCATGATAGCAAGACTGGGATTTATTAAGTAAAACAGAAACCCATGACTTTATAAAGCTATAAATGACAAACACCAGACTCCAGACATGAGGTGTATTCCCATAATTTCAGAGTACCCACAAAATATCCATCATTGGGTGTTATGGTTTGTGTCTAGCGGTACCCCCAAAACCTCATGCAGTCATTGGGGCATGGTTCTAGAGTTTGTGGTTAATTCATGATCCAACGCTGGCACTGCTGGGATTATGGGTGTGAGTGCTACGCCCAGCCTGGGGCAGCCAGCCTGAAGGCAATGTGAGGAAAGGAGAGAGGCTCGCCCCTGCCCGCTGCGCTGCTCCTGCCTTTCCTGCCTTTTGCCTTTGCTCTTCGCTGTTTTCCACTGCCACTAACTGCTGCTCTCTGCCCTGTGCCTCTCTGCCTTGGAGCCAGCTGAATATGGACTGCGGCCTCCACAAACTCCCTCCGCCTATCGCCTGGGCCACCTCCCAGACCGGTTATTTGCACGGCAGATCTGATCTCAGGCTCTGCTCCCTGGACTAGTCCAGGCCAAGACAGGTCAGAGGGCCCTCGCAAGCAGCCCTGGGGGATGCAATCCCTCCCTGCGCTTGATGGCCACAAGGATGTGGCGAGAGCTCAGCCTACTGTGGTGTTCCCAGCCGAGATGTCCCTGTGGGGGAGAAGGAAGGGCAGCAAGGGAGGCGCCGGGGTGCGCAGCGGGGCCAGCACCCGAGATGTCAGGATTCGCCGTAAGGATGTGGATTGCGCAGCCGGTTGGCTTCTGTTACCTGCATTAGAAGTTTGCAAGGAGAGGGGCTGGTGAGATGGCTCAGTGGTCTAAAGCACCTACTTAGAACAAGCTTAGCAAAGCACAGTTCAATCCCCCAGCACCACATGGGCTGAGCTGGCCACACACACACCCACACATAAAAAAAATAAAAAGAAGTTTGCAAGGAAAAAGGGAGGGGCTGCGGACCTGAGCAGACCGGGAACCCCCCGCCTCCCCGGCGCCGCTGAAAGCCGCTGTGCCCTCCCACAGCCAAAAGGGGGCACTGCGTGGACGAGAAGCCCAGGGTTTGATTAGAGGCCCCCCGCAATGGCACAGCGCTCGCTGTCCCCAGGCCAGGCCTGGGCGGGAACGTGGGGCCGGAAACGCCTAATTCTCTTGTAGCTTTCCCACACTTGTAGGGGACAGTCCCCCCTTTGTTAGAAGGCCCCACATAAGCCAGATGCTCTGAGAAGGCCACGTGGCCACCCTAAATGCCTCAGCGTTGGCAAATACGCGCGCCGCTCGCTGGCACCCGGGGCGCTATCGTCTCTGCGGCTTCTGCGGCTTCTTCGGCTTCCCAAACCGGAGCTCTGCCGCCTCTCCGTCCCTGCCCCCAGCCCTGGCCGCCACCACTGTGTTTACTTCTCTCTTACTGTTTTGCTTTTCTTCTTTAACGCCTTCTTGCTCTCCCGCACGCATCCTCCGTTCAGGCCTGGGGTCAGCTGGGCCTGCACGTGAGGGACACAGGACCTCCCCGAGGGCTCCAGGGTCTTCCCGGAGCGGGCGAGGCCCCTGCAGGCTTGAGCCCATGCGTGACTGGGCCAGAAGGTCACAGTGCTACACCCTGGAGAGACGGGCTGGCGGCACATGCTGGAAGGGTTTTATACATCGTGGATTAAATAAGATACACGATTTCAATTAATTTTACCTCTTCATTTTTTATTAGAGCAGCTAGAAAAACGCAGGCATGCGTGTGTGGTTCGCAGTCTATTTCTGCTGGGCAGAGCCAGCCTATCCGTGGCGATGCCGGAGGAGTCTGAGCAAAGCGTGGAGGGAGGGAGGGGGTTGGAAGGCCCGGAGGGGGAGAGAAGAAGAACGGATCTGTGAGGAGAGGCGGCTGTGTGGCCTTCAGGCGGCCTTAGAGGACATTTCCTTTCCTAAAGCAACCCCAGTGGAGTGGGATGGGGACACCCGCTCTGGGGATAGCCTAAGTGGTGGCTTCCCTAGCAGCCGGTTATTG
>NW_004524609.1:4055252-4058391 GCF_000260255.1 Octodon degus | reverse complement strand
GCTTGTTCTAAGTAGGTGCTTTAGACCACTGAGCCATCTCACCAGCCCCTGTAGGTCATTTCTATAGGACAACCAAACTCTGAAAACTGTCGCCTGTCCCTAGTCAAGATGGCAAGTCAGCAGCCATGGATTCTGGGGAGAACTCCAGAGACCAGGGCTACCTCGGTGGATTTAGGATCTCCTCGACTTCTTAGCTCCCCAGTGTGGCCCCTGGAGACGCGGAGGCTCCACAGTGGGTGACAGGAGGTTCCCTGAGTCCAACCACCGCTCTGCCGGCTCCACCTACTCAGGGTGCAGGGCTCTCAGCTTGGCAGACGCGCTGTCTTAAATTCTTATTAGAAGAAAAGATCTAAAGCAATTTGAAGTCAAGTGAAAAGAACACAAAGCTATCCCCAGCCCCGGTGTAGCTACAACTCTGTAACTCATTACAGTGTTGTGTGTGTGTGTGTGTGTGTGTGTGACTAAGGACTTTGCAGTGAGCTACATTCCCAAGCTCTTTAACTTCTAAATTTTGAGACAGGGTCTCCCTGTACTGCGAAATGGCTCACGGTTGAATCAAATTCGAAGTCCTGCACAGTGGTGGTCTCACGGGCATGCACGCCCACGCCTGGAGGGGAGGCTGCACGCTTTGAGTGTAAATTACACCCAGGCCCTGCCAGGCTGCCCTGCCACTCATGCCACCTGACCTGGTGGCTCCTGGGTCTCAGGAGGAATGCACAATAAATCGAGTCAGAGGTTCCGCAGTGCTGCCAAGAAAAACTTACATTTGAAGTGCAGTTCCTGGTGTGCCACTGGGCCTTCAGCAAGACCTTGTTCCCAAGCCCAGGACGTCAAGTGACTCTGTGGCCAGAGATGCCCACCGGACGTGAAGGATTGTTTGTTCTGCTTAGTAAGACATTAGGGGAGAAGCCGACCACCCAACCACCCACTGTGTAGAGGAAGCGGGACGCGGAGCACCAGGCCCAGCAGGTCCACTGGGCGGAAAGGAGGGTGGTGGCAGTCTCCTCGGTCACCTGCCTGTTTGTCCAGGGCCTCACACCTGTGACTTGTTTGGTTGCTCTGGCGTTCTGGGGAGCTCCAGAAGCAGACCGTGACTGAGCCCAGTGGGTGGGGGGCGGGGGGATTTTTCCTGAGGTGCACTACTGCAGTGTGGGAACAGCACTCACACCTGAGTGGCAGCAGTGGCTCAGGGTGGATGGAGGGACAGCGGGGAGGGGCAGGAGCAGATGAGGGCCCAGGGGATGTGGGGAGCCCAGGGGTGACAGGGAAGCATGGGGACCTGCCTGTCCTTTGGCACTGCTCACTTAAGAGCGCCATGGGAAAGAGGCACCTAACGGCCAGCGGATAAGACCACCAGTTGGGTGGCCCTCAGCCAGGTGGCCAGGCTGGTGCCAGAGGGACCCATGAGCAGCCACAGAGGGGTAGGAGAGGAGGAGCTTCTATCCAGGGATTCGCTGTCATTTCTAGTCACAATAGGAAATGGCAAATGCAGCCACCATGACCTGGCAAGGGCAGGTAGGGAGGTGCTCAGACACATGGGGTCGAAGATTTGGGTCAGGCATGAGGGTGAAGAGATGGACGATGGGACAGGAGGTCACTTAACCTCTTCCATGCACCCCCAGGAGTGAGCTTTTGGGGGAGATGGGATGCATGGTGGCAGATTCAGTGTCGTGGCAGGCGTAAGACAGCGAAGCTCCAGGTGAGTGGGGGTGGAGGGGCACAGGCCTCTGGGGACCACCTCGGGTCTTCTAGGCCACCTCTGCGCCACCGTGGCTGAGGGGAACAGCTCCCTGCAGTCAGCACCATGCCCAGAACACGGAGTTTCTGTCGCCTGCATTACCCCGATGTGATGGCTAGAAGACTAGGCCTTCAGCAGAGTCACCCTCAACAGGAGGACGTCGGTTCATGAACGTGTCTACCTCCCCATCCTCCAACAAATGCTTCTGCGAGGCCTCCTGGACCCCCGAAGATCTTCATGGGATCCACTCAGTCCCCAGCTATGGTGTCCCCTGCGCCCCTGGGCTGGTTTTTCTCCTTCCCTGCCTCACCCTCTAGTCACTGGGACCATGTTCCTGGTCCAGGCCTCAGGCTGTGCTCAACAACGGTTTCAGGCTAAGCAAAGGACAAACCTGTGGGGGTCCCGTTGCCAAGTTTGTGACATCAAGGGCTTAGAAGTTTCCCGGTGTGGTGGCCTTCCAGCCCGTGTCTGAGGATACACCGTCACCCCAGAATAGCGGGCCTTGCTTGGGTTTCTCTTACAGACTCCACCCTCTTCTAGGCCCTTTTCATTCACCCCAAGTTCCTGCTTACCACAGACCTGCAATGTGGGTGTCACCCTAAGAAAGACACCAAGGGCCACAGAGGTCAGGACACCTGCCCAGAGTCACGAGTGTGTAGTTAGCACAACCCTGAGCCCGGAGTTCGCTCAGGCTGCTGAGACTCGGAAACTGCCCTGGTGTTCTCTGTGAGGGATTAACTTCCACACATAAGAAATCGACAGGAAGGGAGGATGACTGCTGCCTCGTGACAGCAGCCCCCTTATGAGAGCGCCACGTTGGCCCAGACCTGTCTCGCCCACCCTGAAGGGCCCTCCCAGGACCAGCGCTTTGGCTTCTATGTGCTAGGACTTGCCTCCCAGTTCAGCCGCTTAGCTAGCTGGGGCGACCTTGAGAAGGGCCTTCTCTCCTGTGTCTCCTTCCTCGCGGAAGCAACTTAGTGACCCTGACTTGGTAGCCTGTCTCCATGGAGTCAGTCTCCATGGCGATGGCTTGCGATTACTGTCAGGAACGCTTAGGGCTGCGGATGTAGCCACCTCCAAAAAAGCACAGAGTAGACATGTATTTGGCTGTGTTTTCTTTTGTTTTTCTGGAACCCTAGAAATGTCTCTTTGACTTTCATTGGACTTATAGTTGCTAGGTTGAGAAACGAGACCCAGGGCCAGGGAGTTAGCTCAGTAGAATAAGCCTGGCAAGCTCAAGGGCCTGAGTTCATCCCTGGTTCTGCAGAGAGAGAGAGAGAGAGAGAGAGAGAGAGAGAGAGAGAGAGAGAGAGACAGAGACAGAGAGACAGAGACAGAGAGACAGAGAGACAGAGAGAAACGAGACCCCAAACAAGCCCACGTCCAATTACTGAAAATTGT
>NW_004524609.1:4048927-4055152 GCF_000260255.1 Octodon degus | reverse complement strand
AGAGAGACAGAGAGACAGAGAGACAGAGAGACAGAGAGACAGAGAGAAACGAGACCCCAAACAAGCCCACGTCCAATTACTGAAAATTGTCAACATGACTTCATTTGGGGAAGGGTCTTTGCAGATGTGATTAGATTAACGATCTGGGTCTTGGGGTAACCCCGGCCCTGCAGGGGCCCTACATTTCGGTAGCGAACATCCCAAGGGCAGAAGGAAGCCGGTGGCAGACGCCTATAATCCAAGACTACGTGCTCCCACCTAGCCAAGATGTCGTCTGACGGCAAGACTGCATCCACCCAAAAGAGCCAAAGGAATAATAGTTCAATGTGAAAAGTGGAGATTTGCCTCGGGTGACTACTTTAGATGTTCATAATGTTTTGTTTTTTATGCGTGCGCTTGAGAGTCTTCCTCTGCAGTCCCTTCAAACTCGCTGCCTACCAGGCTGGCCTCAGACTCAGTCTTCCTGCCTCAGCCTCCTGAGTGCCGGGATTACAGGTACACTCCACCGTGCCTGGTCTGAACGAGACTGTTTAAAGTGCCGAATGAATTTCCTTTGTGTTCCTGTAAAGACCGTTGAAGTGGGCTCTTCACATTTCAGAAGCTGAGTTCAGAATAGATATATGGAGTTTTACAATCCTGACAGGCTTCTGAAATACAAACGGGGAGAAATAAGCTAGTAAACTTAGAATATGTGTCAGAAAAGCCTCTAAAAAGAAATTCTGCTTCTAGGAGCTGGGTGGCCTGACAAAGCCAAGTACTGTTTTTTTTCCCTGGACTGAGGTAAAGCATTTACCTATGAGGCTGATTTAGCAGAGAGGGACCACACCTTCCTTGGAGACTGCACCCCCACTCTCCTTTCCCACCCCACTCTTCCCTGGTAGGGGTGTGGTGGGGGGATGAGGGAGTATTACTGGGAGCCGAGCCACTGCTTACTCCTGCTTTCTGGGGTGCACCTGTGCCCCCATCCTTGGGACCCTCTATCTCATTTCTTGTTGGTGTTTTTGTTTTTGTTTTTGTTTTTGTTTATGTGGTACAGGGGATCAAACTCAGGACCTTGAGCTTGCCAGACAGGCGCTTACATTGCTGAGCTATCTCCCCGGCCCTTTCCTGTCTCACTGCAAGGAACCTGTCATCCAGAGCTGTCACTCACCCAGCTTGTTGGGGGCCACTTCTTGGAACACAGGGGCAGCATAGTGAATGTCCTGGGAGCATCCTGTGTGGGGCAGAAGACGCAGTTATCAGCAGGTTCTGAGTCTCCAGACCACAAGGGGGCAGTGGCGTCCAGGCTGTGGGCCTTACTGAGCCCCTTGGCCTTGTGGGGCTGTGGACGTGCATGGCCTTGACCCCAAGATGGCAGAGTTCCCTTTTGTAAAACAGTAAGCACCGAACTCGGGAGTGGAGAGCGTCGTGCTAGAGCAGGGAGAGCCCTTAGGGCAGCACTCAGAAGGTGGCCGGTGTGGTCAGGTTGGCCAGGAGGGAGCTGAAGGTCAGCAGGTCAGCCAGGCCCTGCATCTGCTTCGTAAGAAAGCACCCTGCGATGCCCGATGCCCGGGAAGAGCTAGGCATGGATTGTGCAACAGGGTGACAGCAGTTAATGACAAGGCACTGAGTCAGGGCAGAAGGCCACGCCTGTCACCCCAGCACTTGGAAT
The DNA here is from genome assembly GCF_000260255.1 of Octodon degus. Classification (NCBI taxonomy): domain Eukaryota; kingdom Metazoa; phylum Chordata; class Mammalia; order Rodentia; family Octodontidae; genus Octodon; species Octodon degus. The sequence goes on along the minus strand of NW_004524609.1, from coordinate 4,053,501 downwards.
ATTTATTTATTTTTATTTATTACATTTATTTATTGTGTGTGTGGCCAGCTCAGCCCACCAGGGGGCGGGGCTGGCTGGCATGTGGTGCTGGGGATCGAACCGCGGTCCCTGTGCTTTGCCAAGCTTGTTTCAAGTAGGTGCTTTAGACCACTGAGCCATCTCTCCAGCCCCAACCCCAGCACTTTGAAAGGCTTAGCAGGGTGTGGTAGCGCACAGGGGAGGCTGAGGCAGGAGGATCACTGCAAGTTCAAGGGCAGCCTGGGCTGCAAAGTGAGTTCAAGCTGTTCTGAACTGCATGGTGAGACTCTGTCTGAAGAAGACAAGAAGTGAAAAAAAAAAAAAAAAAAGGATTTTGAGTTCAGGTCCTATTTGGAAATTTAGTAAAAAATCTGTCTATAAAACAAAGACAAAAATCCAGAAACTTATCAAAAGGCTGCAAGCCATAGCCCAGTGTAGGAAGGGCCTCAGCTCGACCCTGCACTGCCAACCAAGCCAACCAGGCCAAAGGTGAGGCTGGGTCATCACTAGGAAGTGGGTGTGACATGGCCCACAGCACTTGCCTACCATGCGTAAGGTTCTAGGTTTGGTCCCCAGGACTGCAGAACCAAAGGCAAAAAGCCAATGTACATATATTTCAAAACAACATATTATACAGGACTTTTTTTTTTTGTACTGCTAGGCAAGCACTCTACCTCTACCATTGAGCAGCATTCCTTGCCTTTGATATGTTTTACAGGATCTCAATGTGTGGTAAGGCTGGCCTCAAACTTGAGGTGATCCTCCTGCCTCAGCCTCCTAAGTGCTGGGATTACATGCATGTGCTACCACACCCAGTTGTAGTTTTATTTTTAATTTTATTTTTAATTTTTTTCTGGTGGAACCAGGGATTGAACTCAGACCCTTGCGCTTGCCAGGCAAGCGCTTATTCTACTGAGCTATCTCCCCGTCCTCTTGTAGTTTTATTTTTAAATAGTCTTGCTAAGTTACCCAAGGCCATCCTAAAACTTGAGATCCTTCTGCTTCAGCACCCTCAGTAGCTGGGATTATATGCTATACCATTACATCTGATTTCTTGTTTTTGTCAATTAAAATACATTTTAAAGCATCTTTTTTTGGTAGTAGGACTTGAACTTGGGGCCTCGAGTTTGCCAGACAGGCACTGTGCCACTGAGCTACATCCTTGGCCCCTCAAAGTATCTTTTGGGTTTTGGGGGGGAAAGGAGACTGGGAACTAAACTCAGGACCTTGAACTTGCTGGGCAAGTGCTTGTGCCATTGAGCTATATTCCAGGCCCCAAGTATCCTTAAAAAGATGTTAATAAAAAAGCTTTGGAACAAGTGTGTAATGTTCTGAGTAGATATAAGAAGTCCCTAAGATACGTGACAAAAGTGTCAAGTGAAAACACTGAGGTGCAGAATGGCCTTCCAGAGACATGTGAATGTCACTCCATGGAACTTTACACAGCCACGCTGGCCCTGGACAGTGAGAGAGGACACGCGGGTGGCGGGGAGACATCCCACTCCATCGCTCTGGCTCTCTATGAACCCCAAGCCAGCCGGCGCTCCCCAGAGGGCCATGAGTGCTCTCCTACCTGCTTGGTCTGCACAGACGTTCTCGTACAGGTCAGCTTCCGCGGGGTCCTTGGGCCGACTCTCTCTCGCAGCTTTTCCTACACAAATTGGTACAAAGTCACCACGCTGAGCCAGTTCAGACATTTGCTGTCTCTTCTCCCAACCAGCAGAATCCCCGAAGTTCTGGAGGGCGACCCATGCCCTCCAGTGACGAGGCTGCTGCCTACGGGGGCGCCCGCAGTTCGTCTAAGGGCCTGCTCCCCAGCAGGGCCCCCAACTCCCTCCTGCGGCCTTGAGGAAGGTGCTTTCCCCGTTGGATTACATGGAACACGGCCAGGCAGGGTTTCTTCCTCCCCAAACAGAAGAGTCCGTGAGAAGCTTTGTAACAGCTTCAGGAGGCAGCTGGGTTCTACTTCAGTCATAACCAAGAATATTAACGATGCCAGGCGTGGTGGTGCCCACCTGTAATCCCAGCACCCGGAGGCTGAGGCAGGAGGACTGCCAAGAGTGTGAGGCCAGCCTGGGCCTCACAGTGAGCTCGGCGCCAACCTGAAGCACTAATGAGGCGCGGTCTCAACCCCGCCTCCCAACCCAAAGGGCAAATGTCAGCCTCCGCATGCTTCACCACTGCTTAAAAAATAATTTTGAAAAGAATACAAAAGTACTGAGAAGTTCAGCTGGTGGCAGGTCTCAGTGCTCCCCTGGGCAGGGGCTGGGCAACCCACAGGCCGCCCCCTGCCTGCAGCCTACATCAAGACAGCCGCAGCAGAGACTGGAAGCGCGACCTGGCCCCGCGCGTGGCCCCCGGAAGTCTGTCTCACGGCCCTCTTCTGACTTTCCTTCGTCCCGCCCCGTCCGCCTCACCCCGCCCCCTCCTCCCCTCCTCCGCTCCTCTCCTCCTCCCCTCCTCCTCCTCCCTTGCTCTCCTCCTCCCTGCCCCTGCCCTCCCCTCCCCTCCTCCCTGCCCTCCCCTCCCCTCCTCCCTGCCCTTGCCCTCCCCTCCCCTCCTCCCTGCCCTCCCCTCCCCTCCCCTCCTCCCTGCCCTCCTCCCTGCCCTCCTCCCTGCCTCCTCCCTGCCCTCCTCCCTGCCCTCCCCTCCCCTCCCCTCCTCCCTGCCCTCCCCTCCCCTCCTCCCTGCCCTCCATGGTATCCAAAGCCTGTGGGGAAACGGTGACGAGGGACATACTTGCTTTGTATTTTGGTATCAAACAAGCCAGAGGTAGGACTACTGCCAATAGCACCAAAAGCGTCATTGCGATTGGCACCACCAGCAGGCAGGCAGGACAGCGGTTTCCCTCTGGAAGAAGACAGAGGCGTGGTCACCACACAGCTCTCCGCTGTGGCCCTGCATTCCCGAGTCAGCCGGCCGCTGTGCGTGCATCCCACCCCCTCGGGAGCAGCAGCCGCAGTCTCCGAGATGCAGGAAAGCTCTCGGGCACGGTGCTAGGGTTCCAAGCACCAGAAAGGTCTGCGTGGATCCCGGGCAAAGCCCTTGGTTACAGGTGCGTGGGTTGCGTCCCTCAAACACCACTGTTTTAGGACGCGCTGGTTAATGTCACACCCTGTGTTAATAAGCACTTTGCCGTTCCCACTATACCAACAGCAGGGAAAGATTCAGCGAGGTTAGGTGTACTTCCTAAGGCCACACAGCTAGTAACCCGAGAGTGGTGATTTGCAGTTAAAGGCTGGACCCCTCCCGGAGCAGAACTCCCTGAACACCGGGGTGTGGGCTCTGTTCCCTCAGGATGGGGCTGGGGGCGGTGTTCAGCGCCCAAGAAGGCTTTGGGGTTTTTTTGCTTTATCTTTCTCCTCCTGGCTCGGCGAACGTAACTGGAAGGTCAGACTTCAACCTGGAATTCACAGCCTCTTCAGAGCTCTGTACCAGGGCGCAGCCGCGTGAGAAGCCGTCCTGCTATGGTCTGGACCAACAATGTCCCCAGCAGGAAGGAGGTGCAGCTGGCCGCAGCTGGGAGGTGAAGTCCTGCCCCGGGACCTTCCCTGCTTTCTGGCCCCTCAGCCTCTCGTTTCCTGGGCCGGTCTATGCCAGTGTGTCTTAGAGTAAACGACGGTGGAATGACACGTGAGCTGCAATGTCTCAGTCATTGTTCCCACTGCTGAGCCAGAGTACCTGACACCCAAAACTAAAGGAAAATGGCTCCTCTAGCCCAGTCTGTAGAGGCCACAGTCCATAAAAGCCAGCTTCCAGGTACAGAGGACAGTTCATGGGGGGCAGAAGGCAGCAAGGACCCTCACAGGCCTTTCTGCCCTCGTGTCTCATCCGGGCTAGTCAGGGCAGGCAGCACTCACGCCATAGTGTCCTTGAGCCTAGCACTGCACACCAATCAACTCCAGCGTCACACACTGGGACCCAGCCTCCTCTGAGGAAGCCCTGCCGAGGACTTCATGAGGGGGGACATCTAGGCACAAGCCAGAATGTACAAGAAACCCTTCCTCCCTTAAGCTGCGTATGTCAGATATTTTGTCCCAGCAACAAGAGGCTGACCCACAGCCCCAGGCCCAGCCTGGCATGCTTTCCACCTGCTCTCACTTGCAATCCTGGGGCTCTACTGTGCATGCGGACCTGCAGCCTACACAGCGAAATACCCCCGAACAGCTCCCTGGCTCCAGGCTGGGGGACCTCACTGCCCCACCATGCCCACCCATGGGGCAGAGACTTGGGAGCCCTGGAGGCGGGCTCTGACCAATGGGTAGGGAACTAGGGTCTGGTACCCACACCATGGAATGCAAAAGTGAGGTACAGCTTCCGGAGGCCTCGCGGGGCGGGGGTCGCAGCGATGGCGGCGGGTGGCAGCGATCCGCGGGCTGGCGACGTGGAAGAGGACGCCTCGCAACTCATCTTTCCCAAAGAGTTTGAAACAGCTGAGACTCTCCTAAATTCAGAAGTTCATATGCTTCTGGAGCATCGGAAGCAGCAGAACGAGAGTGCAGAGGATGAACAGGAGCTGTCGGGGGTCTTCATGAAAACTTTGAATTACACAGCTC
>NW_004524609.1:4045531-4048177 GCF_000260255.1 Octodon degus | reverse complement strand
CCTAACATTTCATGTTTTAATATTAATGTGTTTGTAGTGTTTGAAAGTAAATAAGAACATAGAAAATTTGTATGGGAAAAAATAGTCTTATCTGGTTATGAAAGAAAAGTTTAAACCAGAAAAAAAAAAGTGAGGTACAGTGGTCCCTCATTTATCACAGAGGTTACGCTCCAGACACCCCCATGATAAGTAAAACTCAATGAAGTAGCAGTGTTATATTTATTTTAGTATTTATATATATTTTAAGGCTTTATAAACCCTTGCCACACTCTTATAAACCTTTCCCACACTTTTAAAAACACTTCTAGGGGGGCTGGGGAGATAGCTCAGTGGAATAAGCACTTGCCTGGCAAGCGCAAGGACCTCCTGAGTTCAATCCCCGGTTCCACTAAAATAAATAACTAAATAAAATAAAAAAATAAAAACACTTCTAATGTTCCTAACCATCTTCTAAACTCATAGATCTATGTAATTTTAACAACATATATACTGTACAGTACATATGTATTCATCCATTAAAGAAATATACTATAGTTTCTTTTATTTTGATTTAATTTATTTTATTTATTCATTTATTTATTTTTGTGGAACCAGGGATTGAACTCAGGTCCTTGCGCTTGCCAGGGAAACACTTATTCCACTGAGCCATCTCCCCAGCCCTTAATTTATCTTAATATATTAGAATTACCACTTTAATATAGTTTTATATATTTTAAATTTTTTAGGCAAACATGACGAAAACCATAAGTACTACACAGATAAATACATACTGTACACTACCGCAAAATCCTGCGATATAGCGAAAAACCCACAATAGTTTAGATTTATATTTTCTGAAAGCCCGCTGAAGAGTGAGCCCACAAACGTCGAATCGTGAAACAGGCAGGGACTACTGCACGTCTCCGCGGCCCCCAGACTCCTCAGCCTATGGGAAGGTGCACAGGCCCCAGCCCCCTGACGCAGGCATAGCAAAGGCTCCCTTTGCTCCAAGCCAAAGAAAGTGCTGGAGGAGTCCACGTTCCCGGATGTTAGCCTTGCGCAAATGCACAGCAAACAGGGCAGCTACAGGATTAGCAGCCAATTTTAAAAAACAAAAACAAAAACCAGGTGTGGTGGCCATACCCCTAATTCTAGCTACTTAAGCTGAAGCAGGAGGGTTGCACGTTTTGAGACCAGCCTGACCAGCCTAGGGAGACCTGTCTCAAAAGGAAAAAAAATTAAAAAGGCTGAGAAGACAGCTCAGTAGCAGAGCAGCACCCAGTTCAGTCTCCAGCAGCATGAAATAAAGCCAATGAAAGGTGATGCAAAAGCAAACAAAACACTGTCCTGCATGGGCTGGTGAGATGGCTCAGTGGTCTAAAGCACCTACTTAGAACAAACTAAGCTAAGCTAAGCAAAGCACAGGGACCGCAGTTCAATCCCCCAGCACCACATGCCAGCCAGCCCCGCCCCCTGGTGGGCTGAGCTGGCCACACACACAAAATAAATAAGTAAATAAAAAAAAACAAAAAAAAAAACACTGTCCTGCAGCCTGGAAAGCTCTGCAAACGGGAGGGCACAGCGCGGGATGAGTCAGTAAATCACGTGACACGGTCCCCGCTTCCCAGTTCTGAGGCTTCCTGGGCTCCTTTCCAGGAAAGAGCAGCCTGCCAAGTTGTGCGTTTGGAGCAGGGGCCAGAGCACAGCGGGGGGTGCAGGAGCAGCCGCAGTTTCTGGAAGAAAATCCAGAGCCCATCGAAAGAGCTCAGGGCAGAAAGGATCACTGAGGAGGGGCGAGCCGAGCAGGATGCAGAGTCTCGCCCTCGTCACTTTGTGTACTGTTTTAACAAAATAGCAGTTACTGGGTCAGGTTCACAGAAAAGAAGCGTATTTGTTTCACGATTCTGGTGGCCAGAAAGTCCGAACCCTGCGCTTCTGGGGAGGCCCCTCCGGCCGCAGCGCACAATGGCAGGAGAAGCAGACAGGGAGGTGCGGGACGCAGAAGCGCACAGGGGCGGGCCAGGGGCTCTCCTACGCTCTTGCCTGCCTCCCAAGAACTCAGTTCTTCCAGAACTGAATTCATTGATGGGGGGGGGGGGGATATGCCCTGTCACCTTATCACCTTGCATTAAATCCTGCCTCTTAAAAAGATTTACCACCTCAGCCAGGAATGGTGGCACACAGCTGTAATCTCAGCATGCTGGGAGGGCTGAGGCAGGAGGATCCCAAGTTCAAGCCTGGCTTGTGCAACTGAGTTACTGAGAGGCTGTTGCCAATTAATAATAATAATAATAGAAGGGCTAGGGATTAGCTTAGTGGGATGGCCCTGGTTCAATCCCACTATGAGGATAAAGGGGAAAAAAGCCACTACGTTGTAGTACCATTTCATCCAGCACTAAGCTGCTGGACGTTCTGGGGAAATACTCAACAACACCCAGGCAGTCCTTCTCACTGTCACAAATACGGATCGACTCCCTGCGCTGTCCCAACCTGGGGATCCGACAATGAACGGTCCCCTTCCAGAGCCCAAGAAGGTCCAGCAGGGTGAGTCGGGCAGGCGGGTGACACGGCTGAGCCCAGGCAGCGGGGCCCGCCCGACAGCCTGAGTGTTGAGAAAGCCGGAGGGCAGAGCCCGTCTCCGCTCTGAGGAACGGAGGCGCTCTTTAC
>NW_004524609.1:4035092-4044786 GCF_000260255.1 Octodon degus | reverse complement strand
TGGAAGATGGGTTTCGCCTGCCCCCGTCGTAGCGCCTCTTTCCGGGCAGCCAGGCCGCCTTGCCTTCTTGCGCTGGGTCGCTCTGTGAGCTGCTGCTTGCCACACTTCTTGCAGAAAGTCCTTGCGGCTTTAGGTACATCGACCATCTTGGCAGCAGAGCTGTCTACCGGGTGAAAACGAGAAGCCCAGCGCCCGGACTCTTCGCCTTGCGCCTCACAGCAAAGGCCTTTGTTCTTGGTAATGAGCACGATTTTGAAATCATCCGGTACCAATTCTGCGGTTAAGAGTTGCTTTTATTCTCGATCCAAAAATATGCTTGTCTCTAACTGTTTTTTCATTTATAGAATTCAGCTGCACAACTACCTTGCACTTCCTCCAAAAAAGCAGAAGTAGCCCCACTAGCCAGGCTCCATGGAAGCACTACCCAGCAGCGCCGGAGTGTAGCATGCTCCGCCGCCGGAGGCACACGGCAGAGGGACGCCAGGCCTGCTCCTCACACGCGCTCATCGACCTTGACAACAATGCTGCAAAGGTTGTAGTATCTGCCCACTCCAGAGATGAGCAGCCGAGCTCCAGGAAGTCAAAAAAAGCTGCCCCTGGCAGGGCCTACATAGTGGCGAATGTCTGTAATCCCAGCACTCCAGAGATGGAGGCAGGAGGATCACTATGAGTTCAAACTACACAATAAGTTTAGGACCAGCCTGACTCACACAGAAAACCCTGTGTAAGAAAACTAAGAACAAAACAGAACGAAAACCGGCCCCTGCCAGGTGCATGATGGTTTGTAACCCTGGGACTACGGGAGGCTGAGGCAGGAGGATCTCCAGTTTGGGCCCAGCAGGAACATCATAATGACTTAATGGGACTTATTTAAAAATGAAAGGCAGTTGAGACTGATTCCGGAATCCATGATTTTTTTTTTTTGAAACAATAATAGTTTGCTACAGAAACAGTAAAATAAGGGGGCCAAAATAAAGTAAATTCAAAGAAAATAACTGAGAACCTCCTTGCTCCCTAGTTCTCTTCAATGGGAATCCCTGCGACAATATTCTTGTTTTTGCGGGACTGGAGATAGAACTCAGGCCCTTGCGCTTGCCAGGCAAGCGCTTAGTCTACTGAGCCATTCCCCCAGCCCTCCTGTGACAATGCTCTTGACAAAGTGGCACCCAGGGGCTGGAGAGATGGCTCAGTGGTCTAAAGCACCTACTTGGAACAAGCTTGGGGACAGCGGTTCGATCCCCCAGCACCACGTGCCAGCCAGCCCCGCCCCCTGGTGGGCTGAGCTGGCCACACACACACAATAAATAAATGCAAAACAAACAAAAAAAAAAAGTGGCCCCCAGACAAGGCAGCCCCAGGGCCAGCGCGGTTTGAGCCCAGCACCAGTGGGACGTCCTGCCAGGAGGGAGTTCCACCACAGTGACCTGCAAGCGAGAGAAACTGGAAGATTGGCGAAGAGGCAGCGAGGAGCAGGCGCGCTCTGCAGGGCTGGACAGGCTGGCTGCGGCCGCACACATCCAGATAATCTGCGGAGGAAACCGCGGTGAGTTCCAGCCCTCCAGCGCGCCCACCGGAAAGGCAGAGATAGACGGGAGACAGGCAGGTGACAGAGAGAGAAGCTGCGAGGGACACGCGACGCCAAGCGCGGCGCCCTCTGCTCTCCTCTGGCCGCTCTCCCGCCAGGCCCTCCCACACGCGCCCGCAGAAGTGCCCTCCTGCGCCCGCAGGACACCGTCGCCTCTCGGCACGCCCCGCGCTTGGGTGCTGCAAACGGAACTCCAGTTCATCTCCTAGTTAATGAGTCGTCACGAGGAAGGCAGAAAGCACAGTCGGAGAGCTTGTCCCTGCCCGGCATGTGATCCCAGCGCTCCGGAGGCTCAGGCACAAGGATCGGCGTGAGGTCAAAGCCAGCCTGGGCTACAAAGTGAGCGCGAGGCCGGCCTGACCTGCACAGCAAGCCCCTGTCTCAAAAAGACAAAAAAATAAAGAAATAAAAATATAAAATAAAACTTTGCTCTTTTCCTTTCCTCCACCGGAGCGGCGAGCACTCATTAAATTAGGGCCTGGGCCCGGGGAGGTGGCTCAGTGGAATAAGCGCTTCCCTGGCAAGCGCAAGGGCCTGGGTTCCATCCCTGGTTCCGCACAAAATAACAACAACAAAAATAAATAAATAAATTAGGGCCTGGACATTGTGGGTTCTTTCCTTCCCTTTACTGCTGCTGGCCCCGTCCCTACTTGGCCAGCAAATCCTGCAGGTTTTCCCTCTCCGATATTTGTTCAATCCATTTGTATCTGTCCATCCCGCGTCCACGGTGGCGTTTGTCTCGGATGAATGCAAGAGCCTCTCAGCACCTACCTCAGGGCTGGGGATACAGCTCAGTGGCCCGAGCACTTGCCTGGCAAGGACGAAGTCCTGAGTTCGATTCCTGGCACACAGAAGCCCCACAAACAACACTTACCTTGTTCTTGTGTCCCCGTGACCCATCCACCCTTGAATGAATTAACTTCAAGGATGAAAAATTGAATTCTAATACTCCTCTGTAGCCCCAAACAATCACAACTCAAAACTCTTCCCGTGGCCCCAGGCCTCCCAAAACTTGGCCCATCCTTCCCCAACCTCACACGGGTCACCTCCACCCACACGAGCCCGCCTTGTGTGCCCTTCAGCCCACCCTGGTCCCTGCAGGGCCTGGCACCCTCCGGGGCCACCCCGAGTGAGTACTGACCAGAGCCCCTTGCCCTGCGCCTTCCCTCAGCTAGCTCCTCACCCTGCAGGCCTCGGCCTCAGTGTCAGCCCCCAGGAAGCCTCTCTCGGACGCTGGCCACGAGGTCTTCCTCTGTCACTGCACCCCGTTCCTTCCGCTCACAACATCCAGCACAGCCTGGGATTTATCTGTCTGGGAGCAGAGCTTCGTGTCTCTCCCTGCTAGACTGTAAGCTCCACAAGGACAGAAAGTACTGGACGCCCAGGGCTTGGCCTAGCTGCGTCTTCTCATACACACGCTGCCTGGCACGGCGATCAGCGAATCTGCGTTACGGCTTCTACCCTCAGTCCTTCCGGGCTGGGGGCACGCGCACGCCTCCCACAGCCCTGGAATCTCAGGGGCACCACGGCTTGTACCTCGAAGGCACTTGACAGCTACCAGCCGACCAACCAGGCCGACGGGGCGACGTGGGTCACCCGCATGGAGGGGGTCTGGCACAGAAACCATCCACCTTCACGTATTCGCTGCCCACCATATTCCGCTCGAGCATATTGTTAGTGCCCTCGTGTCACCCACCCCTTCCTGGTACTGTGTCTGGCTCCTCGCTCCGCTGCATCTGCCTTTGACATACGCCTTCTAGGCCAGAAGAGTGTGGGCGCTACTCAGAACCCATCGCACCGTCTAAGCCTTCTGGGACAATTTCTCCCCACAGAAACACATATATACCCATAATCTTGTGAGCATTTCTGGGGGGAAAGTATCAATTAACTGCCATTAGGTTATTAAGACAGTTAAGACCTTAAAGTTAAGAATCGGGGCCAGGGAGAAAACTCAGTGGCACAGAGCCTGCCTGGCACGCTCCAAGTCCTGAATTCAACTCCCAGGCGCCCACCCGCCACCTGTGACTTTTGAGTCACAGGAATGTGGCTCACAAGACCATGGAATGCCACTCTTTACTTCATTAATTTTAATTTGTGAGGTGGATACTTTTTTTTTTGGCGGTACCGGGGATTGAACTCAGGACTTTATTCTACTGAGCCATCTTCCCGGCCCCAATTAACTTGAATTTAAAAAGTGACATATGGCTCATGGCTCCCACGCTGGACAGGCGAGACACAGAGACTCACTCAGAGGTGATCGGGAAGTGACAGTCCTCTGGTCTACAAGACTGCAGGGTTCCCACCTCTGTCCCACAGGGGCCCATTATCAAGGCCACCTCCAAAGATGAGGCCATCGAAGTTGGCCTATCAGACTCTTGGGTGGAAAGATAGCAGAGAAAACGGCAGAGCTGATAAGATGCGCTTGGGCAGGAAGAACGCGGGGGAGGGAGGCACCTGACTGCGGGCGGGCGGGCGGGCGGGCGGAAGAGGGTGGGAAGGGGCAGGCCTTGGAAAAAGTCTTCTATTTTTGGCTAAAGGATGGGCATCACACAACAAAGCATTTAGAAAGCCTGCAACAATTTTACTCTGGAGTTCTGAGTTCTGCCTAGAGAGCTACGACGGTGATCGGAAATACTCCAAAAGCCTAAGAAAGAGGAAGCGGAATGGAATTATTAAACCAAGATCTGGGTGACAAGCTTTCCAGCTTCGCCATCATCAGATCTCAGCTGTCCCCAGGGGCCTCGTGCGCTCCTCCGCAGCTGATCAGATGGCAGTCACCCGATGGCGCCACAGCGGGCAGCGCGGGAGGTCGCGGGAGCAGAAGCCGCGGCGGGGGGCGAGGGGGGGGGGCGAGGGAGCAGGCGGAAGGCAGGCTCGGCTTGGGGGGCGGGTCCCCAGCCCGCCTCGGCTGCCCCAAAGGGAGCAGCGCCCGCCCGCCTAGCAGGCCCCTGCTCCCCAGGTCTCCCCCGCCCAAGGCCTGAGAGCAGCCGAGCAGCTGGCCACGGCCCGAAACTTTTGATAACCTTTTTTTTTTTTGTATTTTAGAGAAGGGGCTGCAGGGTGTTCAGGGTCTCACTACTAGGCTGGACTCCTGGTGGTCCACCTGTTTACAGCCTCCCAAGAGCTGGGATTACACCACGCCCAGTCTAACCTGAAACTTGTAAACCAACTAAAATAAGGGCCGGGGAGATGGCTCAGTAGAGTAAGTCCCTGAGTTCAATCCCCGGTTCCCCCCCCCACCAAAAAAAAAACCTAAACTAAAATAAAAGGCTAGGTGTGGTAGTACAGGCTGAGGCAGGAGGATCTTTGTGAGTTGGAGACCAGCCTGGGCTACAAAGTGAGCTCAAGGCCAGCCTGAGCTGCACAGTGAGATCCCGTCTCAAAAAGACAAAAGCTAAAATAAGATAAATCATTCATTTTCTTCACGTAGTCTTCCCAGGTATTGGTCAGGGTGACAAAAGCTGACAGACACCGGGCTTCTGAGTATGTGCCAGAGGCACAGACAGCCCCCAGGCCGTGGAAAAGGACCCCGCAAGTCCTGCGGCCCCGAGCAGCAGCACGCACTCTACTCACCCTCCACGCTGAAGTAGAACGCGGGACTGTATTTTGAGCAGTTATTGACTTGAGCTTTGCACTTGTAAGGGCCTAGGTCGCTGGCTTTGGAGATTGGCAGGTTAAAAATCACAGGGTCGCCTTCTCCTTTCTTGGTTTTCAAGTGTGTCGTATTCAAAAATAATGAGTAGGTGATACTCAGTGACTTGTTCTCGTGGGAACAAAGCAGAGACACGTTTTGGCCCATTGCAATCGGGTGGGTGCTTGAATTCAGACTCGGAGAAGGGAATTCTGGAAAACAACACGTGAAAATCCATCAGTACCAACCAGCTCAGAGGCTGCCTGTTTCTCGGGTGGGCGACAGTCTGGCCAGGGAGAATCTGTAGCAGGATCCATTAACGCCGGCTAGGCCAGCCCAGCATGGTGATGCATGCCTGTGATCCCAGCACTTGGGAGGCTGAGGCAGGAAGATTTCTGCAAATTCCAAGGACAGCCTGGCTATAGTTGGTTCAAGGCCAACCTGAGTTACAATCTAAGACCCTGTTTCAAGAAAAGAAAAGAGACGAGGCAGACTTGGAAATAGGAACAGAGCTCCAAGTTCTATGAGCAAACCCTGTGTCAATGGCTTGTTTAGATCATTATTTTGATTGATTGATTGATTGATCGATGGATAGATTTTTGAGACCCAGTCTTGCTATACAACCCAGGCTGGCCTTGAACCCACTGTGGTCTCCTGTCTCAGCCTCCCGAGTGCTGGGATTACAAATATGCGTCACTGTGCTTGGCTTTATTTTAATTTTTTTCTTTTGGAATATTTTCAATCTGACACACATAAAGCCATGCAGGAACCCCTCTGCTGTGCCCGTCACCCGCCTCCAATGACAGTCAGCTCACGGCGGCTGCCATTTCACCTGCCCAAGCCCTCTACTACGGATATGGTTTGAGCTCACTTGCAGTTGAACCCCTACTGGGAGGCATGAATGGGTGGAACCAATCTGACCCAGGTGCTTAGAGGCAGGGCCTTTGGCAGAGCTGAGGTCCAGTGGGGTCACCAGGCTGGGGCTGCTGGAGACCAAGCTGTGTAAGGGCTAAGCTGCACCCCGCCACGCTCTTCAGCAACCCAACTGGGACATTATTTTTCAAGCAAATCCCAGAGAGATTTGATCTTCCTCACCCCCCCAAATCCTATTACTTGTCTCTTTTATTTAAGCCTTTGCTGTACCTCATTTTGGAGATTGGGGCGAGGCTGAGTCCAAGATATGGGGCCCCACCCTGGGGTGGCGATGGGGACAACGAGACCAGGGGACGCAGACACACATGTGCTCCCTGTCTCCTGCCAGGCGACACCCTGTGACCCCTGAGGATACTGCGAGCAAGAAACCCATCCATCGACCGGGCAGCATTTGAGAAAGGTGAACTGAAATAAATTAATTTCTTTTTTAACTTAGTCTGCAGAAACCCAACTGGGACATTACTTATTTATTTATTTATTTATTTATCTGTGGGGGGGGGTGCGTGTGGGTGTGGCCAGCTCAGCCCGCCTGGGGGCGGGGCTGGCTGGCATGTGGTGCGGGGGTTTGAACCGCAGTCTACGTTCTTTGCTAAACTTGTTCTAAGTAGGTGCTTTAGACCACTGAGCCATCTCACCAGCCCCTGGGACATTACTTTTAAAGCAAATCCCAGCCTCCACGTTGTAAAAGTAGCCCTGACAGCCAGGAACTGACCTGTCCCAGAAGGACCTGGTGTTGTGCTATGGAACATGAATGATTTCATAGACACCCCACAGGCCTCTCCGTGACCATGAGCGACACACAGACAAGAACCCTCCACAGTCATGGCCGTGTTCGGACACAAATGTCCGACCACAGAGCTGGCCAAGTAGCTTCCAAAACGACTACTGGGAGTGACTGCCCTTGCTTCCCTAATCTCAGTGTGAAAATCATTGCACAGAATGGAGTCGCTCCTGTCACCCCCCACCAACAGGGAGTCAAGGGGCCCTCAGGAAGAACACTGGGGTCAAGTCTCCTAAGACCAACCCCGGGGGGCGCCTGCTCTTTCTGAACAGCTACTTTCAAACAACCAGCTCCGACTTTAAGAACAGTTTTACAGAGTGATGGGAGCCACTCCCCACAGCTGGAGGGCCTCCTACAAGGCCGCAGGTGCCAAGGGGTTCAGGCCAGGGTCTCGCTCGGCAGCTCAGGCTGGCCTTGCACCTGAAGCGATCCTCCTGCGTCCGACTCCCAAGTGCTGGGACTACAAGCATGCACCACATCGGTGCTTGACTTGAGTCTCATATGTGTATCCTTCTCTGCACTGATTTTTCTTTTTTGCGGCGCGGGGGTGGAGTGGGGGGTGTCTTAAAAAGATCTACCAGGGTTAGAGAATCCGGCAAGCGAGCAGAGCACATGATGTTTGGGACCCTGGAAGCAGGCCAGCACCAAAACGGACAAGTCTGTGCTGGCTTGCTTTTTTATTACTATTATTCAGAGATGCCAAGAGAGCCAGGCATGTGGGTGCACACACGGAATCAAGCAGAAGTGGAGAGGATTGTGCGTTTGAGGCCAGTCTTGGCTACCACAGAATTGAGGCCAACCTGGGCTACATAGTGAGTTCAAGACCAGCTTGAGGGGCTGCTGAGATGGCTCAGTGGCTACTTAGAACAAGTTTAGCAAAGCAGAGGGACCACAGTTCAATCCCCAGCACCACATGCCAGCCAGCCCTGCCCCCTGGTGGGCTGAGCTGGCCACACACACACACACACACACACATAAATAAAAAATAAAAAAAAAAAAAAAAGACCAGCTTGAACTATAGAAAGAGTGACCCCCATCTCCAAAACGCCAGGAGGGTTGGGGTAGATCCCCAGCAGCATAGGAAAAAAAAAAATCCTAAGTAATCTAATGAGAACTATTCATCATTAAAATTTTTTTCAAAGGATTAAGAGAAATATTTGAGTTGTAAAGTAAAAAAATTAAAAAAAAAAATTAACTACCCCAGGACCTAAAAACTTTCCTCTGGCAAAATTAACAGCCAAGGGGCCAGGCAGCCAGCTCAGTGGTATGGCACCTTCCTGGCAAGCACAAGGGACTAGTTGGATTCCCAGCACCAAAAAAATCCCCCCAAACAAAATTAATAGTCAAGTGACACCCAGAAGAAAACACTTAGAGCAGGGCCAGGGATACGAACCCCTGCAACTGAAGCAGTGTGACAGCATTTTTTTTTACTGGTGTTGGTGGCATCAATTTCGTTAGTGACAGGCTGTGTGCGAGGCGGCTGGCGCCTACAGGTTGGTGACCGCGTGGGGGCGGCCTGGCCCGGCAGCAGCGGAGCGCAGATGGCGGCTGACACGCACCCTTCACCTGGCAGCCCCGCGCCTAGGATTTCACGGCACGTAGCTCTCGGCCCCTCCTGGCCCCGCCGAAGGTGACCGCGGGGCCTGCCGCCCATTGCTGTCCCACTGGGACAAGCAATCGGAGCGTGGTTAAATAAAGTACAGCTGAGTCTTATCAGGTACTGAGCAGACGCTGAAGAAATGAGAAAATCTATGTCTACTACTTCAGTTGTTTAAGACACAAGGTTAAAAGTAAAACCCAGGGCTGGGAGATAGCTCGGTAGAATAAGCGCTTGCCTGGCTAGCACAAGGTCCTGAGTTCAATCCCTAGTTCTACCAAAAACAAAAGTAAAAACCAAGGAAAATTAGAGAAGAGTTTATTTACTGCTGGGGATGTAGTTCAGTGCTGGAGTACCCACGCAGCATGCTCAAGGCTTTGGATTTGGTCGCTGGGAGTTCAAGGCCAGCCTGGGCTACAGAGTGAGTTTAGGACCAGCCTGACCTGCATAGCGAGACTCTGTCTCAAAAAACAAAACAAAATAGACTATTTAGTGCTGCTCCTTGTGGAAGCAGAGGGCTGTGGGGCTGGGGAAAGGGCAGCCGCACTCTGACTTCCTCTCGGGATAATGACAAGGGCCATCTCCACACGCTGTCTCCACACTCTCTGGCACTTCACGGCACAAGGAAATTCAGTGCAAATTGGTGACCTCACAGACCCCCGCGTGGCAGCTGGCAAATGGCAGACCCAGGGTCCCAGCAAAGTGGCCTCACACTGTGACCGACCAGCTCTCAGTGTATACACTCCCTGAGTTGCTTGAGTCATTCATTACACAGTGATTAGAGGTGGGTTGAAAAACACCCAACAGAGTGGGGCGCATTCCACCCTGAAAACAGTCTCGGTGCCTTGTCATTGGATTTCAGGGGAGGCTGAGACAGGAGGATTGCAAGTTCAAGGTCAAAATAAAAGCAGAAGGGGCTGGCCAAATAGCTCAGCGGATTAAAGTGCCAGCAAGCAGGGGGTTCAATCCCCTTGCCTGCTGCACCGGCCCTGCCCCGGGGGTGCGCTGAGATGGAGATTGAGACTGGGCGTGGTGGCGCTCGCCTGTAATCCCAGCTCTTGGGAGGCTGTAAACAGGCAGATCACTACGAGTCTGATCTAGCAGTGAGACCCTGAACACCCTGTAGATGCTTCCCTAAAATACAAAAAGAAAGAAAGAACGAAAGAA
>NW_004524609.1:4032873-4033887 GCF_000260255.1 Octodon degus | reverse complement strand
TCAGCCTCTCAGAGGGCTGGAATTCTGGGTGTGAGCCAACTGCTATTTTGGTCTTTGACGACAGTCCCTAGGACTTAGGTCAGGTCCACGTGTAAGCCCCACTGGGCTCATCTCTCCTTGAGCCTGGGTGTCTCTCGTCAGCATCCCGTCAGCTTCCTGCTGTGCTTCAGAGTGCCCAGACTCACTTTGGCCTCCCCCGGGCACGGTGTCCCTCACATCCACAGGAATTAGAGACAGGGGGCTTTGCTTTGGGAACCTGGGTGCGAGGTGGCTGGGGTGGCTGAGGTTTCCAGGGGGCTTCCTGGGCACAGGCGCAGGGCACACCTCTGCTCCAGCCCAGTCCGGCACTCAGAGGATCTAAGCCACACAGGTAGACAGCGGACACCTTGGACCAAACAGGCCTTCCTGTCCCAGCACTTGGCAAATCAGAAAGGAGACCGCCGGGCCCGAGTCTCAGTAGGGAGAGAACTGGGCAGGGAATGAGGAAGGCGTTCTCAGATCAGGGACAAACGCTGCCAGGTTGGTAGAAAGTCGAGTCCTGCTTATCGTCCCAGCTGCTTCAGTTAGAGCCAGGGTTATAAAAGTCCCTCCTGGCCAGGTGGGGGGCGCACGCCAGAAATCCCAGCCCTTGGGAGGTGAGGCAGGCCCATCGCTGCAAGTCGAGGCCAGCCAGGGCTACGTCGGGAGCTCATGGCCAGCCTGAGCTGCACAGGGAGACCCTGTCTCAAGAAACCAACCAAACAACAACAAAGACCCCTTTATTTTTATTTATTTATTTATTTATTTATTTATTTATTTTTGTGGAACCAGGGATTGAACTCAGGCCCTTGCTCTTACTCGGCAAGCACTTATTCTACTGAGCCATCTCCTGGGCGACAGATTCTTACTAAGCTGCCAAATTGCCCAGGTTGTACTTGAGTTTATAGCCTCCTCCCTCACTCTGCTAGAGTGCTGGGATCACAGGAGGGGGCCACCATTTCTTTTTGATCTTGATAAATTGATTATCCCTAATGA
>NW_004524609.1:4030907-4032099 GCF_000260255.1 Octodon degus | reverse complement strand
TTCAATCCCCGGTCCTGAAAAAAAGAAAAAAAAAAGATAAAAATTATTTTATTTATTTAGTGTGTGTGGCCAGCTCAGCCCACCAGGGTGCGGGGCTGGCTGGCATGTGGTGCTGGGGGATTGAACCGCGGTCCCTGTGCTTTGCTGAGCTTGTTCTAAGTAGGTGCTTTAGAGCACTGAGCCATCTCACCAGCCCTTTTATTGAGATTTTAATTCACATAACAGTTACCCATTTAAAGCATAGAGTTCAGTCTCTAGCACATTCACAGAGCTGTTTCGAAGCATCAATGAATTAGTTTTGGAATCGATTGCACTACCCCAAAAGGAAATCCCATACACGATGAGACAATTTGAAGAGCTTAAAAAATGCTAACTTCTGGTGGTGCACACCTGTAAGCCCAGCACTGGAGAGGCTGAGCCAGGAGGATCACCGTGAGTTCAAGACCAGCCTGATCCCCAACGTGAGCCCCAGGCCAGCCTGAGCTGCACAGCTGGGGAGGGCCGCCGGGGTACTGTCCTGGGAGGAGGAGCAGCTGTCTCCGTTTGGGCTCAGCCTGACCCTGCTTCCACATACTGATGGTGCAGGCTGGCTGGGACTTTCTCTTGGCGCTAAGCAATGCGTACGCTCCTGCGCTGGAGCTGGCTGTCGTCTGTGCACACAGCAGAGCTGTCCCCACCCGCTGCTCCCCAGCAGAGCCCGTCCCGAGGGGACGAAGGCCGGGGCTCCGCGCCGTCGGCTGGGATCAAGCCGTGAGATAGAGGCTCTGACTTCCTGGGGCCTGAAAGGTTGCACGTCAGAGCTGAACGCGGACCCCGAAACGCCAGATACTAGCTCAGTCGTGTGCTGCAGCTCTCTCCCTAAACAATGTCCAGACAGAACCATTTCAGCCACAAAATGATTCTATAAAATCATATAGGTAAGACCAAAACCTAGAAATTAGTACTTTCGTTGTAGACATTTTTTCAAAACTCGAGTGTCCAGGATATCAAGTTAAAGAAAATGAACAAGATGAGAAAACAAATAAAAAGGGCCCGGGGAGATGGCTCAGTGGAACAAGTGCTTCCCTGGCAAGCGCAAGGGCCTGAGTTCAACCCCTGGCTCCGCCAAAATAAATGAATAAATAAAATAAAATGTTTTAAAAAAGAAAACAGATAACAGTATGATCGGGGCTGGTGAGATGGCTCAGTGGTC
>NW_004524609.1:4029757-4030807 GCF_000260255.1 Octodon degus | reverse complement strand
AGGGACCGCGGTTCAATCCCCCAGCACCACATGCCAGCCAGCCCCGCCCCCTGGTGGGCTGAGCCGGCCACACACACACACACACACACACACACTAAATAAATAAATGTTTAAAATAAATAAATAAATAAATAAAAATAAATTTAAATAAAATTTAAAAAAAGATATATTGGAGCTGTAGACAAAAGAAAAAAAACAGTATGATCGGTCCCGA
Organism: Octodon degus; assembly: GCF_000260255.1. Classification (NCBI taxonomy): domain Eukaryota; kingdom Metazoa; phylum Chordata; class Mammalia; order Rodentia; family Octodontidae; genus Octodon; species Octodon degus. The sequence continues at coordinate 4,030,593 of NW_004524609.1, read as the reverse complement.
CGAGTAAGTCACAGGCAGCACCGCCACGATGAGGGGAGCAGACGGAACTGCGCATGAAATAAGATGAACTATTCTGGGTTTAAAAAAGCCGAGGTCCCAGAAAAGAGAAGGGCTTGTATGTAGCAAGAGAGTGGATATATTTCTTCTTTTATAGTTTCCTTTCACTTATTTTCTGATGCATGAATTTATAAAAACAATAATAGTCACTGCTAATCTAATTAGGAAAATAATTCTAATAATCTTGACCATGGCGCCTGCTTAGGCAAGTCCAGGGACCGGGCTTTGATCCTGCCCCTGGGCGGGTGTGCTGAAGCCACCAAGACCGGGAGTGGTGGCGCGCGCCTGTAATCCCAGCGCTGGGGAGGCTGAAACAGGAGGATCACTACGAGTCCCAGATGCGTAGTGAGACCCTGTGCCAAATACACTTAATAATAATAACAATAAAATTTAATATATATATAGAAACTTGAGCCCAGCCTGGGTGATTTAGCGAGACTCTGTCTCAATATAAAAATTTTGAAGGGGTTTGGGATGGAGCCTGATGTGAGGGACATGGGTTTAATCCCTGGTACTACCTAGAATGGGGTGGGAGGAGAGGGAGAGAAAGAGAAGGAAGAAGAGGGAAGGGGACGGAGAGAGAGAGAGAATAAGAGAGAAGACACGGTGAGTCTCCAGAGTTTGAGGTTTAGGAGAAACTGCTACTGATAAATGTGAATGAAAAATTGAATTGGTTTTCCTGCAACTGTAAAAACTTCCACTAGATGGCGCCTTTGTCAAATCTTTGTGTTTTCAAGCTTGGGGAAGAAGGCCGGGTAGAGCTACCTGTAACATCTTGT
>NW_004524609.1:4019821-4028052 GCF_000260255.1 Octodon degus | reverse complement strand
AGCTACACCCACACCCCCAGCCCCTCCTTATTGTGGGACAAGGTCTCACCGTGTAGCCCAGGCTGGGGCTTGAACTTGCAGTCCTTGTTCCTTCACTTCCCAGGGTCGTAGGACCTCAGGTGTCCCCTGCGCAGGCTGTCTGGAGCATTTTGATGATCTTATGGTGTAAGTGCGTTCCTAAAGGACCATGTCTGGGTCCCTAAAGGATACACATTAAAATGACCATTTCTGGGGCCAGAAAATGACTCAGTGGAATAAGCACTTCCCTGGCGAGTGCGAGGGCCTGAGTTCAATCTCCGGTTCCTGGAAAAAAAGAAAAAAAAGACCATTTCTTGCTCACTTGAAGTTCAAATTTAACTGAAGGCCTTGGATTTTTATTTACTAACCCTGTGTTCTGTAAATGTGCCCACCTGTCCCGTCCGAGACCATCTCACCATTCCATGAGCTATTCCTTGGATGTTGGAAGGGGGTCCCTGCTGCTGCCTGGATTTGAGGCAAAATCGACCTGCATTGTGTCTCTATAGATTTAGAGAAGTCTGTGTTTTTAAGCAGAGAGAAGTGGCTGTTACATAATTTAGTTAAGACCTAACTATTTGCATGAAGAGTTTGGTTTCATTTTTTCAAGCAAAACCACAGAGGAGCTGGCTATCCGACACGGCGTTATCTGTTATGGTGAGAGCCATCTCCTGGTAGCAGGTATGTGGATTATTTGAATCTCTTGGTGTTTATTGACCGCAGGGGCCACCTGGTTGTGGTGAGACTGTGATCCCCAAGGCTGTCCCTGAAAGCCGGGGCCTCCCCAGGCCCAGCTTGGGGCAGGAGGGGAGGGCCACAGAGCCCGGTCCCCGGGTCCTGGGCTCGTCCTGTAGAGACGTAACTCAAGGAGATCTTGCAGGGTGAGGTGCTCAGGGCTGGGACTCTCGGAGGCACAACGCCCCGTGGCTTCAGACTCACACCTCCACAATATCCGCTGAGCCCGAAGCAGAGGCTCAGGCCAGGGGCCCTGGTGAGAGGAGGCTCCTTCTTGAGGCAAGCAGATGCCTTTTCTGAGTGCGTTATAGATAGGAATATGTGCACCCCTGGCAGGAGTGGTACTATGCGCCTGTGACCCCAGCCCTCGGGAGGCTGAGGCAGGAGGATCGCCGCCAGTTTAGGAATAGCTGGACTGTTCAGTGAGTTTAAGGCCAGCCTGAACTATATAGCAAGATCCTTTCTTAAAAAGAAAAAAGGGGCTGGGGAGATGGCTCAGTGGAATAAGTGCTTCCCTGGCAAGCGCAAGGGCCTGAGTTCAATCCCTGGTTCCGCAAAAAAAAAAAAAAAAAGAAAGAAAGAAAAAGAAAATCTGTCTAACCCTGTAAATACACTGAGGTTCCTACTATGCTCCTCTGCATCTTACCTGTGAGGAAAGTGAGACCGAGAGGTTAGGCCTCTCTGGATCCTGCAGCTGCTGCAGGGCTACAAGAACCATTTCTGCTTTGCGGCCTGACATGGGGATCCCAGAGAGGAGCGCATGGAGCTCCTGGGAGCAGGAAGCCCGGTCTCCTGGGGAGCGGGCTGCTCACAGGGGTGGGCAGCCCTATCCATGCTGAGGGGAGGACAGGTGCAAAGGGCAGACATCTGAGAGCCAGGACAAATGGCACTTCAGGGCAGAAAAACAACCAAATTTGGGTGTTTTCCATGGCAGACAGCATCTGGTTCTGCGAGGGGAAGAGTGTGTGAGACCCAAAGACCCCCAGAGGCTCCTCGGAGCTGCTGTGGTTACTCTGCGGCAGTGGCCCTGGCATGAGTCCCTCCCAGTGAGGCCCGGTCCGGCCTCCCAGGTGTGACGGGGTGCAGCGGGTCCCTCGGCAGCTGGGCCCGTGAACTCCGCAGTGCTGAAGGCTCAGCCCGCAGTGCCCGGCCCAGCGGCCGCCAGCTCTGGGCCTGGGCATGTGTTTGGCAGAGCCCGGGGATGGGAAAAATCCTAGCGCTGCTTCTCTGCCTGGCTCAGGCCCTTCCTGGTGATTTATCACTATGGAAACTGGGCTCTCTTCCTCTCCTGCTGGGATTGCTGGGAACATTGTTGATGCCACCGGCCGACAGACCTACCGACCGCGGGTCACAAGTTCCTTCCTCTTTCCGGCTGCAGACAAGCTGCAGTAACCTACGTGGCCCAGCGCTGCAGCTCACACCTGAAGAGCCCAGCTTGGGAAAAACAATCGCGTGGGATTCCCTGGGGCTCCCGGCCCTCGGGGTCAGCACAGGCGCTGAACAATGAGTCAGGAAGAACTGTGAGGCCCCGGAGCTGACCGCTTTTCCCCTTCCTTCGGGCATCTGAGCAGGGGCTTAAAAATATGTCCAGGAGAAAAGGACCAAGTTTTACAAGTATCTGACAGAGGCAGGTAGTGCTGTTAGAAAACTAAAACACAAGTCCCTTTGTGTCCTGCCAGGGTGGGGCCCCTTCCGCTGCGGGTGCCAACCCACTTGTTCTTGGAGTGAACCCACGCAGGCAGGCAGACGGAGGCAGGGTGGGAGCCAGGGTGGGAGCCGGAGAGGGGTGCAGAGGAAGAGGGCGCAGTGGCTGAGAGCCCAGTGGGGAGCCGAGCACATGCAGAAGGCCAGACGCCTGCGGGGCCATGGGCCTCTTCTGTGCTCCCAGGAGAGGCAGATGCGGTCAGCCAGAGGCCCGGCCAGAGCTGGCTTTGCTGGGCTTGACCAAACCCACAGGCCACTCCTGAGGGGCAGCTGGGTTCTGGGCCTAGATCCACAGGCCCAGTAGGTCTGGGACAGAGGGACGCAGGGCATGTGGTAAGCAGAGATCCAGAGAAGAGGAAGAAAAGCCCTGGCAAGGACGTCCCAAGGCATGGCTAGGTCTGACAGTCCCCTCGGTGATCGAACTGGCAAGTCATGGCCAGGCCCAGGGCCTTGGAATCCTCTAGAAGCTGACCTAAGGGAGCCCTCTCTACGCCACATTCTACTAGCACAGGAAAGCACCTGCCACTTTAGTGAGTTTACTAGAGGAATTTGTGGGTGAAACCGGCCCTGACCTCAGTTAGGGAAGCGTTTCATTTAGGAGCTCGGTCGCAACGCCTGGAGGAAGATTTTTCGGTCTTGACACCTGTGAGCTCTCTTAGGGGCAGAAGGGTCTCGTTTACTTGCAGCTAGGTTTCCCCTTGCTTTAGAGCACATCTGCTCCTTCTCACCCTTGGAGAAGGCCCAAGTTTCGTATGCGTTCTGAGTAGCTGCAGAAACAGTCCTGTTTTCTTTGAGCAGCCGGAAACCGGAGTCCAGGGAAATCCTGGCCTTCGGAATCGCGCATGCTGATTGAACGCCATCTTCAGAGCCGCTTGCTGACCCTTCACTTGCTTCAGGGGCTTTGCCTCCGGTGCTCGGGGCGCCAGAGCAAGGAGGGGCTTCTGTACACTCCCGCGCAGCCTGAAGGGCCGGGGAGAGCTGCAGAAGTAGGGCTGGGTGGGCAGGGGCTCCCCTAATGCAGTGATCCCCCAACCTCTGCTTCAAGATTCATCTGAGCAGCCCTGGTCTCCTTCAGGTACAGAACTGGCACGCTTTAAATAGATAGTTTTCAATTCAAAACATTGTAAAAACAAAGCAAGCAAAAGATGCATTTTATTGAGATAATACGTATGAATATGCACTCCTGGTAAGGTGCAGAGTCAAGAGCTCTGGCCCCAGTGGAAAGATTCTGCAAAACTACGGTATAATGTCATGACCAGGATGCTGCTGGCAGAATTCACACATCCGCCCGAATTTCCCGGTGTTCCTTGCACTTACTTGCGTCTGGGTGTAAGTGATTTTCCACCCAGCCTAATTCCCAGGCGAGAAGACAGCGATGACCAGGAGGAACCCTCTTCCGGTCCCCAGCCCCAGCCTCCTGGCAAACGTCCCTAGCAGGTCGGGTATCCCTTCCTCACAAGCTTGGGCTCAGAGGTATTTTGACTCTTGTAGTGTTGAAATGCTTGCCCGACAGAGATGAGACACCGTGGAGGTGGAAGCCTCATCTAAACCTAAAACTCACTCACTACACTCACGCCCCATTATGCAGCTTCGAGGTAATGTACAGTACTTGGAATAATTTCGTCCATCAAAGTTCCCTCGTGTGGATTTTTCCACTGTGGCCCTATGTTTGTACTCAAAAGTTTCCAAATGGTGGGCATTTCAGATTTTGGAGTTTGGGATTACAGATGATCAGCTAGTAATCTGTCCTCTATGGAATGTTTATTCTTTCAAACATGTTTTATAGCTTAAATCATATTCGGAGGGAGTGGCTTCTTTAACTCAGTATAATTCCTGTCTGTCTCGTCTGTTCATTTCCATTACTAAGTAATATTCTTTTTTTTTTTTTGCGGAACCGAGGATTGAACTCAGATCCTTGCGTTTGCCAGTCAAGTGCTTATCCTACTGAGCCATCTCCCCTGCCCCTACTAAGTAATATTCTATGGCATGGCTGTGATGTCATTCGTCGAAGGATCATCCACAGCAGGCCAAGTAGGCTGATTCTAGGTCTAAGGAAACCTGGAATTACATACACAACTGCTGTGAAGATTCATTTACATGGGGTGTGTGTGTGTGTGTGTGTATTTCTCTAAGCAACTGATCAAATTTTGTTTTGTTTTTTTTGTTTTTTGGCGGAACCAGGGATTGAACTCAGGCCCTTGCGCTTGCCAGGGAAGCGCTTATTCCACTGAGCCATCTTCCTGGCCACAACTGATCAAATTTTAACCGTTCCCATTAACACGGGTCCTTGACGTTTGGGAGGGCAGCGTCTCCGGCCCCGCTAAGTCGCCCGCCCTCGCTGGGCCTTCGTGATGTTTACACAGGCTCCTGGCTTAGTCTTCAGCCCTACGAATGTCATTGTGCCCTGAAGCACCACTTCCTGTGCCCACTTCCATGTCCCGACTGCGCTGCCTCTGTATTTTTATAATCTACTTATTTTAATTCTGTCTAATCAGGTAATGTAGCTGTGAAGAAACAGGAAGCATTAAGACAGTTGTATGGAGTGGAGTGAAGGATTGCATCCTAGAATAACCTGGGTGCACTGCAGAGCCCGCGCACTTGGGCTTTTTCACATGTTGGCTGGTTCTGTCTTTGCGCTAGGCCAGAGATTTTTTATAGATGTGGTCACTTGGAGACGTGCTGAGGGGCTTTTCTTCCACGGGCAGCCAGCAGCCCACCGACTCCTCCCCTCGAGGCAGCTCGAGGGCCTGGGCGGGTGCACAAAGCTCTCTGAGTCTAAGAGGATGACAGTGTGTGACTCACAAGATTCACTGCGGCCACTTGAGAAGCACTCAGCGGTTGTTGGCTCTTGTTACTGAAGGAAAACCACACGATGCCCTCGCGTGTGAGAGGGGGATTTTCAGAGTACAGCGGTAGCTCTTGCACAAACGTAAGATGAAGATCGCTCAAGCGTTTTATCCCACTTGAGCACTTACGGAGGGAGCCAGGGAGGTGGAACTTGTCCAGGGAAGATCAGAGAGCGTGTGTATGACTAGGTGACCAGACTGAGAAATAGATGAGGCGACGGGGTGAGGCACTGACTTGTAGAGAAAAGGGTGTCTGTCCTCCAGGAGGCTGAGATGAACCTGCCCACTAGATCCAAAACTCCTCGCTGGCGTTAGGGCAATGGTGGCTCGCACCGCCGAGCTCACATACACCCTGGGGAGGTAAGAAGTGTTTCAAAGGCCACTGAAGGCCGAGCCACGCCGAAGGCTCAGGTAACCTGAAGGAATGCACCCCACCACGCCTCGCTCTCATGGAAGCTGCCCACAAACTTCTGGGTCCACCTCAAAATTTTCAGTTTTTCCTAACATTTATTAATTGGAGAAATGACATTAAAGGTAAATTAAATGACATTTCAAGTTGCCCATACACTTGTAGAATTTCACTAGAAACCCACGCTGGCCTTGTGAGGCCGCCTGCAGGCAGGGGCAGAGGCCTGGCTCCAGGTCAGCCGTTCACAGGAGCGGCTCACACTGGTGAAGCTGCGCCCTGTGGGATGTGCAGAGCCCTTGGGAAAAGACGCTCTCTCCCCGGCCCACGCAGAGATGCACACTAGGCCGGCGGGGAGGGCTGGGAAATCGTTTCTTCTGTGTGCGGGCGAGCTGAGAATTGCGCCTTCTCTTCTGTGAACATCTGGGCTACTGTGCCCAACACCTTTGGGGCTTTTTTGTTTTGTTTTTTTAGACAGGGTCTCACAATGCAGTTCAGGCTGGCCTTGAGCTGCTCTTCTAACTCAGGCTAGTCTTGAACTTGAAGCGATCCTCCTGCCTCAGCCTCCTGAGCAATGACATTGCAGGTAAATGTCACCACGCCCTGGTGCACTGCTGGCTTCAGGTTCAAAAGCTCAAAACAATCAAGCAGAGCTGCTATCAGCCTGGGCCAGCCTCCTTGTCCTCCACCCTCCCTTCAGCTCTCGTTTCGAGGACCAGGCCCTGTACAAGGTTTATTTTCCCCAAGAAGAAGAATTCATTGCAGTTGTCAGAGTGTAAACCTGTGACTCATCAGGAAGTGGCTTTAGCGAGCCTTTAGACATAATTTTAAGTGCTGAGCAGGCCACCTTTCCTAGGAGCCTTTAAGGCCCCTGAGGGCTTAGTTTTGAAATTGCCTGCCTCCTTCCTCTTTCTAGGGCTTGGGACATTTTCTGGCTTTCAGGCTAGACACTGGAAGGGGATAAGCTTGCTCCCACACTCCTGCTACCTGGAGACCTAGCCCACCCTCTGCCTGGCCGCAAACACTGGGCAGCAGAAGCCATGAGGGTGGGAGCCTCACTTCCTTCCACATCAGGGATTCAGGCCTGGCAGGGAGCGGCAAAGAAAGGCCTTAGCAGTCCCTGCAGCTCCAGCCCCTGGCCCTTCTGCAGCTGCCCTGGCCAGAGTCCTGGTCAGGCCCAGGTGACCACTGAGCATGACAAGCAAAGGCCCCTGCTTCTGCTGGTCCCCAAGAGCTAGCTAGGCTGGGGCAGAGCCGCATGCACTGTGCCCAGGAACCAGCCCGGTTAGTACTGGCTCAGATGTGTGAAGGGGCTTTTCTCTTAAATTCCCAGCACCACTATACAGAGGTGGCAAGCCATAGAGGGGTGACAGGGACACCAGCCACCAGCCGGTGTTGCCACCTCAGATCTGTGTTTTCTTCTGCGTCTCCCCCATTCCTCATGTCAGCCTGTTAAGAGAAGGACAGATTTCGGTAGCCCGGCAGCTCAGGGTTGGAGAAATGACCGTCACCATTTCCAGGGCAGCCAGCAAGGCTTTGGCATGTCCAGAGCTGAGGGTACCATGGCACTGCTCTGAGTGGGGATAGGAAGTCACCCACAAGAGGGACGAGGGGCCACTAAAGATGCCTTTAAGCCAGGCATGGTACCGTGTGCCTGTCATCCCGGCACTCGGGGAGCCCGAGGCAGGGGGATTGCAAGATCCAGTCTACCCAGGGTGATGGAGAAAGTTAGGAAAACCTTTTCTCAAAATATAAATAAATAAGTCAATGTTGGGTGTGCTGGAGCATGCCTGCAGTTCCAGCACTCAGCAGGCTGAGGCAGGAGATGTATAGCAAGTTCCAGGCCAGCTGGGGCTGCATAGTGCATTCAAGGCCAGCCTGAACCTAGAGTGCCTTAAAAAAAAATTTTTTTTTTTAAGTAAAAAGGGGCTCAATCCCCTGTATCTCCAAAGTGAGTGCATAGTTCCTTTAAGTTGCAGCCTTTGGATATACAAGTAACCCCCGGGCACAGGCAGCTGCCCGGAAGGGAGGCTCCAGGATGTCTTCGCAGTTCCCACCCCATGATTAAACGTTCAAGGCCAGGCAGGATGTAGAAGAGGCTTGGAGCTCCACAGCGAAGAAGGCTCAGCTTAATTTCATCCAGGCTTTAGGTGGTGACAGGAGAACTTCAAGCGCTTGTCAGATGGCTTCTGAGTACATTTGCTCAGCAGCCGATGTAAGGTTTGTCAACACTCAGTTTGTGTTTGACGTTGCAGCGGAGGCTGACTTCAGCCAATAGCAGCAGACGTAGCTGTGGCTATTCATTGGTTCTCTCGGAAGGCCCATATCTGGGTCGCCTTGGGCTCATGGACAACACCGACCCGTTCCTAGAGAACTGGCGACTGAGCCTAACACAGTACGGCCTCCCCTTTCAGGTAAACAGAGGTCACTGGGTCCTGAGACAGACTCAAAGGCCACACTCAGAGGATGCCACTGAAAAGCAGCCATGAAGTAAACAGGCCGCCGTACTATTTATTTATTTATTT
>NW_004524609.1:4008925-4019656 GCF_000260255.1 Octodon degus | reverse complement strand
GCTTTGCTAAGCTTGTTCTAAGTAGGTGCTTTAGACCACTGAGCCATCTCACCAGCCCCCAAGGCCGCCATACTGGAAGCACAGCTTTCCACTGCAGTCAACCCACAAGCTTCAACACAAAGACAGACAGAAACACGAGAAGACAAGTAACAAGCACCTCTAGAAACTCCCAGCTCCCCTAAAGCTGATCCATGGAGCATCAAAGCTAAATTATTCAAAAATTATTATCAGGGAAGGTAACAAAACAGATCAATAAGGCACTTGGCAAGCTCTCGGGAGACATAAGTAATAAGATACTGAGCCAAATAAAATGGCCAGTACTGCTTAGGCAAGCATAGAGACCAGGGTTCAATCCCCAGCACCACTGCCACATCACACCAGCCCTGCCCTGGGCATGCTGAGCCGGCCACGGAGACCAGGCGCGGTGGCACGTGCTGTAATCCCAGTACTGGGAAGCTGGACACAGAAGGATCCCTGCGAGTCTGAGCTGTGTAGTGAGACCTGGCACCAAATACGTAAAAAAAGAAATGAGAAGAAAGATCTGTACTAATAGTGTTGGGACAGGATATCACGTCTGCATCTTGTGCTATGAATAACCACTATGAAGACAACAATATGCAATGTATTAATTACTGTAACTGTCCCACTAATTGGTTTTGAAACTGTCTCATTGCTATTTGTTTTTCAATACAATTAATTAAAAAAAAAGAGTCCAACATCTCACAGGTGATACAAAAAGACTAATCTGAGCCTGAATTACAGAGAAAGACCCTGTCTGAAAAAAAAAAAAAAAAAAGAGAGACTAATCTAAGATTTTTCTTCACAAACCATCAAGTCAAGAAGAGCATGGAGCAAAGTACTTCAAGTCTTGCAAGAAAACAAATTCCAACCCAGACTGATATATCCTGCAAAACTCTCTTTCAAATATAATGGAGAAGTGAAATACTTCCATGACAAAGAACACCTAAAGAATTTCATGATGACAAAGCCAAGCCTACACAGACTACTAAATGATGTTCTAGAGAGGGAGCAAATTGATCACAGCCCCATGAATGAGAATGGAAAGAACCTGCCAAATAGGGCAAACAATTAAACAGAGGAGAATAAGAGGTATACAATAGTAGTCTTTCAGTTATTCTTTTGTGTTCAGCAGCAGAATATTTTCATCAGCACACTCTACAAATGGGCTTCTCTTCCACCCTATGGGTCATAATTCCACCTGAGTCTACAGGGTGGATTTCAAAGAAATAGCTGTAGCTTAGTTCCACAAGTGACGCCTAGCCACCAGTAACTGTCACGGTCATTATGCATGTCCACAACACACTAGAACTTTGTGCGATATCCTATCCTCAAACTGTGAGAAGTGCTGGTCATTTACTTGCCATTCCAGTATTTATCTTGTTTTACTCTTAGTACTTCTTTGCTATCATGAAAACTTTTTCTTAGTTCAATTGTTTTGAAACATTTAATTTTCTGAATATTGCTTAATCTTATTTTTTGTTCTAAGATTTATACTGTATCTTTGACTTATAATTTATTTAAAAGACATTGTATATCTTCTCCTAGTATTAGAAACTTTAAAAAGTTTAAAAATAAATAAATTAATTAATTAAATAAAGTACCTGCAAGCAGGTGCAGGGGCTGGAGGTTCGATCTCGGAGCCTGCTGTGCCGGCCCCGCCCCTGGGGCACACTGAGCTAGCAATTGAGACTGGGCGTGGGGGCATGCACCTCTAATCCCAGCTCTTGGGAGGCTGTAAACAGGTGGATCACTATGAGTTCAATCCAGTAATGAGACCCTGAACACCCTGTAGACCCTTCCCTAAAATACAAAAAGAAAAGAAAAGAAAAGAAAAGAAAAGAAAAGAAAAAAAGTGGAATTTAACCCCAAACTGATCAGAACAAAGAAGGTCACTACATATTAGTTAAAGGAACAATCCAACAGAAGAGATAACAATTATTAACCTATATGCACCAAGTAACAGCACACCCAACTTCATAAAACCAATACTAGCTGTGTGTTGGGGCACATGCCTGTAATCCCAGCACTGGGGAAGCTGAGGCGGGAGAATTACTGTAAGTTAGAGACAAGCCAGGGTTACATAGTGAGTTCAAGTTCAGCCTGAATTACAAATTGAGACCTTGGCTCAAAAAACAAAAATAGATAAACAAAAAAAAAAAATAAGTAAAGCAGTAATTAAAAACCTACCAACTAAGGAAAGCGCAGGTCCAGATAGGTTTACTGCTAAATTTTACAAAAACTTCAGGGAAGATCTAATACTAATGTTTCCCAAGTACTTTAACAAAACTGAAAGGGAAAGAGTACTCCCCAAATCGTGCCCGAAGCCAGCATTATTCTGATTCAAAAAATAGAAAAAGATCCAACCAAAAAAGAATTGTAAAAGAATTGCACTTGGGAGGGCCAAGACAGCAGTCTCTTTAAAGAATATAGATTGAAAAATCCTCAAGAAGATACTGGCAAATAAGATGCAACAAGCGATCAAAAGGATCATATACCGTGACAAAATTGGCTTTGTCGCTCTACCTACACAAATCAATAGATGAAATATAGCATATAAGCAAAAGCAAGGCCAGGAATCACGCAATCAAGTTCAAGGCCAATCTGGAATACGTAGAGAAACCTTGTCTCAAAAAACAAAACGAAACATGCCAGGTGTGGCTGTGCACACGCGTAATGCCAGCACTTGGGAGGGCCAAGACAGCAGGATTGCTGTGAGTTCGAGGCCATCCTGGGCTACGTGAGCAAGTCCAGGGCCAGCCTGCACTCCACAGCAAAACCCTGTCGCAAGAAAACAAAAACATGGGCTGGAGATATAGCTTAGTGGCAGAATGCTTGCCTACCACGCACAAGGCCTTGAGTTCAATCCCCAGTACAATAATAATAATAAAAAAAAGACAAAACTTGGTCATGTCAATAGATGCACTAAAATGTTTTGACAAAATCCAACATCATTTCATGATAAAAATACACTGAAGAAAATATTTATAGAAGGAATTTACATCAATCTGATAGAAACCATTTTTGGCAAATCTACTACCAACCTCATGTTTATTTTATTTTTTTTTTTAATTTTTCTTTTATTTTTATTATTTGTGTGTGTGTGTGTGTGTGTGTGTGTGTGTGTGTGTCGGGGCTGGCTGGCATGTGGTGCTGGGGGATTGAACCACGGTCACTGTGCTTTGCTAAGCTTGTTCTAAGTAGGTGCTTTAGACCACTGAGCCATCTCACCAGCCCACCAACCACATGTTAATTGAGGAAAAGCTGAAGCTTTCCTCTAAAGTCAGGAGCAAAACAAGGATGCCCAATCTCACCACTCCTATTTGACACAGTCCCCAAAACATTAGCAAGAGCAATCAGAAGAGAAAAACATAAAAGGGATATGTCTAGGAGAGGAAGAGGTGACACTATTTATCTGCAGACAATGTGATCCTTTACACAGAAGACCCTCCCAAAATCTACCAGTTCTTTTAAAGTTCATAACCAAACTCAGCCATGTGTGGTGGCACATGCCTACAGTGCCGCACACGGAAGCCTGAGGCAAGAGGATGGCTGTGAGTTTGAGGCCTCCCTCACTACATAGTGCGTTCCTGGCCAACCTGAACTACAAGGTGAGACCCTGTCTCAAAAAAGCAAATTCAAGGGCCAGCCAAATAGCTCAGTGGAGTAAAGAGCCTGCTTAGGCAGATGCAGAGGCCTGGGGTTCGATTCCCAGTGTGCCCGGCCAGTCCCGCACCCCAGGGCACACTGAGATGGCAATTGAGACTGGGCGTGGTTGCCGTGCCTGTAATCTCAGTGCTTGGGAGGCTGAAAACAGGAGGATCACTATGGGCCCAATCTGTGTAGTGAGACCCTGTAGACCCCGTCCTAAGATACAAAAAAAAAAAAAAAAAAAAGCAAATTCAGTGATGTTGTCAAATACAAAATCAGCCCACAAAAATCAACAGCATCCCTGTACACTAGTAATGAACCCACTATGACAGAAATTAGGGAAAAAAAAATCTTTTACAATAACACCAAGTAAAGGAAATATTTAGGAGTGAGCCCAACCAGGGTGGTGAGAGACCTCTACAATGAAAAATGCGGCATGCTGAAAAAGGAGGTCAAGGATGACATCGGAAAGCGAAAGAGTATTCCATTCCTGGGTAGGCAGAACCAGTCGTGTAAAAATGACCATATTTCCAAAATTTATACACACATTGTGTTACTTTTTCTCTCTTTTGTCTCTTGCTGAGAAAATGCCTGGCACCCAGAATTAAGGAAGGAAGGGTTCATGTAGCTCACGGTGTGCGGAGGTTTCTGCCCACCATCAGCTGGCTCCAAGGCAGGAGGACATAGCAGTGGGCGCCAGTTCCCGGCAGAGGGGGACGGCAGAAGCACAAGAGCAAGAGGGGGCCGAGCGAGCCGGCCTGGCCTCCTTCCCTCCCGTGCGCACACGGTGTGCAGGCTGCCGCCTCAGCACCGGCCTGCGCTCGCACCATAATCCCGGCACTAAACAACGAACCAATCACAGACTCTAGATTCAGCTTCCTCCAAAAAGCAGTCGCCCCATGGCCACATGAGGCTTTGGGGGGACATCCAGGCACAACCCGTAACACAGATTTAACGCAATTCCAGTCCAAATACCAACAGCATTCTTCACAGAACTGGAGAAAACAATCCTAAAATTTATCTGTAACCAGAAGAGATCTGGAAAAGCAAAAGCAAAAAGCAATCTTAGGTATTAAAAAAAAAAAAAAAGTGAGGGGCACAACAGTCTTGGATTTGAGGTTGTATTATAAGCCTACAGCGACAAAAACAACATGGTACTGCCGCAAAAGCAGACTCCAGCATCCATGGAACAAAACAGAGGTACCATGAACAACCCCGGGGACATTCAATTACTTGATCTTTGACAAGAAGGCTAAAAACAGACACTTGAGCAAAGAAAGCTTCTTTAAGAACCGATGTTGAAAGACTGGGCGAGGTGGCACGCGCCTGTCATCCCACTCTTGGGAGGCTGTAGACAGGCGGATCACTATGAGTCCGATCAAGTAGTGAGACCCTGAACACCCTGTAGACCCTTCCCTAGAATACAAAATAAAAAAAAAAAAAAAAAGAGAGAGAGAGAGAGAACGAAAAAGAAACAGTGTTGGAAAACCTGCCTATGCACATGCAGAAAAATGAATCTAGATCCGTATCTCTCCCTGGCTGCTAAGCTGAAATAAAAAAGGATAAAATAACTAAATTTTAAAACAGAAATATTTAACCTGCTGGAAGATAAAACAGGTATACTCTTCAGGTCATAGGTGTAGGCAAGGACTTTCTGAATAGAACTCCAATGGTACAAGAAATAACATCAAGAATCAACAAATGGAATCATCTCAAATTAAAAAGCAAAATAAACAACCAGCCAAGTTGAAAGAAAATCTACAGAATGAGTAAAAGAGTTTGCTAGCTGTTCCTCACACAGAGGACTGATATCTAGAACATATGAAGAACACAACATTTGAGACAGGGAGATCTGAGGCAGGAAAGTCACCATGAGTCCGAGCTGCTCAGCAAGACCCTACATCCAATAAGTACATTTTGAAAAAAGAACACAATAACAGTTGATTCTCCCAAGCGAAAAACCCTATTGAAAATCGATCGAGTGAAATGAAGACACTTCTCAGAAGTACAAATGACCAGTAACACAGGAAGAAATGCTCAGCATCGCTGGTCATGGGACAATGCAAACTTACACAACACTGAGATTTCATCTTTTTATTTATTTATGTGTGTGTGTGTGTGTGTGTGTGGCCAGCTCAGCCCACCAGGGGGCGGGGCTGGCTGGCATGTGGTGCTGGGGGATTGAACCTCGGTCCCTGTGCTTTGCTAAGCTTCCTGTAAGTAGGTGCTTTAGACCACTGAGCTATCTTACCAGCCCCTGAGATTTCATCTTAACCCATAAAGAATGACCTTGTCTAGAAATCAGATGATGACAAGTGCCGGAGGGAGGGAACGATGGCTTCCATATTGCCAGCGGGAATGTAAGCTAGTATGACCACTACGGAAATCGGTGTAGAAACCGCAAGACAATCAAACTGGAAATTCCATGTGACCCAGCTAGCCTCCTTCCGTGTCTCTTCCCCAAAGTGTTGAAGGCATTCTATTACAGTGATCCGTGCGCGCCCGTGTTGACAGTGGCATAATTCCTGATAGCTCCGTCTTAGCAGCGGCCTATGCGTAGTCATAGCTGGGCATCAGGGTACTGTACTGCCTGGAAGCCTCGCACTTGAGAATCTCAAAGAAAGAAAATGTATTTACACACGACATAGTACTACTCTGTCATAAAGAAAGGTAAACCTGAGGTATCTATAGGAGGATGGATGAACCCGGAGACCATCATGCTGATCGGATGCACAAGCTTACAAACCACATGGCTTCTCTTATATGAAAACCTCCCTCCCCCCCAGATACAGACCAAAGGGAAAGATAGATAATAGGAAGTAGGAGGCTACAGCTCAGGGGCCTAAGTGCCTGCCTGGCAAGCGCAAGGACCCAAGTTTGATCCCCAGTACCCCCCCCAAATAATAAGAAATAAATGGATAATAGGGATTAGAGAGGCAGATCTTTCTCAAAGGGTGAGAGGTCAAGAGCTGGAGAGAAGGGGGAGGAGGTGGGAAAGGGCACAAATAAAGAATTAAAATGTGTCGTGTACACAAACCAGCTCCACACAAGACATGGAAACATTACGTGCTGCAAACATGTACTAATAAAAATTATGATTAAAAAAGTAGAATAAGGGGCTGGGAGATGGCTCAGTAGAATAAGCGCTTCCCTGGCAAGCACAAGGATCTGAGTTCAATCCCTGGTTCCACCAAAAACAAACAAACAAACAAACAAAAAAAAAGTAGAATAAAGAGATCTGTAGATGTAGAATTTGTTGTTTGTTTGCATGCTTTGAAACGAAGTCCCAGTGGTCCTGAACTTGTGATCCTCCTGCCCTGGCCCCCTGAGTGCTGGCCTCACAGGGGGGCCACCAAGTGGAGGCTGTAACCTGGAAAGGTTACGGTTAGCCTGGGATGGGTCTCTGGTGGAGTGCGACATGGCCGTCTCTTCCATCTTTTCTTACTGATTTTCTTTTTTTTTTTCCTCCAAGGCTGAGTCTCACTATGTAGTTCAGACTGGCTTGAACTATGGAGCCCTGGCTGATTTTGAATTCACAGCGCTACTCCTGCCCCAGCCTCTTGCGCGCTGGGATTGCAGGAATGTGCCACTACATCTGGCAGACATATTTTTGTTTATGACTTGGGCAAGGACTCTGACCGCTTTCTTATTTAATTTATAAGTGAGACAAAATCGAGAAAAAATTGGAGGCTAAGGTGTGGTGTGGCGGTGCTTGGATGTAATCCCAGCACTCAGGAGGCTGAGGCAGGAGAATAGCTGTGAGTTGGAGTCTAGCATGGGCTAAAAAGCGAGCTTGAGGCCAGCCTGAATCGCATACCAAGACCGTGGAGGATAGAGTCAGCTATCAAAAAAGATCAATAAAGTTCTCTGCTTCCTGTCTACACTATCACAGCAGCTCTCCCCCACCAGGCCTGTCTTGCATGCTCTCTGCAGGGAACCAGCTGATTATGAACTGAAACCTGAGCCAAGATAAATCTGTCCTTCAGGTATTTTGTCCCAGAAATGAGGGAAGTAGCTAAGACAGACTGTGGTACAGAGGAGTGGGCTTGTCGCTATGACACCGTTTGACCACCGGCTTCAGAAGCCGCTGTAACTGGCTCATGGAAAGGGTTTGGAAGAGATTTAAAGATGCCATCTACAGAAGGCCTGAAATGCTGTGAGCCCAGCGTGATGAGAGGTTCTAGTCGGAGCTCAGCAGAGCGGAACAGAAATGAAATAGTAGAAAGCAAGCTTAGGAGGATTCAACTGGGAACAATGACTCCATTAGCAGTTGGACTTGAGACCATGTGTATGATACTCTGGCAGGAAATTTGTCCATGTGTAGCTTATGTCCTGAGATTTTGCAGGTGACCAAGATTAAGGGGAACAGACTAATCTGGTAAAGGAAATTTCAAAACAGCCCAACATTCAGGCAGTGACATGAATACCGTTGGGGGCTTTTAGCCAGCTCTGCACTTATTTTTTTTTTAAATGTTTTTAGTACAGGGTCTATAGAGTCTTAGTACACAGATTGAACCCATAGTGACCCTCCTGTTTTCAGCCTCCCAAGAGCTGGGATTACAGGTGCCCACCACTATGCCAAGTCTCAATTGCTCCCTGGGGGTGGGGTTGGCACAGCATGCCAGTGATCGAACCCCGGTCCCTGTGTCTGTCTAAGCAGGTGCTTTAATCTGCTGAGCTATCTGGCCAGCCCTGTTTTTAGTTTTTTTATATAGAGCCTGGCTATGTAGCCCAGGTCAGTCTCAAACTTGCAGCAATCCTCTTGGCTTGGCCTTCCAAGTGCTGGAATTACAGGCATGTACCACCATACCTGGCTTAGCCAGCTCTACACTACATTGAGAATCAAGAGCAAATGATACATCTGGTGATTTTTGTAAGTTTTCTTCTTTTTTTTTTTTGGCGGAACCAGGGATTGAACTCAAGCCCTTGCACTTGCCAAAGAAGCGCTTATTCCACTGAGCCATCTCCCCGGCCCCTGTAAGTTTTCAATTTTGCAAAACAACAACAAAAAAGCCATGATGTTGGAGCAGAAGAGAGTGTGGTTGCTGAAAAGAGTACCATTAAAAAGAAGCCAAGGGGCTGGGGAGATAGTTCAGCTGCATAAGCACCTGCCTGGCAAGTGCAAGGTCCTTAGTTTGATCCCCGAAAAAGCCGAATACTTTGGATCAGGGCATGAGAAAAAGTGGTTTGAGGGCATGTCAGGAATCTGCAAGGTCCCTCCCTTCCCAGGCTCAAGGGTGCAAGGCTGTAAAGTTGTCATTGGTGAGGGAACCCTGGGGCTGCATTCCAGTAGGAAGTTGGTTCCCCGGGATTCTGTTTACAATGCTCAGCTATTCAGCTACTCAGAGGCCTCTGCAGCCATGATACAAAAGGGGGCTGCCTACTGCTGGAAGCAGGTCTTGGCATTGAATGCCACATGGTGCTGGTTTTATAGTCCTGAAGAACGCAAGAGTTGGGGGGTTGGAAGGTGTCTACCTAGATTTTAGAGGAAGGCCTAGAAGGCCAACCAGTGTGCCATGAAAAGGCAGTGTGAAGCTGTGAGGTGAAACAGCTGAGAAGTGAAGAAGCTGGAGGAGCCACCAGAGCCCTCTGGAAACCCCATCTTACCACACTTGCCCTGAGAGCTACACATGCAGCTACAGCATGCAGCATTTGCCCTGCTGAATTTCAGTCTCACTTTGGTACTGTTGTCCCTGTTCCTCCTTTTTTGAAATGGGAATGTTTACCCTGTGCCCTCCTATATATGGGTCATATTTAACTTTCTTTTCTTTTTTTTTGGCGGAACCAGGGATTGAACTCAGGCCCTTGCGCTTGCCAAGGAAGCACTTATTCCATTGAGCCATCTCTCCTGCCCCTTAACTTTCTTTTCTTTCTTTCTTTCTTTTTTTCTTTTTCTTTTTTATTTTTTTTTCGGAACTGGGGATTGAACTCAGGCCCTTGCACTGGCCAGCAAGCGCTTATTCTACTGAACCATCTCCCCGGCCCCTTAACTTCCTTTTCAATTTGTCAGGGGCTCACTGCTAAGAGTGTACCTTAAGTCATGAAGAGACTTGGGACTTGGACTCCTCCACAATGCTGGAACCATGTTAGGACTTTGGCAGCTCTTAGAGATGGAGTAAATGCACTTTTTTATGAAGAGACGGGGACCCTTTTGAGGCCAGGGTGGAATGTTAGAGCTCATATCTAGATGTCCCTCAAAAGCCTCAGACATCCACAGGTAGGCTTTCAGGAGGTGATGGGACCCTGGGGGGATAATAGTGGTGTTTATGCGCAAATATGGTGTTAGAAGATGGGGTCTGATAGGACATGGGCCTCTGGAGCATGGCCTGGAAGGGTCTTTCTCTGGTTCCTTCTTCCTCTACACTCTCGGCTTTCTCTCCACCATGCCATGAGTAGCTCTCTTCCACCTGGCCCTCTGACAGGCCCTCCTCCTGCCTTGGCGCCAGCCAACTATGGATTAAAATAAGAGCTGAAGTGAACCTCTCCTTCCTTAAGTACTGGGCATTTTGCCTCAGCAGCAAGGGAAGTAACTAAGACCCTCACCACTTTGGGATGTTGTTCCTTTGTACAGTTACTTTTGAGAACCACAAATGAGAAAGGTAGTACAGAACAACTGGGCTGGTCCTGAGTCACCAGAAAGCTGTCCTGAGCCCTGTATTTTCAATAGGAATTTATTGCCCAAACTTTAGCACACATAAATGAATTATCAAAAGAATCCAAAGTACCGCCGGTCCAGTTCCTTTCTTCATGGTTTTATTAATGCAGCGATGTTGCCTTCTGAAATCTTGAGTAGATTAAGTCGCCTCTAGTATACATTGTGGAGTCCCAGCCCAGGCGCAGAGTGGGCCGGACCCTCTCCCAGCCCCTTGGGCCGTCCCCCACCACTCCGCAGTGCCTCCCCCACCCCGCCCACCAAATAGGATTTTCTGCCGAGTTCCGGGAGCCCCCAGACCCAGTCCTAGCCCAGGTCCGGTGAGTGTGCGGAGAGCTTCCTGCTACCCTGCACCGGCGGGACCAGTCCCAGCCCAGGCGCAGAGTGGGCCGGACCCTCTCCCAGCCCCT
>NW_004524609.1:4007394-4008288 GCF_000260255.1 Octodon degus | reverse complement strand
GAAGTGTTGTTCTTGTTATACTAGGTGGGGGAAATAGCCACAAAGATACCGCCTTGTGGGGAGACATCAGCACCCAGGTTGGAGAATTGAGGGGAGCTGGCCCGTGACCCCCAGAGGAAGTCACCTCTCGCAGGGAGTGGGGAAAGACTCAGAGCACCAGAACCTGTAGAAAGGAAGGGGAGAGCAGGGCTTGTCTCTCTCCCTGGCGAGCCTGCAAGAGCTAGAGCTGCCTTGTCGTCCTCCTTGTGCATCCTCGCTGGGTCTTCCTAGAGGACGTGGACCCCTGCGGGGCATTTCCCGGCCCGGCCTGGCGTGGAGCGCAGCACTCTGGCTCCCTCTGACCTCAGCCTGGATTTGCGCCATTTCCCTTCATGTCGCCCCCAGTCACCTGACTTGAAAGAAAAGATTGGGGAACAGATTGCTTTAGCGGCCAGGGGAGCTGGCATTTCTGTACAAAGCATTCCTGCCGGCAACAGGCTGCTTCTCAGGAGGCATCCTGGGGGTCGTGGTCAGACAGACCTCAAGAAAATGAATCTTTTCATCTGTGTACCGTGGAAGATGTGGCAGTATGTATGTTAATTTTTTAAAATTTTACAGAGAATCAAAGAAACAATAGGACTCAATGGCATAAGCACCTGCCTGGCAAGTGTGAGGTCCTGAGTTTGATCTCTGGTACGAAAGAAAGAAAGAAAGAAAGAAAGAAAGAAAGAAAGAAAGAAAGAAAGAAAGAAAGAAAGAAAGAGAGAGAAAGAAAATAAATCAAAGAAACAATAGGACTCAATGGCATAAGCACCTGCCTGGCAGGTGTGAGGTTCTGAGTTTGCTCTCTGGTACGAAAGAAAGAAAGAAAGAAAGAAAGAAAGAAAGAAAGAAAGAAAGAAAGAAAGAAAGAAA
>NW_004524609.1:3994960-4007294 GCF_000260255.1 Octodon degus | reverse complement strand
GGCAGGTGTGAGGTTCTGAGTTTGCTCTCTGGTACGAAAGAAAGAAAGAAAGAAAGAAAGAAAGAAAGAAAGAAAGAAAGAAAGAAAGAAAGAAAGAAAGAAAGAAAGAAAGAAAGAAAGAAAGAGAAAGGCCAGGGAGATGGCTCAGTAGAATAAGAGTTTGCCAGGTAAGCACAAGGGCCTGAATTCCATCCCCAGTT
This sequence comes from Octodon degus, assembly GCF_000260255.1. NCBI lineage: Eukaryota > Metazoa > Chordata > Mammalia > Rodentia > Octodontidae > Octodon > Octodon degus. The sequence continues at coordinate 4,007,094 of NW_004524609.1, read as the reverse complement.
CTGCAAAAACAAAAAGAAAGAAAGAAAGAACAAAAACAATACAGAGTTTCAAAACAAGATGATATAAAATTAGCAATGGTTATTATATTGCATATGGCTATCTTCAAAGTAGTTGCTCAGATTACTACCTACAGGCATGCAAAACTCATCAAACAATATAAGCACTACCTGTTCCTTTCAATGTATTAATAGAAATTAGAAGTACCATAATTTTATTTACTTATTTATTTATTTTGTGGTACCGGAGATTGAACTCAGGACCCTGTACTTGCCAAGCCAGTGCTTATTCTACTGAGCTAGCTCTCCAGCCCCAAGTACCACAATTTTAGCCATCTTGTGTGTGTATAATTTTCCCCCTTCCTCCCTTTCTCCTTTCCTCCATAGCTGTTGTTCTTTCCTTTTCACTATATCTACTGTACCTTTTAGATCTTACTCTTTGAGTTGTTTTACACTGGGGAGACAATACACTTGCATGTGTAAACACACGCGTCATGGTTTGGGGTTTTGCCAGGGGAATGATACAGTACAGGGCACATATTTTATAGGATTATTTTATAATGACTCACTCAAAGAATCATACACAAAGAGTGCAGGAAATCTGTCCACACACTAAAGAACAAAGACTAGGGGCCGGGGAGATGGCTCAGTGGAACGAGCGCTTCCCTGGCAAGCACAAGGGCCTGAGTTCAATCCCCAGTTCCAACAACAACAACAAAAAGACCAAAGAATGCAACTGAGGGCCTGGATCCCATGGCAGTGTCCTGCATGAGTCCAGCTGAAGACTTGGAGCCCGTAACAACGACCCCCGTGAAGCCAACCGTTGTGGGCCTGTTTCATGGATCTGCGCTGGGAAGCCTCGAAAGTCTGTGGTAGAAGATGGAAAGTCCATGCCAGCAGGATGAAGGGTCCGCGCGAGCAGCCTGAGGGATCTGAGCAGGAGCCAGGAAGCGGCGCTCAAGGTAAGAGCCAGCGCTCCCCTGAAAAGATACCACTGCCATCCTCAGCAACAGTGGGGTCCAGAGTGCTCCAGTGATGAGGAAAGCTGAGTTCCAATCAGAAGAGCCAACGTGGGGGCGGAGCAGGTGGCTCAGCAGAATAAACGTTTCCCTGGCAAGCGCAAGGGTGAGTTCAATCCCCGGTTCTGGAAAAAAAAAAAAGAGCCAACGTGACAAGCTTCTCCAGGAGGCTGCGTAGTGCACCATCTTCCTTCCCCTCCAGAGCCAGGGGCAATGCTCAAGGTGAGGACTAAAGCTCCCCGCAAGTGAGCCATAGTCATCCTCAGCGACAGTGAGGTCCCCAGCCCCTTCTGTGGTGAGAACAGCCAAATTCACCAGGCAAGCCAGAATGAGAGTCCTTCCAGCAAACAGCCCAAGAGAACCGGCAGCTCCAACAGCTCCAACAGCTTCCCCGACAGCCTCCCTGACAGCCTCTCACAGCCTCTCCAGCTTATGCTGCTGGCAGCAGTCATCAGAGGGGCCTCCATACCGGGCACCACACGGGTTCAGTTCAGCTGGGTGGTACAAATTGACTGCCAGTTGGCATCCACCACCACATTCATTTATTTACTTATGTCTGTCTGTCTCTTTGAAACAGGGTCCCGCTATCCACTTCGGGCTGGCCTTGAGCTCACTTTGTAGCACAGGCTGGTCTCAAACTCCCAATGATCCTCCTGCCTCAGCCTCTCTGATTGCTGGGATTACAGGCACGTGCCACCACGCCCAGCTGACATGTGTATGTAAAAGGTGGTGTTATTGTCCACAATCCAAATACACCCGGGTGGCAGTGGCTTTTAGCTGCTGGCCCTGGCAGCTGGCAAATTTGCTCCTCATCTGTTCCTTACCAAAGTCACATCCAGGACTTGATTCATGCAGAAGAAAGCATAGGATCTCTTTTTCAAAAATTACTAAGCATTTCAAGATGACCCCAACAGGGCCCTAAACCAAGCACGGAGGCTGCCAGGCAAGGCTCCTGAGTGGCAGCAGTCCCTGGTCTCAGGGCTCTTGTGTCCAGCTGGGCCCTGGTGTGGGGTCTCCTGCCCAGCAACACACCACCCAAGGTCCTAGGCCTCCGAGGAGGTCAGACACAGGCAGGTGGCTGTGACTCTGAGCACCGAGCCGTCTGCCCTGGGTTCCCTATCTGAAATGCAGGACGTGAACCTCCTTCTGGAAGCTGGTCATGGCCCCCCAAACATGAGACGCATGAATCCTACCCCACGTGCCTACCCTTAATCTGTCTAGATGGCTGAACAGAGCACTACAGCCTGAGTGACTCAGAAACTCAGACATACGCTTCTCAGGGGAGGAGCTGCAGCTCTAAGATCAAAGAAATTCTAAATGGCACCAGCAGATTTAGTGTCACCAGCAGATTTAGTGTCTGACAGTGTTATTGAAGTCCCAGGCCAGAGGTCCAATTTTGTGGGCCTCCCCAAAATCAGGTCTGGTCCCTCACCCTGAAGAAATTAATCAAAAATTAACAGTGAAAGGCAAGAAAAGACTGTGAACCGTGACAGTTATAGTGGGAGGTCATGCAGATGGGCGCCTTGAGCCCTGGCTCTGGAGTTGATGGATGAGGACAGCAGGATTGCGTAGTGAGCGCCGGGATCGAGTGACAGTCTCCTCCCTTTGATCACAGTCACGGTTTGAGCCCGAAAGTCCCCCTACGCCTTGTGTGTTTGAAAGTGAGGTCCATAACAGGAATAAGCCAAATAAAAGCAAGTGAGAGTTGGCAGTATACTGCAGTGGTTATTCTGTATTCTTAGAAAACAAGTAAAGTGAACTATTCTTTTTTAAAAAATATATTTAGTACAGGGTCTACAGGGTCTCACTCCGTAGACTGGACTCCTGGTGATTCTCCTATTTTCAGCCTCCCAAGTGCTGGGATTATAGGCCCGCCACCACACCCAGTCTGCATGGCCAGCTCAGCGTGCCTGCGGGAGGGGTGGCAGCGCGGCAGGCCTGTTGAACCCGGCCTCTGTGCTCCGCCTGAGCACGTGCTTCAGTCCAGCGAGCTACCTGCCGGCCCAAGCAAACTATTCTTACCTTTTGTTTTTCTATTATAATGGTCAGCTTTTGGTATTGAGTTGTTACTGAGATCTATATTTAAAATAAAATTTGTTCTTCATGTAAAAACAGGAAAGAAAGAAAGTTAGGTCCCAGGATACCAATGCTCCTCAGAGATGGGGTTGGGGAAGGTAACTGGATTAGACTGAAATTCTCTGATTTCACTGAAGACTGGAAAGGCAGGAGGTAGGAATGAGTCACAGGGTTGTGCCCTTGGGGGACTGTGACTTATCCCATCTGCTTCTGCTTCCTGGTCTCTAGGATGCGACAAATGTCTTCTGCGCCCTGTGCTTCTCCTCCACAACAATCCACCTTACCCGAGCCCCACCCAATGAAGCCCCTTGTCCTTAGACCAAAACCTCTGAGACCTGGGTCAAAATAAGTTTTTGCACACACCTGTAACCCCAGCCCTGGGACTCCAGGCAGGAGGCGTGCCGTGAGGTCAAGGCCAGCCTGCGCCCACGGGGAGCTAAATACCAGCCTGAGCTACACAGCACAGCAGGCTCCCCCGAAGTAAGTCCTTCCAGTAAGCTGTGCAGCTCAGGAGTTCTTCTTGGCCAGTCGAAGTCAGTTATCACAGTCGTAACCTCCGGCTTAGTCAGGCAGGAATGTTGCACTTGCCTCGGGGGTTTTGTCCACCCTGAACTATGGAGAGCCAGGCATGATGACACAGGCCTGTAATCCCAGTGCTCTGGGGGCTGAGGCAGGAGGATTAGAAGTTTGAGCCCAGCCTGAGCAAGTTGGTGGTTTAGTAAGACCATGTTTTTTTAAAAAAAACACAACTAAATAAATAAAATAAAATAAAAATGGGGGTGGGAGGTTAATGAAAGAAATTTATGGATTCGTCTGTTCTCTGTAATATAAGGCTACTCCCAAAGAGAATGACCCAGAACAAAGGAGACAGATGCAAAATAGAGACCGACAGAAGTGGTTTCTAGTTTTTGTGGTACTGGGGATTAAACCCACAGCTTTCCCACTGAGCCACACAGCCCCTTTCTTTTAAAAAGAAGAGGTTTAGGTTTTTTTTTTTTCTTTTTCTTTTTTTTTTCTGGTATGGGAGAGGCTTAGTTTGACTCACTGTTTGGGGTCTTGATCCATGACAGATGGCTCGGGCCGGGGAGATAGCTCAGTAGAATAAGTGCTTGCCTGGCAAGCACAAGGTCCTGAGTTCAATCCCAGGTACCACTAAAAAAAAAAAATAAAATAAAAATAAAATAAAATTTAAAAAAAAACCCTCTTAGCATGATAGATGGCTCTAAGGCAAAAATGTGGTGGAAGGGTACAGCCTAAAGAAGGGGCTCTCATCATGGTGGTTAGGGGGCAAGGAGAGAAGCAGGTGGGACAGCCACCCTCTGAAGTCAGTGGCCCCCATTTTCCAGCTAGGCCTGCTTCTTCATGGCACCTTTATTTTATTTATTTTGTTGCTGGGATCGAACTCACAACTTTGTGCTTGCCAGGCAAGCACTCACGCCACCGAGCTATCCCCCCGGCCCTTCATAGCACGTGTAGCTGTGAACTCACCAACAACCAGGGTAGTTTCCCCCAGAGCCAGCCGCCTTTCCAAGCAGCTTTCTGAACACATGAGCGTGTGGGGGGCCTTCTAGACCTAAAGCATAACCTTCTGCTCCTGGCCTCCAGCAGGCTCCGGTCTGTCTGTAAAAGTTGCCAAAGACTTACGGTTCCGGTGCCGCTGAGCAGTTCCAGTCCAAGGCCTCCTCTGAGACTGAGAGCTGGTCCTTAGCTGCGAGCACCTCACAGTAGCCACAAAGTGGAGAGCCTTTGTCCTTTTAAAATTAGTTTTTAAAATTTATTAGCCAAAGGGGTCGGGGAGATGGCTCAGTGGAATAAGTGCTTGCCTGGAAAGTTCAAAGGCCTGAGTTCAATCCCCAGCTCTGCCAAAAAAAAAAAAAAATTATTAGCCAAGTGTGGTGGTACCTGCCTGTAATCCCAACACTTAGTAGGCTGAGGCAAGAGGACCACCATGAGTTTCAAGGTTAGCCTGGGCTACAAAGTGAGCTCAAGGCCAGCCTGAAGTATATAGCAAGACCCTGTCTCGAAAAGACCAAAAAAAGAAAAAAGAAAAGAAAAAGAAAGAAAGAAAGAAAGAAAGAAAGAAAGAAAGAAAGAAAGAAAAAAAAAGGAAGGAAAGGAATAAACCATGATGGAGGCAACATTGGAAAGACTTTTGTCAGTGGAGCTGACGAGCTGTCAAGAAGCAAGACTCATAACCCCGTCAAGCTGCTGCTGAGAACTCTGGCCATCCTGCCCTCTACATGGGTGTAGAATAACCTACACTATGCTCAGAGACCCAAGGGGCACACCCAGAGGCCAGGAGATTCTTTTTTTTATCATGTATACATGTATGTATTTGGTGCAGGATCTCACTACAGCTTGGATCTCTCCTGTCTCAGCCTCCCCAGCACTGGGATTACAGGCATGCACCACCACGCCTGATTTCAGTGGCTGGAGGATCCAGCACCAGCAAGGCATGCAGTACTGGGGATCGAATCCAGGTCCTTGTGCTTGCCAGGCAGGCGCTTAGACCACCGAGCTATCTCCCCAGCCCCAAGAGATTCTTTTCTATGGATCTAAAAAAACAGAACAAAACAAGCACAGGCATTCTTTTCTGTATCCCTATTGGTGAGAAGACCTCGCCATACAGCATCTATTGTTTCCTGACAATGAAATTCTCTACAGCCGCCTTTTTCCCTCTCTGTGCTCCTGGCCCACTGAAGCTTCCACTTTGTGTTCTTTGGGACACCACGGCTCACACTATACACATGGGTATCTCTCCGATTGCAATTGCTAATGTCCTAAACTTCTGTGGTTTCTGATTTGGACAGCATGGTGCTCCCCAGGTTAAAGCTCGTCCTGGTGTCTCAGCTCCCCACCGAGCCTGGGCCGTGGCTAGATGGGTGTGTTACCCCAAGGTGAGGCACACAAGCCTTCCTGCCCCAGCCTCCCGAAGTGCTCAAGCCCAGGGAAGATACTAGAACCTCAGGCTTCTGATTGATCCGCAGTGTTCGGGGCACACCCTACGGCTGGGGCACCTTCCGGCCCAGGATGTGGAGGACTGGTCCTGCCCATCACCCCCACCCCCCAGGGCTACAAGGGCCCACGGCCGGTGGGGAGGAGCACCGTGGCTCTCAGCTGTTCTTTCCTGTTCCACAGAGAATTGAACCCAGGACCTTGCACTTGCAGATTCCTTAGCTTTATTTACGTCAGCAGGCTGCCTTTGGGCTTGTTTCACTTCCCATCTATTCAAAGGCAAGAGCACTGCCTGCAGAAATGACCCTGTCCCCTGTCACTTCCAATCGAGTTTGTTTTGTTTGTTTTTTCGGTACCGGGGATTGAGTTCAGGATCCTGTGCTTGCCAGGCAAGCGCTTGGTCTACTGAGCCATCTCCCCGGCCCTCCGTTTGAGTGCTATAGAAGATACGGACCTTGTTTGGGAAATCCATGACCAGGTGGCCAGACAGCGGGAGAGACATGCGCAGCGCTCTGCTCTGTGGAGTTGCTGTAGGCCTGACTCCTAACCAATTGTTTCAAATGGATTATATATTGAAGTCTTTGCTTCTCTGTAACCGTAACTGGCCCAGCATGCTGTCCTGGAACCCACCATCCTGTCCCTCAGGCCCGCTAGCGTCTAACTACCTGCCTAACATTCATATGGGCCACATTGTGCATTCTGACCTTCTTACCCTCCATCTCCCTCCATCCTTACAGAAGTTGATTTGTGATTTATGAACTCTGTCTGTCTGTCTGTCTGTCTGTCTGTCTGTCTGTCTGTGGCAGTAGAGATTCAACCCAAGGCCTCATGCATGCTAAGCAAGCACTCTATCGCTGGGCTGCATCCCCACTGCCTTTTTATTTTATTTTGTGGTAGGGACCCGCTAAGTGTCACAGGCTGGCCACCCACTCGCCGCCTTTCTGACCCAGTTGCCTTAGCAGCTGGGATTACACATGTGAACCACCAACGACTCTTGGCTTGCTATTGTTCTGGGCCAAAAGTAAAGGTTTCCTACAATGCTGCTTTGGGCCTCAGTCTTGTTATTTCACTTTTTGCAAGGGGAAATGGACATATTTGGGGCTCAGAAATGTGTAACCCAGACCAGGTGTGGTAGTGTGCTCCTGTAATCCCAGGGCTGGGGAAACCGAAAACAGAAGGATCATTATGAGTCCACGATGCCTAGTGAGATCCTGTCCTAAATACATTTGAAAAAAAAAAATGTGTAATCCAATGCCAGGCATTATGGGTACATATAATCCTAGCTACTTGGGGGTCTGCAACAGGAGGGTCTGGAGTTCATGGCCAGCCTGGGCTATTCAGTGCAAACTTTTTTTTTTTTTTTAATTTATGTGTTTGGTACAGGGTCTCACCATGCAGCTTGGACTCTAGTGACCCTCCTCTTTTCAGCCTCCCCAGCGCTGGGGTTACAGGTGTGCGCCACCACGCCCAGACTCATTTGTCGACTCAGTGTGCCCTGGCAGCGGGGCCTGCACGGCATGCGGGATCAGGCATTGAATTCTGGTTCCTGCGCTTGACAAAGCAGGCACTTAGTCCACTGAGCTATCTCGCCAGCCCCCAAACTTGTTTTAAACAGTTGCACACTCAGATTATTTGGTCATTGGGAAATCATTCTAGTGTATGCTAGGAGTTATAGGGTATGACCTTCCTCCTTTCCAAAATATTAACATTTAGCCCTGGGAGGCTGAGGCAGGAGGATTGCTTCAAGTTTGAGTTTGAGGCAGCAAGATGTTTCCATTTTTTCCTTCACAAATCAACATTTGGTTAGATGGGTGGGGATTTCTTTCTTCTTTCTTCCTTAACTTTTGAGACAGGGTCTCACTGTGCAGGTCAGGCTGGCCTTGAACTCACAGTAATCCTCTGCCTCAGCCTCCTGAGTTCTGGGATTGCAGGTAGGTGCCACTGCACCTGGGTAAGGTGGGGAAAGTTTCCAGTACACTGCCAAAGAAGATACAGTAGTTTACAGCGGGAAACGGGGAAGGGGAACCTGTAGTGACAATCAGGAACAGTGCCACAGAGGAAAAGCTCTCAAGGAATAAATGAGTCACGCGTGCATTGTTCTTCAACAGTTTTTCTCAAAACCTCTGCTGACCCTCTCGAGAGGATTGTTTTCCTGCTGGAAGCCATTGGTTCTGGGTTCCTGCTCTGAGGCAGAGAAGCCTGGTTCTTCTTTTTCCCCGTTGAAAAGTGTCTTCCTTGAAGGACAGCAGTAGAGGGAAGCATTTCAGAAACAACGCGACACCCTCAGGACAAAGATAACACAGTTGGGACGGCGTCGTGACTTGCTCCCATCCATGTGGATGGTCGCAGCCCTCTGACTAATGTTTCTGATCCTACTTTAGGACACAGGCAGTGGCCCTGTCCGTAAGGAGAAGCAACGCATCCGGCAGGACTGCCTCTAGGGCCTGCCGCAGAGAGGCCGACAGGGCACACGGGAAGGTAAGGGCCGCCGAGGCAGGAGGGCTGCGGGCCGGGGAGGCGGGGAGGCGGGCCGGGGAGGCGGGCAGACCTCCGCAGCGCCCTCCTCAGAAGTGGATGCCTGAAGGACCCTCCGGGCGATGGACAGACTGGGCAAAGACCGGCCTGTGTTGCAGCCTGAGACCTCCACATCTGAGCCACCAAAGTGTAGGGTAAAGAAGTCTGGGAGAGCCCGAGCTGGAGAGGAAAGCCAGGCCCAGCTGGAGCGTCATACACCAATATCTTGGGGAGGGCCATTACCAGGCTTCAAACAGGAAAATGGAAGACCCTGATTTGTAGCTTAATGAATTCCCTGTGGCTCGGCACAGGATGTGCGTGTGTTTGGGATGCAGGCTGGAAGAGGGTCTCTAAGAGGGGAGGGCATGGCACAAGCTGGAGAGAGCCCGCCAATTCCCGAGCGCCAAGCTCGGGTGGCTCCGGAGCGGCCCTCTGCGACAGACTCCACGGTGTCTTGGGAGTCAGTGCAGGAGGCCCACATTTAGACCGGGCGGATGGACCCCTGGGGGGGCGGTGTGGGAAAGGCAGGGGGACCTCGGGAAGTGTCCACCGACGAGACATTTTGAGTGGAAGCTGCAGACAGGGGGACAAATCCTCACCCTGCCTCAAGAAAGGGATCCGCACCTCCAGACAAACAGGGAGAGTCAGGAATAGGGAGATAAATGTCCCCTGTGCCAGGTCCCCCACCTCCTTAAACAAAGCAACTGCATTCAGTGGTCCCTCAGGAAGGCCAGTCATTTCCTGAGGAGATATCAGCCCGGCCCAGGCCTCATTGTTCTGGGTTTTCCAGCCATGGCCGCCATTACCTGACCAACACCACAGCAGGTCTCTCTGGCGCAACCGGCGGAGCAGCTCCCGAGTTGTTTCTGGTTTTGGCTGAGCCGCTTTCTCATTGGTGGCTACTGGAAAGTGTTTTCTATCCCCAAGGCATGGCCCAAAGGCAGGACTGACTGTACCAGGCAGCCCCGGCTCTCAGGATGTGGTCAGTGTGGAGCCAGAAGAGCACCATGTGGCTGGGAGCCCTGCTGACTCTGCTGCTCTGTGAGTTGTCACTGTCCCCACTGCCTCCCACCCGCCTGAGCCCTTCTGAAACCAACAGATTTCTCCTGTCTCTTCCAGGTTCGCGCCTCCAGAGTCAGGAAAACTGTAAGTCCTGATGTTTCTACCTACCTTCCTCTTTCTTGTCTTCTGTGGCAAATGGCTTGAGGTTGTTTACCAAAATGGAGAATACCTCTAGTGGGACTCTTGGTCGATCCCATCTCCAGTCATCTTTTGAGGAGCTTAGAACAACACTCTTCTAAGCCACGTTCTGCTGGATGCAATCTATAAGCGGCATTTGCACGGGTTTAGAAATGCCTTTTAAAATCTACTTTTGCTACACCATGGACTGGTGTTTGTTGGAATTGGGAAAGTGAGAAGAAACTAGTGATTTGATTTTTTTTTTTTTTTTTTTGTGGCTGTCCTATCATAAATTGTTTGTTTTTATATTCTGCCTCATCCCTAATTGTGAATTTTTATGTCTGGGAAGTAGGAAGGGTTGAAGTCGGGGCTTTTGCTGTGAGCTACATCTCTAATTACTTTTCAGTTTGAGACAAGGTCTTGCCATGTTGCTAAATTGCCGAGGCTGTGCTCAGACTTGATTGTTCGGCCTCAGCCTCATGGAATTCTAGGACTATAGGCATATCCCCCACTATGCCTGGTTTCCTGGTGTTTACTTTAGAGTTTTGTTGTTTTGTTTTTGAGTCTGGGTCTCACCATGTAGTTCAGGCTGGCCTTGAATTCACCATGGAGTCCAGGCTGGTCTCGAATTCAATGATGCTCCTGCCTAACCCACCCAGTGCTGGGATTACAGGCGGGCACCACCAAACCCAACTCTATTTTTGTTTTTCAACCTGTCTTCTGTTTCCTTATTTCCTCCCAATTGTTTGCATTAACAAATCAGTTTGTCACATTCATGAAAACAGAACAGTTAAAATTGGTATTACAAGGGCCGGCCAGATAGCTCAGCTGATTAAAGCCCCTGCTCAGGCAGACACAGGGTCTGGGGTTTGATCCCCAGAGTGCCATGCCACCCTGCCCCCTGGGGCATGCTGAGATGGTGACTGAGACTGGGCATGGTGGTGAACACCCGTAATGCCAGCATTTGGGAGGCTGAAAACAGGAGGATCACTATGAGTCCGATCTGTGTAGTGAGACCCTGTACAGAAAAAAAAAAAAAATGGTATTACAACTTTTTTTTTCCTTGAAAATGATTTTTTAAAAAGTACCACATTCTCATGATCCATCTCCCTGTGAGACCACAGCTGAATCTGTGCTCCCACACGGGAAGCGGGTGCCACTTGTCTTGGAAGCCTGGTTTGCGTCTGCTTTAAGCGCTCGCTGAGTGTGAACTTCCATCTTGAGATAAGAGAGCTTTGTTCTGCCTCATCTGCGATTGCACAAAGAGGGGGCTCCACTGGGCATGGGGTTGTGAATGGAAGGGGAGGCCAGACACACGACCCGGTCGGGAGTCGCGTCAGTCAGCCTCGAGCAGGAGGTTCAGCTGGCCGGCAGGCACATAGCGCAGCTCTTGGGAGAGGTACTAGGGTGATCCCGGGTTGAGTGGAGGCTGAAGCCAAGGTCGCAGGCAGCGCCGGGCTAGGGTGATAGCCAGTGTGGCGCCTAGCCCACAGGGGTCCCTGCTCCAATGTCCAGCTGCCTCCTTGGGGGTAGGACCCACCCACGTGCAGGCAGGAGGTCCATGACCTTCGGGTCATCCCCCTGACCCCACAAGCCTCAGCCGGGACTGACCTGTGCGTGGAGGAGCCATTTAGCAGGACATCAGCACCAGGACTTCCATTATCTAAGCTTGACCAACCAACAGAAGCAGAGGCCTGGCACATGTCATTAAGACTGTTCTGACCTTGCCTCTTGGAGCTTTTTTCCCCGTGCAAAATGGGCTGATAGCCGGGTGTGATGGCAAATGCCTGTAATATAGGCACTTGGGAAACTGATGTAGGAGGATCTTTCCAAGTTTGAGACCGGTCCGGGCTACGGAGTAAGCTCAAGGCCGGCCTGAACTGCCTGGCGAGACCCTGACTGAAAAAAGACTACACAACAAAGAAAAGACAACAGAATCTAAGGCACGGGGTGGGGTGAGGTTGCAATTGCGCAGAAGCGGCAACTCTCCTGCCGCAGAGGCCGGGTAAGTGCTAATGGCGGCGCTACGCTGCCCTCAGCGCTTTTGCAGTCGCAGCTCCCGTCTCACACCTTCGCTGAGGCCCACCCTGGACACACTGACCCCAGCGCTTGTCCTGGCAATGCCGGAGGACCAGGCCCTGCTTGCAACCCCCGAGAGGCTGGGCCTCTACTCCCTGGCTCCCTCTGTCCCCTTCCCCACCACAGGTGCCAAGTCCACCTCGGGGGCCCAGCGGGCACCCTGATGGCTCGCTCAGGCCCTGCTCCAGGGAACTCAGATCCAGAGGTCACAAGTCCCTGCCAGGGTCAGCACTAAGCTAGCAGAACGGTGCTGGGTTAGGCCCGGTGCTGATGGCCGCCTGCCCGCCTGCGGCTCCCGCCCTGTGGCCCAGGCTC
>NW_004524609.1:3992621-3993610 GCF_000260255.1 Octodon degus | reverse complement strand
CCCCACCCCAGCTCTGCCTCAGAGAGCAGGGAGGGTTCCTCCAACCCCGGTGCAGGGCTGTGATAAACACCTCAGGGATAGGAGGAGCTCGGGCTGAACTTGGAGGTGGTGGAGTTCTGTCATGAAGAGGTGAGCCGGTGGGCTCTCCGCGGAGTGCACAAGTTCACCAGGGACTGCGGGACTCCTGGCACTGGGTGGCTTTCCTGACAGTCGTGGGTGGCCCTTCCTTCTCCCCCTCTCCTTTCTTAGTCACTTCCAGCTTGGGGGCAGGTGGCTGTCGGAGTCTGATGCCTTCCCCTTCCTGGCAGCATCTTCCTCTGGTGATGGGGGCTCTGAGCCCAGAAAACTGGCTCTGCTATCGCATCACTTTGAGATCCGGCCTTGTGGTCCCTGGGTGTCTTGTCTGTGACTCTGGATCCTTCTCCATCCTCTGGCATCTGTCTAGGCTGAAAAGATCTGATGTCACAGCTGAGCCCGTGGTGCGCACCTGTGATGCCAGCACACAGGAGGCTGAGGCAGGAGGAGCCAGAGTTGGAGGCCAGCGTGGGCTGCATAGTAAGACCCTGTCTCAGAACACAAAAACCAAGAAAAGATCTGACTTTTTATTGTGAATAATTTTATTAGTGCCTATTAGCTTTACAAATAATGATTTCAATGTGGTAGCTTTTCTTTTTCTTTATTTTTTTTTCACTACTGGGGATTGAACCCAGGGCTTCCACACTGAGCTACTCCCCACAAAAGTGATTTTTTTTTAATTTTATACTTCCAGAGCCAGGGAGATAGCTCAGTGACTTAAGCACCTGCCTGTCAAATATAAGGTCCTGAGTTCAGTCCCTCGTACCAAAAAAAAGTGATGAAATTTTGTACTTCCAGGCAGTCTCATTAAATTGCTAGATTTCCCAGGCTGCACTGAAGCTTGCAATCCTGCCTCTTTGGCCTTCCCAGCTACAAAGATTACAGGTGTCTCCACCACCCCGCTTTATTCCCCA
>NW_004524609.1:3982347-3992071 GCF_000260255.1 Octodon degus | reverse complement strand
CGTGACGTGGATGGAACCCTGGCCCCGTGCCTGCCAACGCAGTAGCTTTAGTCCGCTGAGCTTTCTGGCTGGCTCTGGTTTTCTTTATTCTTGATGACAGCCATTCAGAATAGGATAAGATAGGATCTCAGTGTAGTTTTGATTCACATTTCTCTGATAGCTAAAGATGTACATTTTTTCCCATGAACTTGTTAGCCATTTGTACTTGTTTTGATTTTAATTTATTTATTTTTTTGGCAGAACCAGGGATTGAACTCAGGCCCTTGTGCTTGCCAGGGAAGCGCTTATTCTACTGAGCCATCTCCCTGGCTCTTGTACTTGCTTTGAGAAGTAGCTGTGTAATTCCTTTTCCCAAATCTGACCTCTCCAGGCTAATTTTTTTTTTTAAACATTTATTTATTTATTTGTGTGTGTGTGTGTATGTGTGTGTGTGTGGCCAGCTCAGCCCACCAGGGGGCGGGGCTGGCTGGCATGTGCTGCTGGGGGATTGAACCACGGTCCCTGTGCATTGCCAAGCTTGTTTCAAGTAGGTGCTTTAGACCACTGAGCCATCTCTCCAGCCCCTCTCCAGGCTAATTAAAACCCCACCCTTTATCACACAGCTGTGAACCTTTGGCTCAGTGAGGAAAGCTCTGGGAACCCGAGGTGGTTCGTGGACCCCTAATGCCCATCTATCCGCATGCCAGCGGCCCAGGCTGTGAACATTTTCTGTTTTGTGAACAGTGTGACCTATGACCTGTCCGTGTAATAGGTCTGTTTGGCTAGGCTTGGAGAGCTTGCTTAGGAAGAAGGTCATGTTTTCTTCAAGAGAAGAATTAGGTAGAGATTTTCAGAATCAGTTGGGTGGCTTGTTTGTTATCAGTTGCTGCCCAACAAACTAGGCCAGAACCGAGGGGCTAAGAGAGCACAGTTCTGCCTCTCTTGGAGGGGCTTCGCTGGAGCCTTTGGCTCCGGGTCCCCCGTGAGATGGCAGAGGGACTGCTGTCAAACTGTCGCAGTGAAGGCTTGCCTGACCTGACCAGTCTGCGTCCTGGCTCCTCCTGCAGCAAGCAGCAGGTCTCAGCTCCCCCGCAGGCCTCCCCGAGGGCCACTCAGGCCAAAGCAGCCGGCCTGGCTAGAGCCGGAGGGCCAAGAGAAGGGCTGACCTGGAGCAGCCCTGTCCTCATGCCTTAGTCCCAGAAGTGGCCTCTCGGTGCATGCAGAGTCTGAAGAGGTCCCACAGCCACCTCCGGTGTGAGATAGGAGAGGTGGCCGCAGTGAGACAAGCCAGAAGCAGAAGTCATCTGGAGACTGGGTGGTGCCGTGGCGACTGAGCTGGCGGAATCAGGGCTCTGCTTTAACTGCCCCGAGTGCATGATGTTGGGGTTCAGATGAGCAGAGCTGCTCCACATAAACACTGGAAACGCTTTTCTTCTTCCATCCTGTCCTCCTTTATCCCTGTCTCACTCTACAGCTCACACTGACCTCGAACTAGCAACAGTCCTCCTGCCTCAGCCTCCCAAGTGCTGGGATTACAGGTGTGCAACCCCACACCGGATGTCAAGTTTGCTTTACACCTTTCAAAATGTGGTGGGGTTTTGCAAAAAGCAAAACAACTGAGTCTGGGGAGTGCACGGAAGCCGAAGGAGGGATGGTGCCCGAGCTGAGGGTGCAGAGCAGGAAGAGCTGGGACTGTCCCGCGCCTCCTTGGCCAACGTCGTCCACTGCCCTCCTCTGAGCTGATCGGTGCTAGGGCTGGGAAATGTCTGCTCTGAATGGTGCTAAGGAGGAAGCAAGGAAATGTCAACCACGGCCAGGCCTTGGGACGAGGCTGCTTCTGTCCCCTTAGATGTCTCATTGTTGAAGATAAATTACCTGGGTCTAGGGTTGTGGTTCAGTGTTAACGCTCCTGCCTGGCAAGTGTGAAGCCCTGAGCTTTATCTCTAGCCCACAAAAATAAGAAAAATAGCATGGAAGACTGGCGTGAGCGTTTCTATTTATCATAGGTAAGACAGCGGCTCAGAGGTTAGATGACTCCAAAGAGCACCCTGCTAAGGACTGGGCTCCGGGCTTTGTGCAGTCAGACCCAGCCTGGGCCTGAGCAGCGCTGGTGCCCCTTCAGGGTTACAGTAAGGCTGGCCAGGCATAGTGGAGACCACACGGGCATGGGCAAACCCACATGCCGGGAGCTGTTGCTGTCTGTTCTTGGAGAAAACATTTAAACCAGCTTTCATTTGAAACAATTCTGTAGAAATGGGGACAGATTTAGCTTTAAAGCTCCCAGCAGTTGCCTTTATCTCTGTGACCACAGAACCCAGCTTATGTGTGTCAAACACTTCACAAATGCCAGGAACTATGCTTTGAGTATTTAAACTCCAGATATTTACGCTGACCATTGTGGTGCCCATTGTACAGATATGGAAACTGAGGCACCTTGAAGTTTAGTCACATGCCAAAGCTTGCTTATAGCAAAGGGGGAGTTTGACCCCAGTACTCTGACTGTATGTCCTTGACTTCTACTGTATTCTCTCCTGGGAACAATCGCTAAGTACCTTGGATTAAAATCAAGGATGTACTGAAGATAAGCAAGGAAACCTGCCTTTCTCAGAGAGGGAAGGGTACCAGGCGGGGACCATATTGATTGAGAGAAAAGAAATACGCAGTTGGGCAGAAAGACAGCAAAGGGAATCCCAAGAATCAAAGTGTAGGAAAGAACACGGATTTAAACTTACTGAAAAACCAAGCAAGGAGAGAGCGAGGTAGCCGAACGCACGCAGAGCCGGACCAGGCACACGCCAAGAGCAAAAGCAGGTTTATTGGAAGCTCATGCGAATGCGGAGGTGCAAGCTCACGCCGCCGAGGGCACTCGACAAAGGGGGGCACTTCCAGGAGGTGAGTGCGGACCAGAGGTGGACATTATTTGCCTTCCTTGCGGTTGCATCAAAGTCAGGTGGGCTTGCTGGGCTTGGCTCGGCGCGGGACCGAGGGGGAGGGGCGGGGACCTACCGTTCCAGACTCTGTTTGCTAGAGACAGGGCAAAGAGAGCATCTGGCTCCTTCCTGCCGAACAGGGCGTAGCGGGCCGCGAGTCTGGAGATGAGGACGAGGAGTGTCGTCATGAGAGGGGTCGACGTCTCGCAGGGGAGAGTGATTGGCACGACCAAGTTTGCTGATCGGTTGGCGGCGGGACCCACACTTGTCTTCCCAGGAGTTCTGCGGCGGCTGCGTGCTCCGGATGACGGTGTGCAGGCCAGGCCAGCGAGGCTTGCTGCACCGAGCCGTGAGGGCGCTCAGCAAGACTGCTGCCCGGGCCGACCCCGCCTCCCGGACCGCGACCCCAGGGTCCTCGGGCGTAAGCTGGGCTTCCGTGGGGCTGTCTCCAGCACTGCCTGAATAGCGAGCCCTCCGCCCCTGGCCCGGCGCTGTCGGGGCAGCCTCGCTCGCGCCGCGGCCCACGAAGGCCCCCGCCGAGGCCCCGGGTTATTTAAGTGAGCGTCGCCCTGCCATCCCCACTAATGGGTCGCTGCGCACGCTCGGGGGTTAGTCCTGCTGTCGCCGGGGCAGAAGGCGCCGGAGCCAAACTGGACGGCAGTCGTGGGCGGCGAAGCCACAGGTCCCGCGAGGACGAGGAGCGTCGCCGGCAGAGCCGGCAAGGCCGTTCAGATTCGAAGGAGAAGCGGTGGCAGCGGCCAGGAAGGCGCAGCTGGAGCCCCCCGCCACCCTTTTGGCATTCCTGGAACCAGGACCGCTTCTCAGCATCAGAATCTGGAGAGGAGCTCGCGTGGAGCCGGCACGGACTCGGGCGCTCGTGGTCTCCGCGATCCTCTGCGTCCAGCGCAGCCTCCCCAGGGCGCGCACACGGTCCCAGAGTGGTGGCGGCGGCCCTGAGCCAGCGGCTGAGCCTGCAGGAGCGGCTGCGGCTGCGAGAGGAGCGGAAGCAGCAGGAGGAGCTGCTCACGGCCTTTGAGACGCCTGAGGAGAAGCGAGCGCGGCGGCTTGCCAAGAAGGAGGCCAGGGAACGCAAGAAGCGGGAGAAGATGGGCTGGGGCGAGGAGTACATGGGCTACACCAACACCGACAACTCTGCTGGGCCCCTTTATCTGGAACAAGGCCCTGGAGAAGAAGGGGATCAGCCACCTGGAGGAGAAGGAGCTAAAGGAGCGGAACAAGAGGATCCAGGAGGACATCGGCTGGAACTGCGGAAGGTGAAGCAGTTGCGGCTGGAGCGGGAGCGCGAGAAAGCCATGCGGGAGCAGGAGCTGGAGATGCTGCAGCGGGAGAAGGAGGCGGAACACTTCAAGACGTGGGAGGAGCAGGAGGACCACTTCCACCTCCGGCAGGCCAGGCCAGGCTGCGCTCCAAGATCCACATCCGCGATGGACGAGCCAAGCCCATCGACCTGCTGGCCCAAGTACATCAGCACCGAGGACGACTACCTGGCCGTGTAGATGCATAAGCCTTACACCTTCCTCAGCGGGCTCACAGTGGTGGACATGGAGGACCTGCTGGAGGACATCCAGGTGTACATGGAGCTGGAGCAGGGCAAGAACGCAGACTTCTGGCTTGACATGACCATCATCACTGAAAACGCGATCTCCAAGCTGGAGGCCTCGGGCAGGGGCCCAGGCGAGCGGAGGGAAGGTGTGAATGCCTCGGTCAGCTCTGACATGCAGTCAGTGTTCAAGGGCAAGACCTACACACAGCTGCAGGTCATCTTCCAGGGCATCGAGGGCAAGATCCGGGCTGGAGGCCCCAACCTGGACCTGGGCTACTGGGAGAGCCTGCTGCAGCAGCTGCGTGCACACATGGCCCGCACCAGGCTCTGAGAGCGCCACCAGGATGTGCTGTGGCAGAAGCTGTACAAGCTAAAGCAGGAGCAAGGCGTGGAGAGTGGGCCCCTGTTCCCCATCCTCAAGCAGGAGCCATTGTCTCCCAGCCAGAGCCTGGAGCCTGAGGAGCCTGCACCCATACCACCAGGACCCTTGGTGGAGGGTGGCCCTGCAGAGGAGGGGTCCATACCCAGCGAGGGTGAATGGGATGGGGAGGGTGACAGTGACAGCGAGGTGGTGCTCTTGGAAGAGGACCTGATCCAGCAGAGCCTGGACGACTATGACGCGGGCAGATACAGCCCAAGGCTGCTCACAGCACATGA
The DNA here is from genome assembly GCF_000260255.1 of Octodon degus. Taxonomy (NCBI): domain Eukaryota; kingdom Metazoa; phylum Chordata; class Mammalia; order Rodentia; family Octodontidae; genus Octodon; species Octodon degus. The sequence goes on along the minus strand of NW_004524609.1, from coordinate 3,986,941 downwards.
GCTGCCACTGGATGCATGCGTGCTAGAGCCGGATGAAGACCTGCAGCACTTGGCAGCTGTCACCGAAGCAGCTCCAGGTCACTGGCAATGCCTATGATAGTGCCAAGGACATCTTCAGGTGCGCCAAGGAGGGCATGAGCCAGGATGAGGCACAGTTCAGCGTGGAGCTGCCACTCAGCAGCAAGGCCTACCTGTGGGCTGACAAGTACCGGCCCCGCAAACCACGCTTCTTCAACCGTGTACACACAGGCTTTGAGTGGAACAAGTACAACCAGATGCACTATGACTTCGACAACCCCCTGCCCAAGATTGTGCAGGGCTACAGGTTCAACATTTTCTACCCCGACCTTATCAACAAGCACTCCACACCTGAGTACTTCCTGGAGGGCTGCACTGACAACAAGGACTTTGCTACTCTGTGCTTCCATGCAGGCCCTCCCTATGAGGACATCGTGTTCAAGATCATCAACCGGGAGTGGGAGTACTCGCACTGCCATGGCTTCCGCTACCAGGTTGCCAACAGCATCTTCCAGCTGTGGTTCCACTTCAAGCGCTACCGCTACTGTCAGTGATAGTAGGCACTGAGTGGCCAGCTGGGGTGGCCTTGGCCTCCAGCCGGAGCCCCCCACGGGCCTTCATCTCCCCCTGCACCACATAGGGTTTAGCCATAGAAGCGGCCTTGGAGAACAGAGGGGTCAGTGGGTGGCCTCAGCATGGGCGTGTTGGAAGGGGCGGTCAGAGCAGAGGGGTTTGGCAGCTGTCAGTGGATGTCTCCATGCTGGTGGCTCAGGAGTCACCTGTTCTCATCCTGGAATGCACCAGGCGGAGCCAGACCTTCTCTGGAGGAACAGGCAGTGCCCTCAAGCCCTGCCCTGAGCAGGACAGGGTGCCAGGCAGCAGGAGGAGCAGCGGGGCCCTCATGGGGCACGGTTGGTGGGAGGGCCTTGTGCATTGTGGCACCTTCCAGACTGTCACAGGGCTGAACCCACACAGAACCAGACCAGACACACTGACAGGAGTAAAAGCAGGTTTATTGGAAGCTCATGGAGAGGCTGTCTCGCGGACCAAGTCAGCACCTGCAGAGGGCTGTCTTGCTGAGGGCCGTGACAGCACTTACAGAGGGGGGCAGGAGACTTTATAGGAGGGTGGTTGTGGGCTCTAACAGCCAGGTCACAGGTGAACTTCTTTTGTCTTGGGGAGGATAATTTCGGGCTGGAACAACCAAGTCGCACAGGTGGACATTATTTGTTTTCTTGTGGTTGAATCAAAGTCAGGTGGACCTGTTGGGTTTGGTTCTGTGTGGGACTAAGGGGGAGAGAGTTTGGGGGGCAGGGTGCCTGGGAAACTTTGAGTCCTGACCTTTTTTTTTTTTTTTTTTTCTGAACCGGGGATTGAACTCAGACCCTTGTACTTGCCAGGGAAGCGCTTATTCTACTGAGCCATCTCCCCAGCCCCTATTTTTGGTCTTATGGGTTGGTCAAATACTGATTTTTGTTAGGTTGATTGCTGGAAAGAAAGGTGGGCCAGGTGCCCTGGGAGACTGAGGCAGGAGGATCAAAATTAAAGCCCAGTCTGGGCAGTTTAACAATTTATCCAGACCCCATCTCAAAATCTAAAAAGGCAGTGTAGCTCAGTGTGAAGGTGCTCAGTGGAGTCCTCAGTGGTGCAAATATGAAAGGGGAGTAGATATGAACTACACTCCTTGTAAAATTTGGGACAACTTAAATTTGCAGTTGCTCAGAGAAGGCTTAATTTTGTTGAAAGAAAGGACAAGACAGGTGTTGCTAGTATCTGTAGCCACTTAACTAATTCTACCTTTTCTTTTTCTCATGTACTTAGTACAGAGTCTGTAGGGTCTCACTGCACTGATAGGACTCAGTGATTGTCCTGTTTTCAGCCTCCCAGGTGCTGGGATTCCAGGCTCACGCCGCCACACCAGTCTCAGTCATACCCAGCCCAGGGGCAGGGCCGCAGCAGTTGAACGCCCGTCCCTGCGTTTGCCTGAGCAGGTGCGCATGTCCATGAGCTGTCTGGCCTGCCCGTTATACCTTTCCTTCCTTGAAAAGCGATTGAGACCACATGTGAAAATTATGTGCAACAAGAAGATTAATGAAACCAGCCTTGCAGGACGGTGCAGGCAGGCGAGCAAATGAAGCCAGGGCCCTGCTCATGCCCCAAAATGTATCAGAGATTGCTAGACACGGGTGAAACTTTGCCTTTGTGTCTCTTAGCAACTGAAGGAAAAAAAAAAAGATCTACTAGAAAATTCTTGGAAGCCACAAAGGAAGCAAGAGTCATGAGTTCTCAGAATCCCGAGATATGGCTGCCTTGGCTGTTCAGCTTTGATGCAGCCTCGCCCGGGCAGTGTTGGAACACCTCGTGAAATCGCACAGAATTCTCACATCCTGGACTCCGTCCGGTTCCACATGATTTATGGGGGGGGCAGTACTCGGGATCCAGCCCAGGGCTTTGTACATGCTGTACTTGAAGCAATACCCCAGTCCCTCCTGAAGACAATCTTTTTTTGTTTGTTTATTTTTTCAGAGCCGGGGATTGAACTCAGACCCTTGTGCTTACCAGGCAAGCGCTTATTCTACTGAGCCATCTTCCCGGCCTCCTGTAGACAGTCTTAACAGCATCTGTGTTAGGCCTCTTGGACTGACAGACCAAAACATCACCAGCCAGCTGATTTAAATAACAGAAATCAGAACTAGGGGCACAGCTGAGCAGCATAGTACCTGCCTGGCAAGCACAAGGGCCTGAGTTCAATCCCCAGTTCTGCAAAAAAGAAAAAAAAAAAAAAATCTAGTTTGTCTCAGTTCTGGAGGAAAGGGCAAAGTCTTTTTTTTTTTTTTTAATTTTTTTTTTTTTTTTGAGAGAGAGAGAGAGAGAGAGGTGTGTGTGGCCAGCTCAGCCCACCAGGGGGCGGGGCTGGCTGGCATGTGGTGCTGGGGGATTGAACCGCGGTCCCTGATGCTTTGCTAAGCTTGTTCTAAGTAGGTGCTTTAAACCACTGAGCCATCTCACCAGCCCTAAGAGCGAAGTCTTAAGATTCAGAGGCTGACGAGTTGGGCTTCTAAGGCCTTCCTCTAAGGCCTGAGGATGGCTACTTTTCCCCGTGGGCCACCCTCGCACTGTCCTCTGCAGTGGGCACCCTGGTGTCTCCAAATCCCCTCTCACAAGGACCCAAGCCAACTGGCATAAGTGCCTGCCTGGCAAGGGCAAGGCCCCAAGTTCCATCCCCAGTACAAAAAAAAAAAAAAACCAGACAGGATGCACCCAAATGGCCTCACTTTAACCACCTCTTACAGACCTGATCACCAAGTAGTCATGTTCTGAAACACCGGCAGTTAGCGCCTCAATCTGTGGATTTGAGTGGGAGTAAGAGGACAAAATTGAGTCCATAACTAGCCTTTGTCCCTCGTTGGGACCAAAAGCTGCTTTGCTTGGTTAACACAGCTCGGGGATAATATCAAGGTGATCCAAACACAGAAAAAAAAAAGTTTTGTTTTGGTTTTTGGAGACAGGGTCTTCCTGTGTAGTTCAAGTTGGTCTTGAACTCACTATGTAGCGCAGGCCAACCTCAAACTCTGAAGCAATCCTCTTGTCTCAGGTTTCCCAGTGCTGGGATTGCATTTGTGTGCCACTGTGCCCAGTTTAAAAACAAAATTCTGGAGTTCTTTCTTGGTCCAAAGATAAGGAGATGTAGAGTAACAACAATACACGGGAGTGTTCATGATCTATGACTATTTGCACTTTTGGGGGCCTGATCTAAGTTCTCGGATCCTAATTAGCTTGCACAATGCCCCAGTGACCACTACTCCACACTTCTGGCCTCTGAAATGCTCATAAATTAGGTGAGGTCCGAGACTAGAGGTGTCAGGTACAAAGTGGTACCTCTGGTGTAAAAGAAGTGACTTTTTTTTTTTAGACAGGGTCTTGCTGTGTAGTTAAGGTTGGCATGGGTTAGGCTGGCCTCAAATGTAAAATAATTCTGCCCCGGCCTCTCAAGTGCTAGGATTATAGGAGTGTACCAGCACACCTGACAAGATTTTCTGTTTATAGTCACCTGTCTGCTTAAAGAGGCAGGCTGGAAGGATACACAAAAACTAAAATCAGCTGAGCACTGGGAGGCTAAGACAGGAGGACCACAAGTTTGAGCTCAGCAACTTAATGATTTAATGAGAACCTGCCCCCAAAGGGGCTGGAGCCAGGAAGATCGCTCAGTGGCTCAGCATCTGTCTGGCGAGTTGCTAGGTCCCAAGTTCGGTTGCCAGTACTAAAACAAAAAAGGGCTGTAATGTAATTCAGTGTGAAGATTTTGGATTCAGTCCCCATTACCACGGGGTGGGGATGGAGGGAGGCTGAGAGCACCTGATTTTAAGGTTATGACTTCAGTTACACTTCCCCTAACATCTTCTACACACCCCATTATTTTTAGTCGGGTATAGATCATGAGATATTAGAGGTGGTTTTTCTGGGACGATGTGGACAGCGAGTATTTTCCATGCTGATTAGCTTAGATCCTTGGGCTGGGGAAGGAAGCATCCTATGGGCTGAGCTGAGGGAGGCTGAGGTCCAGGAGTGCAGCTGG
>NW_004524609.1:3973679-3981597 GCF_000260255.1 Octodon degus | reverse complement strand
ATGTGGTGCTGGGGGATTGAACCGCAGTCCCTGTGCTTTGCTAAGCTTGTTCTAAGTAGGTGCTTTAGACCACTGAGCCATCTCACCAGCCCAACGGAACCGGTGATTGAACTCAGGTCCTTGCGCTTGCCAGGGAAGCGCTTATTCCACTGAGCCATCTCCCTGGCCCCCCAAGCTGGTCTTGAACTCGTAACGATCCTCCTGCCTCATCTCCTGAGTGCTAGGACTACAGGCATGTACCACCATACCCAGCTAAAGCCTGGTGCTTCTCAACCACTTGTGTGTGAGTGTGTGTATGCTGAGCCACACACCCAGGCCTCAACACACATTGAAGGAGTTGTTTTATATCTGGTGGAGATTTTAAAAAATTTTTTAGTCTTTTATTTATGCTATGCAAGTCAGACTTGTAGTGATCCCCCTGTCTCAGCCTGCCTAGCACTGGGATTATAGGCATGTGCTGCCACACCCGGTCTCTGGCATGGCATGCAGTACCCAGGATCAAACCCATTCCTTGCACTTGCCAGACAGGTGCTTAGACTGCTAAGCTATCTCCCTACTCCCCTAGTTGAGATCTTTCTTTCTTTTAATGTATATTAGTGTAGAATATAGAGGGTCTCACTACACAGATCGGACTCTTTGTAGTGATCCTCTTGTTTTCCGCCTCCCAAGCCTTGGGATTACAGGGACGCACCACCATGCCATCTTGGTCAAAGTCTCAGTGTGCCCCAGGGTGGGGCCAGCACAGCACTCCAGGATTTGAACCCTGGTTATTGCACTTTACCTAAACAGGTGCTTTGGTCCACTGAGCTGTCTGGCCAGCCCTTGGTTGAGATTTTTAAGAACTGCTAATGTATAATAAAAGTTCACAACCTGACTTTAAAACAAAAAAAGTTGCAAACTGCCAGCAGCTATTAAGAATGCTCTTAAATTTAAAAGTTTTTGAAGGATAGGAAGGAAAGAAGAAAGGAAGGAAATAGAAGGGAGGAGGCAGGTAACAGCTCAGATTTCTAATTTGGTCGGGCTTGGACAGCAAGGAGAGCTCTTGGGCCTGACCCTCTGGCTTTGGGGCGGAGCAAGGCTTCTCACCAAGCACTTTCTGTGTGCTTGGTCCTACTGGTGCTTTGGGGCTGTTCTTCAGTACATGTATTAAAATAAGCTGAAGAGGGATTATCTGCCCATCTTAGAGGTGAGGAAACTGAACTCAAAGAAGTTAGCCACTCAGTCACCCCTAAGGGATACACCAGCCTTGAACCCTGGTCTGAGGGACCCATACACTCCGTCGCTGGCCATACAGCAGCTCCAGGCCATAGTCACCTTGCATTTGTCACCTGAGGACGGTGAGCAAAGGAGCAGCTTAGTGTCCCCTGCCTCATTTAGCCCACCACCTAGTCATTAGCTGCCTTACCTTGGTAGGCGTGGGGGACTCAGCAGGGGCGGCGCTCGGTGCGTAGGGCGTGCCGGCTGCTGCGTCTCACACTCTGCTCTTTACGTCCGCATTAGCCTTCACCATCAACAGCATCCACATGGAGAGCCTGCCCCAGTGGAGGGTGCAGAACGGGCAGAGTGTGCACCTGCAGTGCACTGTGGACATCAGCACCACCTCGCTCAAGAGGCCCCAGCACCAGGTGCTGTTCTACAAGGACGACGTGGTCTTGCGCAATGTCTCCTCTGTGAAGAATGCAGAGAGCTTCTTCATCTCGCAAGCCCGGGTGCACGACTCGGGGATGTACAAGTGTACCGTGCTCCTGAACAACAAGAAGAAGACCTCTGAGGAGAGCCGGCTGTTGGTGCAGGGTGAGTGCCTGGGCTCTGGGGTGGGGGCACAGAAGTGTTACATGGGCGCATCATTAGCAGTCATGGGCGCCGCCACCCTGTCTGTCCACGTGTTGTGCTGCTTACCTGCTGCTGGCCCTTTCCTCACCTCATGGTGTAGGCACCAGCCTGTTCCCGGCATACCAGGCTCTTGCTGACTGTTTTGTCCCTGCATGTGCTGTTGTTTCCTCTCCTGGGATTTTTTTTCTCACTATCTAGTTCGGGTTGGCTTTGGACATACAGCGCAGGTTGGCTTCCAGCTTGAAGCAGCCCCCCTGCTTCAGACTCTGGAGCGCTGGGATGACAGATAGCCCCCAACCACACCCAGTTAGCTTCTGTATCTTGTCTCAAGAATGATGCTTTCTAGGGCCAGCTGGATAGCTCAGCGGTGCTGAGACGGCAACTGAGACTGGTCATGGGGGTGCACGCCTGTAATCCCAGCGCTTGGGAGGCTGAAAACAGGAGGGTCACTATGAGTCTGATCTGTGTAGTGAGACCCTGTAGGCCCTGTACTAAATACATAAAAAAAAAAAGAATGACGCTTTCTAGCTGTGTGTGGTATGGTACGTGCCTGTGACCCCAGCACTCAGAGAGGCCGAGGCAGGAAGATTGAGAGTGAGAGCTCCGACTGGGCAGGTTAGTGCTCAGCAAGTCCCTGTCTCAAAGTGAAAAAATAAATTAAACTGCTGGGAGGTAGTTCAGTGTGAAAGCCCTTGGCTCAATCTCTAGTACAACAATGTAGTCACACACACACACAATTCACTGTCTTGTTCAAAGCTTTAACTCAGTGGTTTCTTTTTCTCTCTGACACCTTCCTTTTTTGGTATCAGGGATTGAACTCAGGCCCTTGCGCTTGCTAGGCAAGCGCTTATTCTACTGAGCTCTCTCCCCGGCCCCTCTGACACCTTAAACAAAATTGCTCTCCGTGGGCTGGGGATATAGCTCAGGGGCACAGCACCTGCTTGGCAAGTGCAAGGTCCTGAGTTCGATTCCTGGTACCCAAAAAATAAAAAGAAAAAAAAAATGATCTCCCCTAGGAAGGTCCTTGTAGCTTACATGCTTTCTCTACATTCTGTGGGATTTATTTGTCAAGAGGCCCCAGGGCTGTGGTGTACCCTCAATTCTGTAATCTCTCTGCCTAAGTTTACCTGACCGCTTCCCTTAGCCACTCTATGCCACAAAATGCTGATCAGTCAGATGGGTGCAACACTGATCTCCAGCTCGGGAAATAGGGTGAGAAGGTGCCACACAGATAGAGCGCTCGGTTTCAGGCCTGGCACAGGGTGCACTGCCAGGCCAGCGGTGTGCCCTGTGAGAGTGTCAGTGACGGGCTGCCTGTGTGACGGGGTCCCGGAAGATCTGGCCACCTAGTGATGTCAGAGCCACCTCGGGGGGCAGACGCGCTCCAGTGAGTGGCTCCTGTGTTCCAGTGCAGGAGCCCCGTGACCACACACCCACAGTAAGTCCCCTAGCTGCCCCGATCGGAAGTCACCTCTGTCTTTAAGTCACACAGCCGCGTTGCTCACACATCTAGCTGCCCTTGCAGATGATAAGTCGTAGAGAGACAGTGTTTGGCCTGTTTATACCCTGAGCAAAGAATCTGCCTTGAGGTAAGTGCTCAGTAAGTGTTTAGGGGATAAACTGAGGTCGGCCTTAGCCTATGGTTGTATTCAGTAAATTACAATAATCATTGTACTAATAAATATTGCCTATTTTTTTTCTGTATTTAAACCATGTCAGTTTGGAAATGTTATATCATAGTCCCAAAGGAATTATATAAAACCATTGCAAACACCAACTGTATCTTTTTTTTTTTTTTTTTTTTTAACCAGGGATTGAACTCAGGCCCTTGCACTTGCCAGGGAAGCGCTTAGTCCACTGAGCCATCTCCGCGGCTCCACCAACTGTATCTTGAGCATATTTTATATTTTTCAAAGTTTCTGGGGCCGGGGAGATGGCTCAGCAGAATAAGCGCTTCCCTGGTAAGCACAAGGGCCTGCGTTCAGTCCCCGGTTCCGCCAAACAAAAAAAAAGTTTCTGGCATGGGCGTGTGTGTGGTTTGGGGAGGGGGTGTGGAAGAGGAAAAGGAATCCCCAGGCGGCTTGGCCGCCGTGACAACACAGGGAGGCTGTGCCACCAGATGCAGCTGGGACTAACTGGATTGTCTCTTCCTCCCAAGGGATGCCGAAACCCAAGGTGACGCTGGACAAGAGGGAGGCCATAGAAGGCGGGGTCGTGACTGTCAACTGTTCTGTCCCAGGGGAAAGGGCCCCGATATATTTCAAGGTTGAAAAATTTGAGCGGGATCCAAAAACTATCAAGCTCACAAAAGAAAAGAATTCTTTGGAACAGAATTTTGTGACTGTGGAATTCCCAATTGGAGAGCAGGACTATGTTTTGTACTTCACCTGCCAAGCCAGTATTTCTTTGGGGTTCCAAACCGAGACTTCTGAGACCACCAGGAGTGAAGAGGTCACCGTGACAGGTCAGCGTCCTGCTCTCTCCGTGGCAGTCTGTGTGCTTTCTGGGTGGAGCGAGAACCAGATTCATAGAGGGACTAGATGGCTTCTGAGGGACTTACAGTCTCCGCTTAATCATTTTGGCAGTGTTTTTCAAACTTTTGGGGCTCTGACATTTTATATATATCCTTTGGAACATAGATTCCTTTTTTTTTTTTTTTTTTGGAACCTGGGATTGAACTCAGGCCCTTGCGCTTGCCAGGCAAGCACTTATTTTACTGAGCCATGTCCCCGGCTCCTGACATTTTATATATAATAAAAGTTTTGTCAGATGTGGTGGCACATGCCTATAATTCCAGCACTAAGGAGGCTGAGGCAGGAGGATCGCTGCTAGTTCTAGGCCAGTCTGGGCTACATAGAGAGTTCAAGGCCAGCCTAAACTGCGCAGCAAGAACCTGTCTAAAAAAAACATGAAAACAGATGAACAAACAAAAAATCAATTAGAATAGCCTAGAATCTGCTGTGGGGCAGCGTAGTCCGTGTAGCGGTCACTCCTGAGAGCTGTGGAATGGCCTTGCCACAGCATGCAGGCTCCTGCAGTGGCTTAAGAGTCCCCTGGAAGGGCCGCAGCCCAGGCATGTCTGGGGCTGGGGTTCTTCCCAAGGGCTAGGCATTGGGAAGCTCAAGGAAGTCAGATGTTGCAGCCAGGAGGGCTGAGAGGGAGAAATGAGCTGGAAGGGAAAGAGACTCAGAGCTAGCCAGGGGAGGAACCGAGACAGAAGGTTGAGTTTTAAAAGTTAATCCAGAGACACAAGCTGGAGGCAGGAGGGCGGAGGAGCAGGGCGGCCCAGGTCTGAGCCTGAGTCCAGCTGCCGGTCCTCTTCTCTTGCAGAATCCTTCTCCACTCCCAGGTTCCACGTCTCTCCCCGGGGGGTGATCACAGAAGGAGACCAGCTCGAGATCAAGTGCACCATTCAGGTGACGCCCCTGGCCCACGAGACTCCGGAAATCATCATCCAGAAGGACAAGGCCATTGTGGCCCACAGCAGCCGTGGCAGCGAAGTTGCCTACTCGGCCATGGCCATGGTGGAGCACAACGGCAACTACACGTGCAAAGTAGAGTCCAGTCGTCTGTCCAAGGTCAACAGCATCGTGGTCAACATCACAGGTAGGGCCCCCTGGGAGAACGTTGGCTCTTGGCGGATGCAAGAAGCAGCCTGGTCAGGGAGCGCCGGGCCTTTTCCAGCTCTGCTTGTTCAATGATTGGGCTTCGTCTGGGCTCTGGTGCTTGGGGGGAAGTTGAGGTACAGCCCCGCAGCACTGGACTGCAGTGGCTGAGTGTGTAGCTCTGGGAGCTGGGGTGGCGGTGGCCCTCCTGTCATGGGGCTGGGTGATGGCCAGATGAAGTGCTAACCCAGTGTCTGCCGAATCCACACTCAGAGGTGTTGGCCAGTGTTTCCTCAGTTGGTGCCAAAGGCTAGCTCCCACACACAGGCCCTGGGGCAGGACTGGGAATGAAAAAACATCAGTAAGCAAGAAAATCGGAGCCCAGCTTGCAAATCTTTAGATGCATTTTTATTTCATAATCATAAAACTCTAGGAGGGATGTTTTCATACCCATTGTATGGAGTGAGGCCCTGACCTCAGGATTACAGGGTCACTACAAGGCAGGATGGGGATCCCCTCAGCCTGCTTGCTTTCCACCCCTGTGTTCCTAAAAGTTCCCCCTGACTTCTGCTCCTTCATTTGGCTTTATTTCTTTCTAGATAACTTATTACCTAAAGTAGATACAGGGGCTGGGGAGATGGCTCAATGGAATAAGTGCTTCCCTGGCAAGCGCAAGGGCCTGAGTTCAATCCCCGGTTCCACCAAAAAATAAATAAATAAATGAATAAAGTAGATACACCGTTGTTCGCTCATGCATCTGCCCCTCCGCTCAGGAACCACCCCTGAGTGTCCTGCTCTGGCTGCGCTGTCACTGCCGCAGGCCCCATGCCATCCACAGGCTGCCGGTGGCCTGACGTTAGGTCCTGCAATTCCTAGCGCTCGCTGGCGATTTAGTGAGTTGTTGAGTGGTAACAAATATGTTGATGGCCCATGATATTTGCACTGATAATATTTATATTATCTTATTAGAGAAAAGCATCCATTCAAATTAATGCTTAATTTGAATAATTCAAAGATTCAAATCAACACTTAATATGAATAATTGATTCAAAAGTATTAATTCAGTGTATATTGAATGCTGGGCAAGTTACCAGGAATAGAGCGCTGAGGCCACTCTTTGGCTTCAAGCACTTCCCAGGTGCAGCCAGCCAGCCTGTCGCAGCTTTTTATAGCATGACAGGCTCAGACAGCCTGCCTGGGCCACTGTTCCTGGAGAACGTCCTACAGGAGCCCTTCAGGCCCATTTTGTGGGCCCCACTGTGCCTACCATGTCTGAATCGCTCGCTCACTGGACGTGGGCCCTTGCAGTCAGCAGTGTCTCCCACGTGTGTAGCAAGGTGGCTCTGCAGAAGTTCTCTGCAAATTGTGAAGTAAAAGCAGTGAGTAAACAAATAAATGAGAGCACGGAAGAGTCAGTACTTGCTGCTTCCCAAGTTAGAAAAACTCTCCCTATCCATGACTGGGAAGTAAACCGGGCCCTCAAGCAAGCAGAACCTCTCCCGGGGGGGTCCCAGGTGCACGGCCCCCGCTGTGTAGGTTCCGCTCAGCAGGTATGTGAGGATCAGAGGCAGGTGTTTTGCAGGAAGGTGAGCTGGTTCTGCCCAGAGGAGCCCGCCGTGGGCCTTTCCAGGCAGGTGCTTGACCAAGGCCCAGAGGCAGCTACCCCTTTCCCACTTGGTGTTTTCAGAACTGTTTCCCAAGCCGAAGCTGGAATCTTCCTCCGTCCGTGTGGACCAAGGTGAGAGGCTGGACCTACGGTGCTCCATCCCAGGAGCGCCTCCAGCCAACTTCACCATCGAGAGGGAAGGCACCATCATGTCCCTGGGCCAGAATTTCACCAAAATCACGGATGGATGGGAGAGTGGGACATACACCTGCTCTGCAGGCGTTGGCAAAGTGGTCAAGAAGAGCAATGCCGTCCAGATCAAAGTGTGCGGTGAGCTGTCCACGTGGGCTCCGAGGGGCCCGGGCTCGGGCGGTAGGAGGGGAGCCAGCGCGCAGGCCGTCTCCCGAGTCGGAGGGCAGGTGGGCCTCGGGCTGGCAAGAGCTCGAGAAAGCGCTGTGGGGATTCGAGGGCCTAACAGCAAGCTGTAGTCAGGTTCAGGGACTTGGCCGGGTGCTGTGTGAGAGGAGGCCGAGGCAGGAGGAGCGCAGGCTCCAGCCTCGCCTGTGTAACTTAATAACTTAGTGGGACCCTGAATCAAAATACAAAATTTACAAAAGTATGAGGCAGTAGCTCAGTGAAAATTCCCCGTACTTAAAAAACCAAGCATGGTTTTCTTTGACTGGGCATGGTGGTGCATGCCTGTGATCCCAGCATTCAGAGGCTGAAGCAGAAGGATTCTTGAGTTCAAGACCAGCCTGGGCTACAAAGTAAGCCTAAGACCAGCCTGAAGTGCATAGCGGGACCCTGGGTCAAAAAGACCAAAATAGGGGGCCTGCCCATTAGCATAGTTCTGTAAGTGACTGCTTAAACAGAG
>NW_004524609.1:3963411-3973004 GCF_000260255.1 Octodon degus | reverse complement strand
ATACAGGCCCTGTTACAACACAAATTTTGATTCAGGAGGTCAGGACGGGCCGGGATGTACACCCTAAAGACTGCTTGGTGCCGCTGATACTTCAGCCCCTGAGTCTCGAGGTGCTGAGTACATGTGGACCCCAGTGAGGGGTCTTTTATTTATTTAGTGGTGCTAGGGGTTGACCCAATGCCTTGGCCCTGAGTTACCTTCACAGTCCTTTTTTGTTTTGTTTTGTTTTTAGTACAGGGTCTATAGGGTCTCACTATGTAGATCCGAGTTGTAGTGATTCTTCTGTTTTCAGCTTCCCAAGTGCTGGGGTTATATGCGTGCACCACCATGCCCAGTCCCAGTCGCTGTCTCACTGTGCCCCATACAACCCTTTTAAAAAAAAATTGTTTTGAGCCAGAGTCCAGCTGAGTTGCCCAGGCTGGCCTCCGACATGTTCATCTTGCCTCAGCCTCCCCAGTACTGGAATGTTAGCTGCGTACCACACGCCTGGTACCTGGGAGTTTATTTCTAGGCATACTGTTTGACTCGCTGCTGTACTTTGCTTATGCTTTTCTGTGACTTTGGTCCAGACACACAAAAGCATATGTATGTGCGCCGGTGAGCTTTATTAAAATATAAACAAGCACTCAGGGAAGTAATGATTTCTTTTTTTAAATTTTTTTGAGACAGGGTCTTGCTGTGCACTTCAGGATGGCCTTGAGCTTACTTTGTTGCCCATGCTGGTCTCAGACTTAAAGGAATTTTCCTGCCTCAGCCTCCTGAGTGCTGGGAATATAGATGTGCACCACCATGCCTGACTCTGTGTCATTCTATTTTTTTTTTTTTTTTTTTTTTTTTTTTGTGGAATTGGGGATTGAACTCAGGCCCTTGCGCTTGTCAGGGGAGCGCTTATTCCACTGAGCCATCTCCTAGCCTCTGTGCCATCCTTTATTTTACCTACATTGCGTGCATGTGTGTGTGTATGGTAAGGGGCTCTGGATATTGAATACAGGGCCTTCACAATGAGGTACAGTCCCAGCCTTTTTGGGGGGTGAGGGAAGAATGTGGTCCTGGGAATCAAATGTAGGGCTTCATGCATGTTAGACCAGGCAGGTGCCCTACCACTGAGCCACACCCCCATCTGCTTGCCTTTCCCTGACTCTCATTACTAAATATCCATGTGCAGACAGACACATTCTCTGTCTGTCTGTCTGTCTCTCTCTCTCTGTCTCCACCCCCACTCTAAGGTGAGCAGGAATTTCCCATTATGCTCCGGAGCTGGATGCTTAGCTCTGTGACTGTGCAAGTAATCTTTTCCTCTGTCATTCCAGGAAATATCTCCAAGCCCAGGATTTTCCATGACACCAAATCCGAGATCATTAAAGGACAGGCCGTGAGAATCAGCTGCCAGTCTGAGAACGGAACCTCCCCCATCACTTACTACCTTCTCCGAGGCAGTGATATTTTAGAGAACATCACGAAGACCTCGAATGACCCTGCAGTGTTCCGAGACAACCCAACGGAAGATGCAGACTACAAGTGCGTGGCCGATAACTGTCACTCGCACCTGGAGGCGTCCAGTGAGGCCCTGAGCATCAAGGTGATAGGTAAGTCGCCGTGCTAGGAGAAGAAGTCATGAGCACTTGGGGCTTTGCTTAGCATTTGGGGAGCTTTGGGGTTACTCAGAGATTGTGGGGTCAGTAAAATAAATGGGTGAGACTTGCACCAAGCGCATGAGCCGGATACGCATCGAAACATAACCAGATCCAGAACATGGGGTTGGAAGGTATTCAGGTCTCGTGCTGTGGCCAGAGCGACCTCTCTGCAGACCTCTGTCATGACCAACTGAGGCAGTGCATGAAGGGTGTCCTGGATTCATGGAGCTCCAAGGTGGGGGTTGGCCACCTTGGCCTTTGCTTGAGGCCAGGTGTGATGGCGCACCCCTGCGATCCCAGCACTCGGGAGGCTGAGGCAGGGGAATGACTGCAAATTTGAGGCCAGTTTGGACCACATAGGGAGGCCCTGTCTCAAAAAATAAAATAATTGGCAATGACGAGCCATCCCTGAGAACTGTGGGAGCATCATAGGCCAGCATGCTTCTGATGGGTGGCCCCACTGGAGTGGCTCTGTCTCGTGTGGAGCCTGCCACAGCCGAAGCTGCAGGCTCTGGTCTGAGGAATGTTGCCTGGGATTCTCCTGTGTTGAAGGTAGCTGTCTTTTCTGAAGCCTCCATCTCATGCCCCTCAGAAGACCACAACTTCTCTTAGCTGTGTTGCTTAGGTATTCTGTGTCTAGTATAGGGAGCTTACTAAGGTTTTCTCCTCTCAGCACTTTGTCTTTTTTATTTAATAGCTGCATGCTGTTGCTGGCGTGCAGTTTATTAACTGCATATGACCCCATGCAGTGAGAAGCTAAAAGAACTGGTCGTGTAGCGCACAACTGACCCCAGCGCTCAGGAGGCTGAGGCAGGAGGGGTGCTGTGTGTTCAAGGCCAGCCTGGGCTGCTGCATGAGCTCATGGTCAGCCTGAACTGCATAGTGAAACTTCTGAGGTGAGCAGGAATTTCCCATTATGCTCCAGAGCTGGATTTGATTCTTTTCTCAAAAAGAAAAGAAAAAAATGTGGAAGAATGAAGGACTTGGTAAGAATGAGTTCTTGGAAGACTAATCTGGTGGCTAGCTAGATCAGGAAGGAGTGGAGACTCTAGATCTCAGGACATAGCTTTTGTTCTTTCTGATTTTGGATTTTGTTTTGATTGCTTTTTTTTAATTTTAATTTTTAAATGCTGCTTTTTGAGTTTTTTGAATTTTGGGTAGTTGGTTTTTGAGATAGTCTCACTATGTATTCCAAGGTACTCTTGAACTCACTATGTAACCTGGTTGGCCTCAAACTCAGCAATCCTTCTGCCTCAGCCTCCCAAGTGCTGAGATTATAGACTATCACCATCTCACTTTTGGGCTATTGTTTGTTTTGCTTTTAAATTCTGTAGGAAATTTTGAGGGAGAGACGGCTCCTGAGAGGGACAGGAGGGGACCCAGAACGTGGGTCACCTCAGGACATGTTACCAGGCACATGCAGAAGCCCACAGGGAGCTGTTGACTGAAATTAAATTTACATGCTGGGTGCAGTGGGACATGCCCATAATCCAAGAACTCTGAGAGGTTGAGGCAGGAAAGCTGCAAGCTCAAGCCTAACCTGGGACACTTAGAAAATTAGCTTGACCTTATCTCATAATAAGAAATTAAAAAGGGGACCAGGATGTCACTCAGTGCAAAGGCCCTTGGTTCTGTTCTAGTGTCCTGCCCATGGGACCATCACTAGTGGTGACATTTACAGAACCCCGGTTATTGGCCAAGCCAATAAAACACTGCAGTAATTTATCCTGTTCATACTGATACTAGCAGCGGAAGACTTAGAGTAGTGGCTTTGATTTATGACAGGCAATTAAGGCAGAGAGCTGGTGGGTGGGATTTGAGCCCAGGTGGGCTCTGAGCCTCACCCCTCTTGCTACACAGTGAAGGAGGATGCCGGGTTGGGCCGCACCCTCTGGCCTCCCACTCTACTCTGAGAACACTGCCAACCCAGAGGTGGTGCTCAGCTTCCCCCAGCCAGCATCCCCGTGATCTCAGAACGCCCGCACCCCCAGAGGTTGACTTGTCAGTTGGAGCTCCGCCCGCTGGCCGGTGGTCTGGGTGTAGCCACAGCTAAGAGAGGAGGGGAAATTACCAGAGAGATGGAGAGGGAACTCTGGGGACTAACTCTCCAGAGAGCTCCTGTTTAAGCCTCAAGAAAACAAGTGAATGAAGGGCGAGCAGCAGGGACAGCAGAAGGAGACGGAATCCTGGGGCAGCGTGGAAGGCGAGAGAAGGCCAAGTTCAACAGGAAGGGCAGCGGTGCAGCTGTTGGGGCTGTAGCAGGGAAGTGGATGGGTGAAGTCCAGCATTGCATTTCAGCCGCAGGCCCATGGCCTGAGATCACGCAAGCTTTGTTTTGTTCTGTTTAAAGCCACGGATAGAATGCAGTTTCAAAATAAGAAAGGGTAGAAGCCAAATGTCAGTAATAAGGAAGTGAGAAATCAGGCTGTGAAAGTGCAGAGGCAGGAGAAACGAACCAGGCTGACAGCGCGAGCAGACAGAGTCAAAGTTCCTTGCAAGATGAGCGTGGCCGCACCCACAGAACACACAGGCAGGCCTCAGGGTCAGCTGAGTGCGTCGAATCCTCCAGGGAACAGTGGAGAGAGCCATTGCAGGGGCTCGTATTTAATCAATGCATGAGAACAGTGTCCGACACTGCTCTTCCAGACTAATCAGGGCAAGAGAGGGGGCTGAGGAGATGGCTCAGTGGAGTAAGTGCTTCCCTGGCAAATGCAAGAGCCTGAGTTCAATTCCCGGTTCCACAAAAAAACAAACGAGGGGGGCAAGAGAAAGACTTGCATGCAGGCCCAACCCAAGCTCAGTGTCACTTGGGCTGGCCCTGAGCAGGAGCCATCTCCTGCTCCTCTTTGTCCCCCTTCACTGCCCGGTGCTAATCCTGTTCTTCCTCTAGCGCCCGTGCACCAGGTCAAGCTCTCGATCCTGAGGAACTCTGAGGTGGAAACTGGGAAGGAGATTGTGCTTCAGTGCTCCGTGACTGAAGGGACTGGTCCCATCACGTACAGGTTTTACAAAGACAAGGATTCCAAACCCTTCCACCAAACCATCTCGAATGACACTCAGGTCATTTGGTATAAGGAACAGGCCAGCAAGGAGCAGGAGGGACAGTACTACTGCATAGCCTTCAACAAAGCCAGCGTCACCCTGAGCAGCTCCCACAGCAACGTCTTGATGGTCAAGGGTGAGTCGGGGTCTTAGCAATGACATGCAGCCCAGGCTCCAAGGGGAGCAGCATTGGGTGAGGGTCCAGCTCAGGTGACCGAGGGCTGTGGCACCTGTGTCCTCAGACTCTCCCCCAGAGCGTGACAGAAACCACTCAGATCAACTTGGTAAAAAGAGGGTATATAAGGAATTAGAAGTATTTCAGGCAATGCCAGCTCTAAATGCTTGGCAGGCATGCACCAATGAAGTCACCTCGGGTCACACCTGTAGCTATGGGGGCTGGGTCACCCAGGTAGGACATGTCAGGGAGCTCACTGATGTGGGGAAGGGTGATATCTTGGTTACTTCTTTCTTGTTGCTGGGACCAAATACCCGATACCAAAAATGAAGGAAAAGTTTCTTTAGCTCAGTTAGTGGAGGCTTCAGTCCATACTCAGCTGGCTCCAAGGCAGAGCGGCACATGGCACCGGGTAGCAGGTCATGGCAGCGGAGAACAGCACAAAGCAAAGGGAAAAGCAGTAACTGCGGTGCCCAGGAAGCCTCTTCCTTCCACAGTGACTGGGCAGACCTGCGTTCCTCCTAGGAAGTGGTGCACAGAATCTTCAGCTCCCATTTATCTGCTGTTTGTGCTGAACCGCTCCCGGGTGGCCCTCCACACCCTAGGGAGGGGCCTCTGTGCCCTGGGACGTGGAGTGGCTGAGCTAAGCCTGCCGAGCTTCCAGCTTCTCAAGTTGACACAACGAATCAACCAGCACTGGTGACTTCCTAGGGAAGAAGGAAAGCAGATGACACTCCAAAAGTAAAATATGCCCATAAAAATCGATTGGATCCCCCTGCTATAAACCAGGCCACAGTTGAGCCTGGTTTGTAGCAGAAATAACCAATTTTGCACCTGCAACGTGACTGTCAAATCCCTCAGAGGCAGCTGCCAGGCTTAGGTGCTAGTTACAAAAATCGCAAAGTGGGTCTTAATTGTTGCTTACACCTAATATTTCTTGCTGGCAGAGAAAAAGCCAAATATTCCCTTTTCTTCCCCTTTACATCTCCAGTCTTTCTTGCCTCGTGGAAGAAAGTGCTTATCACAGTTGTCGTCCTGGGCGTGGTCATCGGCGCCTTGATAGTCGGAGCCAAGTGCTACGTGCTGAGGAAAGCTAAAGGTGAGCTTGGTTCCCACCCCTGTTGTGTCACAAGGTCTTTGCACAAAACTGGCCAGAGGGAGCTGAGGAGAAGTCGTGAGTTTGCTCCTTGGGATGTCACTTTGATGGCCAAAGATTCTGGCTTCAGTAGGCATGGAGCTTTGGTTGCCCCTGGTTTTAGCTGTGCAAAAACCAAAAGGGATCGCTTTCCTACTTGGGCACCTAACTGGGGAAAGATGGGAGACTGCATCTTCCTGTGGTCAGGGGAAGCTGTTTCTATGGGGCTTGGCCACATTTGGCCCCAGGACTGGCCAGTGTCACAGACACTGGTACACACACGAGCGTGCACGTACACACACGTACGCACTGAATGCCTCCCACTGAAGCTGCCAGTAGTACCATGACTGAGGTTAGCCAGACATGGATGGGAAGCTGGGAACTCCCACTGGCTCTTGGGAACCAGGACAGTTAGGCAAGATTCAAGAGAAAGTATTCCTCCCCAGTAAATTCTTTTTTTTTTTAAATGAATTTAGAACAGGGTCTACAGGGTGTACAGGAT
Organism: Octodon degus; assembly: GCF_000260255.1. Taxonomy (NCBI): domain Eukaryota; kingdom Metazoa; phylum Chordata; class Mammalia; order Rodentia; family Octodontidae; genus Octodon; species Octodon degus. Next base: position 3,966,516 of record NW_004524609.1, on the reverse strand, counting down.
CTCACTACATAGATCAGACTCAGTGATTCTCCTGTTTTTAGCCTCCCAAGTGTGCCACCACACCCAGTCTCCATCGCCGTCTCAGTGCGCCCTGCGGGCAGGGCTGGCATGGCACACCGGAGATCGAATCCTGGCTGCTGCGTTCTGCCAAAGCAGGCGCTTTGTCTACTGAACTATCTGGGGAATTTGCCTTTCCCCAGTAAATTCTGGAAAACAAAACCTTTTGTGGGGTAAGGCGGGTTCTTCGGGTGCCCTGGTGCTGCTTCCTTGGCTAGTGGGAGGCAGATGGGATAAGGGGAGTTATGGTTCTACCTAGATGTCCCCCCAACATCTTACAAGTGGGGACTTTGGGGAGGTGGCAGAGTCATGGGTGTGTGGTACCGGATTAGTCCACTGATGGGCTTGTACCCACGTGTGACACCAGGAAGTGATGTCTGGTGGGAAGGTGTGGGCCACTGCGAGTGTGGCTGCACCGGATACCGATATACGTAGATCCCGCCTCCTGCTCCAAGCACTCCCCTGTCCCTGTCTGCCACATCACGAATTGCCACACTGCCCTACCTTGGAGCCAGGCAACCGTGGTTGAACTCTCTACAAACTGTGAGCCAAAGTAAACCTTTCCTCCTTTAATTGTGGGTGCAGGGTATTTTGTTCCAGCCATGAGAACGTAAGACCAACTTTGGCCTCAGAGAAGTGGGGTCATTCTGTGACCATGGGGTTGAGCAGCCATTGGAGCTGACGTGTTGGAGGGTTCAGGAAGGTTTGGAGATGCCGCTGAAGCAGCAGCTCTGGAATGCTGTGAGCTGAGCTGCATGGGAGATTCTGGCGGGAGCTCAGAAGACCCAAATGTTGTACAAGTGCAGCGAGTCAAGACCAGCCTGGGAGGTTCCCTTAGAGAGGGAGGTCTCCTTTGGCAGCTGGACTCGGCTGTGGCAAAAACTTTGTCTGCATTTTGCTGTGCCCTGAGATGTTGCAGAAGACTGAGTTTAAGGGCAGTAGATCAGTCTGGCAGAAGCGCAGTCTGGTGTTGAGATAGTGGCATTGGCCACTGTTCCGTTTGTTATTGTTGTGGTGGTTGTTTAGCTCTACTTGGGAATCGAGAGCAAACAGCCCAGCAGAATGACTTTAGAAGTTTTGAGTTTGGCCAGAAATAGAGCTCCAGTAACATTGCAGCCTGCAAAGATGGAACAGAGGAGAACGTGGTTGTTAAAACAGCTGGCTTCCAAAAGCCAAGTGCTTGGAACAGGGCAGTAGGAAAGTTGGTCTGAGGTTGTCACGAGGACCAGCAGGACTTTACCTTTTGTAGCCTCAACATCACAAAGGCTTTGCTTTGAGAACAGCCGAGGAACCATGTTCCAGAATGACAGCGGCCCAGGGAGCTTGTGCCTCTACATTGGGCTCAGAGTGCTCAGCAGTCCAGGCACCCTCTCCACACCCAGGAGAAGGGAGCCCGGCTACTGCTCCAGCTGGTGGCAGACCGTGGGGTCCTCCTCAGGCTGCAGTTTTTAGGAACATGCAGAGTACAAGAGTTGTGGGGGCAGAAAGGTCTCAGAAGGCGGCCTGGGAGGTCAAGCAGCGTGGCCCCTGAGAGGGCAGTGTGCAACTCCGTGAGCGTGAAGCCAAGGTGCAGAGGAGACCCCAGGAGGCGCGAGAAGCCAAGAACGTGGAGCATCTGAGGAAAGCCTGAGCGTGAGCAGAACTGGCTCAGGTGGGGCCGGGGAAGTGGCTCAGTGGAATACACGCTTCCCTGGAGAGCGCAAGGGCCTAGTTCAATCCCTGGTTCGGCAAAAAAAAAGAAAGAAAAAAAAGAACTAGCTCAAGAGAGGTGGAAGAGAGGCCCCAGCAGCAGCGCAGGAGGCACGTGGCCTTCCAGCCCGTCCAAGTTCGTATCTTGCCACGTGCTGCCCAGGGTGCTGCACATGAAACTGCAGGATCTGATGTTTTCCCTGCTGGAATTTGGTCTTGCTTTTGTCCCATTATTTTCTATCTTCCTATTTCTACCTGTGGAGTGGTAATGTTTATCTTTGCCATGGTGTGTTGAACCGTGTATTTTTTTTTTTTTTTTAATGCGGTACCAGGGATTGAACTCAGGACCCTGCGTTTGCCAGGCAAACGTTTATTCTACTGAGCTATCTCCCTGGCCCCGCCATGGTGTGTTGAAAGCATTTACCTTTCTTTTCATTTTCGCAAGAGCTCATAGTAAGAGTTTGCCTTATTTGGCCTTGGGCTTTTTAGCAATGCTGGAACTGTTAGGACTTTGACAGCTCTTTGTTTGAGATAGGTCTCCTATATAGTGCAGCCTGGTCTTGAACTTACAGGGTCTCCCTGTGTAGGTCAGCCTGGCCTTGAACTTAGTCAGACTGCCTCAGCCTCCTGAATGTTGGGATTATAGGTGTGTACCACCATGCCTAGCAGAATTTTGGCAACTCTTAAGAAATGGACTACATCCATGTTGTATAGAGATGCATGCCAGGCATGGTGAGGCACACCTGAAATCGCAGCACTTGGGAGGCTGAGGCAGGAGGAACTCTGAGTTCCAGACCAGCCTGGGCTACAAAGTGAGCTCATAGCCAGCCTGAGCTGCATAGTAAGACCCTGTCTCAAAAAAATTAATTAATTAATTAATTAATTAATTAAAGAGATGCACAGGAGGCCGAGGGAGAGGTGCTTTGTCACATCTAGATGTCTCCTCCAAGCCCCTTGTGCTCCTAGATGGGGTTCTGCAGAGGTGAGGGATCCCTGGTGTGTGGTGCTGCATTAGGTCACTGATGGGTTTCTATCTGGGGGAGACTGGGAGGAGCTTCCTGGTGGGAGGTGCTGGGTCGCTGGGGGCGTGGCTTGGATGTATGTGCGGGTCCCTCCCCCGGAGCGCTCCCTGCCCTCGGCTTGCTGCACCTCGTGCTGTTTGTTTCCCCTCCGCGGCGCCACCCTGCCTGGAGCCAGTTGACAGTGGACTGAACCCTCTATAACAGCCAAAACAAGCCCCTCTTCCCGTAACTTGAAGATGTCAAGTATTTTGTCCCAGCAATAAGGAAGTAACTAAGACCAGGAGGGACCCTGAACTTTTTCTTAAGCTGTAATTCCCAGGGAAGAGGTAGCTTCTAA
>NW_004524609.1:3942484-3962821 GCF_000260255.1 Octodon degus | reverse complement strand
GTTTCAAATCAAATCGAAAGTACAGTTTCAACAAATAATACACTGCATATATTCTTCTTAGTGGTTAATTGCTGTACAAGATGCGGACTTGTGATCCTACTTACAAACACCATTAGAAAAAATCATTCTATTCATCCAGGTTAGTTTTAAGCTCCTGATCTCCTGCTTCAGCCTCCCACGTAACTGGGATTGCCACTAGGCTCGGCTCAAGGGTGCACCTCTTGTTTCCTTTCCCTCTTATGACTGACTGACTGACTGTGTGTGTGTGTGTATGTGTCTGTGTCTGTGTCTGTCTGTCTGTCTGTCTGTCTCTCTCTCTCTCTCTCTCTCTCTCTCTCTCTCTCCTTTCCATTTCTCTTTTTATCTTTTTTCTCCATCTTTTCTGACTTTCTTTGTAATGTCGAGATTATTTCCATGTCAGACAAAAGACTGGGGAAAAAAGCAGAACTGTATTAATAAGGCTAGCCGCCAGCCCCTTCCCGGGTTACAGATCTTAAATGTCCAGCCAGTGTCTGGACACGCTTCCCGGATCCTTCCAGATCAGAAACAGATCCGGCCTTGTTCTTTGTCTCTGCTTAAATACTTTCTTGGTTTCCATGGCAACCATGATGGAGTGCCTTCAGTGCTGACTCAAGAAGTCATAGGCCAGGGTTGACCAGATAGCTCATTGCATTAAGGAAGCTGCTTAGGTAGACGCAGTGACCAGGTTCGATCCCTGGCGTGCTGTGCCAGCCCCACCCCCAGGGCACGGGCTGTGTATGAGACCCTGTAGTAAATGCTTTTTTTAAAAAAAGTTGTGGGCTTCTTTCTGTTTGTAAATAATTCTGTTTTCCTCTTCTCTTTTTCTTTTTTTTTTTTTTTTCCGGAACCAGGGATTGAACTCAGGCCCTTGCACTTGTCAGGGAAGCACTTATTCTACTGAGCCATCTCCCTGGCCCCTCTTCTCTTTTATGGTTACAACATTTTAGCAAGGGTGGGGTAGGGGTGAAGGAGTGAGGCATCACATCAGGGTGTGTAGAGTTGACTCTGTCTTAGTATCTCTTATCTCTAAGGTAGATTAAAGACTAAACTGTAGTTTCTTTTGCTAGGATAAATTAACTCATTGAGAACCACCATCCCCTACATCTTTTTTAAGCATGAATGATTATAGCTTTCTTCTTTCTCTCTCTCCCCCTTCCTCCATCTTTCTGACTCTGTGTCTGTGTGTGTGTGTGTGTGTGTGTCTCTCTCTCTCTCTTTCTCTCTCTCTCTCTCTCTCTCTCTCTCTCTCTTGCCCATGCTTCAGACTGAACCCAGGCTTTGTACACCCAAGGAAAGAGTTCTACCATGGAGCCACATGCCCAGCCCTTTTGTCCCTTTTTTATGGGAACACATTCTTCAGAAAATATCAAATGTGGTTGAAATGGCTTCCTGTGGTATGCACATGGATACTTTATACTGATCTCAGTTTTTCTTCTTTTTAAAGCCAAGCAGATGCCTGTGGAAATGTCCAGGTCAGTGTCCTTGTTAGGAGAGGGTAGCTGCTTTGTGGGCACAGCTGACTGAGCTGTGGGGAGAGGCTGGTCAGTGGGTGGTTCTGAGTCTTGGCAAATTGAGATAAATGGGAGCCTTGGGTGTGGTGCGTGCGTGCGTGTGTGAGTCTTAGTGGGTGATTGCCAACTATGCTTTCATGGGAGGAAATGGCTTTTATGCTGAGATCCTGGCCTTTCTAGGCAAATATTTATTTGCCTTTTTGAGACAGGATCTCACTATACAGCCCGGACTGAAATTGAGCTCACGTAGCCCAGGCTGGGCTCAACCTTGCAGCGTTCCTCCTGCCTCAGCCTCCTGAGTGCTGATATTACCGGCATGCGCCACCACGCCTGGCCTGGCAAATATTTGTGAAATCCTCTTTTCTTTATGAAATTATAATGGAAGTAGAGGGAAAATGACAATTTAACTTACTGGTAAAATAGAATTGACCTTTTAAACTTAAATGATTGCTGTGTTGTGGAGAGAGAAGCTGCAGCAGGGGTGAGGACTTGAGGAGCTGACAGTGGTTAGTGAAGGACCCCGGCCCTGCATTCATGGCCTCTGTGACCCTGACACTTACTGTGGCGGCAGCAAGTTTGGTCACATAATCTTAGAGCTGAAAACCATGTCAGTTTCCCAAATGCAAGCACAGCCTTTTCCCTCTGGAAAGTTCTTCCTGTTGTCTTGTGATTTTCCTTTAGTGATTTTGTTGGTTTGGGGTTTGAGTGAAAAAATGCTTAATATTTCCTTTTAAAACTTTTAAGGCCGGCAGTCCCACTTCTGAAATCCAACAACGAGAAGGTGGCAGAGCCTAGCAGCGAAGCCAACAGTCATTACGGTGAAGTCCCAGTTTCCCTCAGTTGCTAAGAGTTTACCTGGCAGTGGGCGGGGCTAAAACTAGAAGGGACCCCCCCCCCCAAGCTGAGAGAGCTCTTGTCGCCCACTACTGGTGACCTAACAAATGCAAGCACCAGAACAAAGCGCTTGAAAGGTAGAGCAAGGGGCCGGGGATGGCTCAGTTCAATCCCCGGTTCCACCAAAAAAAAAAAAAAAAAAGAAAGAAAGAAAGAAAGGAAGGAAGGCAGAACATTTTATTCCTTGTTCACCACCCTCTAAATGTCCTGTGAAATCAAAATTGGAGACTTTTAATCTTAATACCTCAATACCTACAAAAACAGAGTATCGCCCAAAGATTCATTGTACGTTGTCAAGGCAGAGTCCAGACAGCAAATTAAATGGCAAAGCATCTTGTCAGAGGGGAGTACTATTAGCGTGCTGCTGCTTGCCTTCTACAGAGGGAAGCTGGGGTAAAGATTTTGCTTTTAGTGGAAGCATTAAAAAAAAAAAAAAAAAAGTCCCGTGAGGGGCTACCTGTTATGGAGCTTAGCCCCAGCCTGCAGGTCCTCTGAGGGCGCGGCCAGGCCCAGCAGTTCTCGTTTTCCTGTTGTCTTTTTGCGATATGGACTCCCTATGTAGTGCAGGCTGGCCTTGAGCTCGCTTCTGTAGCCCAGGCTGCCCTGCAGCTCGCATGGCGATCCTGCCTCAGCCTGCTGAGTGCTGGGACCGTAGGTCTGCACGCCACGCCCAGCCTCTTGATCTGACTGTCAGGAGTTTGCTCTAGCACCGGAGCACTTCCACTGGAGCTTGCTCGTTACTTCCCAGAAGGGGCTATCATTGTAGCTTGCAGAATTCTGCCCCAGACCGCATTTGGAGTTTTTTCTCTATCAGAAGGTACATGACCAATATGCCCGTGTTCTGTGGTAGTTATCTCGGAAAAGTAGCTTTTTGTTTTGTTTTCTGTTCATTGTTTGCTTGTTTGTGGTACTGGAGATTGGGCCCAGTCTTCACACCAAGCTCCATCCCCAGCTCTTTTTATTTTTTACTTTGATACAGGATCTCACTAAGCATCCAGGCTGGGCTCAAACATATGTTCCTTCTGCCTCAGCCTCCCAGAGTGCTAAGAGTGCAGGTGTACGCCATCATGTCTGGTTGAATTTTTAGTCACAGAAAACTAGAATTTCAGGGGCCGGGGAGATGGCTCAGTAGGATAAGCGCTTGACTGGCAAACGCAAGGATCTGAGTTCAATCCCCGGTTCCGCAAAAAAAAAAAAGAAAAGAAAAAGAAAAAGAAAACTAGAATTTCCAGAGTCACTCATCCAAATTTATTGTTATTTTTCAACTAGGTTACAATGATGAAGTTGGAAACCATGCAATGAAGCAACCAAATGAAAGTAAAGGTAATTACTTGTTTTATTAGAAACTTTTGAATTAAAAAAGAAAACTAAAACTTTGGGGCAGCAGGATAACTTCCCAGCCTTTAAATGGCCCTGTAACTAACTCCTGTATAGAACGCATAGCATGGTGTTTTTCCCAAAGAAGCTATCTAGTGTCCTTAATGGAAACACTACCTAAATCCAAGCAGAAAAGACCTGGGTTGTTTTACTTTCTCATTGCTGAGACAAAATACCCAACAGCCCAGAGGCTGAAAGATTTATTTTTAGCACACACTCTGTAGAGGTCTGGGTCCACAGTTGACTGGCTGCACGGCAGGGCAGCCTGGCAGGGGGCCTGGCGGAGAACAGTCCGCAGCAGGGAGGAAACACGGCCTTCCTTCTTTTCCTTTATTCCATCCGGGCTCCCACACTATTGGTTGATGCCACCCATACTCAGAACCATGCTAAACCAAGCAGCAGCCAAATCCGTGACCTAGTCACACCCCGAAGCCCTAGCTGGGAGCGTAGGGGGCTCTGGGGGACATCCAGATACAAGCCATGTCACAGGTCTTACCTAAGAGCAGGGTCTGAACTCCACTCTGGCTCCTGAGTAAGGGAAGAGGATGTCTGTTCTCTTGGGTAGAGCTGAGTTGGAGATTTTTTAAGAGGTAGCTTTCTCCTGCCTAACACTCAGAGGGGTTAGACTAAATCATTTTGAAGTTCTGTTCTACTCTGGGCTGCTGTCATAGGAGCTGAAACTGTTAGACACATGAAAGGAGTAGAAAGCCCTATTTCTGGAAAACATGACTGTAGGTAGTTGGTGTAGCTGCTGGAAGGTGCCCCTGATTATTCTGCATAACGTTATTCTGAATTGAAGACACGCCAGTTCCCTGGATTTCACCTAAGCGCCCTGAGCAGTGGCGCTTACGATTCTTTGCCTTGTACGCCTCATGCTATCAGTGCATCCTTGGCTGGGGCTCCTGCCCTGGCTCCCCACTTCCCAAGATTGCTTCTGGTGTCCCGAGGATGTCAGTAAAGGCATCCCGGCATGGAGAGCTTCTGCCATTCTGAGCGACTCTGAGTGGGATTCGAGTGGCTGATCTCAACTGACTGTTAGAAATCCTCCCGCTGTGGAGAACGGGACCGAGGCAGCAAGATCCACCTGCCGGAGGAGCAGGGCAGCTGGGATGGACGTAGCTAATGTGGCCTGACGCCCCAAGGGAGGCGCTGTCTAAACACCCGATGCTGTGGTTCCTTTAAGCAGACCCAGTGAACTCAGATGTGGAGTACACAGAGGTGGAAGTGTCCCCGGCAGAGCCCCACCAGGGTAAGTGCCGTCCCATAGTAGCAGAGCCCATGCTTCACTCCCAGCCAGGGCTCGGTGTGTGAGAGAACCATCTCGGAAGGTCACCAGATCTCCTGGGGTACCTAAGGCGGCGGCTGTGACATTCTAGTACGCGTTAATTGTGGCACAGTTTAGACGTGTGTACCTAGCATTCGCTGGTGCCAGGCAGGAGGGACGGAGCTACATCTCAAGCCTATTTAAATTTTTTATTAGTTTTGAGACATGGGCTTGCTAAGTTGCCTGTGTTGGCCTCCATCTTGCAGTGTTCCTGTCTCAGCCTCCCAGAGTTCTGGGATTGCTGGGTTATACCCCACCACACCTAGCTGCTGCCCTAGAGACAGTCTGTCCCCGGCTGCTGCGTGTGGAGCCTGCCCTGTGTCCAGGGCATGTTGGAAGGTACACAGGACTGTGCTCTGGAGAGGGGAGCTGGGGTAAAGAGTCAGAAAGCCCCCACGCGCTTAGTCTGAGCAGTGGGACTGGGCTTAGGCCCTGTGTGTGGCTGGCGGTCCTGAACTCTGGTCAGGAGCTGGGGACTAGTGCAGTGGCCGCTCCACACAGGCCCTGGGGCGTCCCTCTGGCTGCTCTGGGCACCAGGAAAGGACGCACCGCTCCTGGCTCCTCTGTCCTGGTTCCTCGGTCTCTGTTCTGCAGAGGCTCCAGTATGCTCAAAGGGAGCAGCCGCCCCAGCCTGCCAGCCCCGCTGGAACGTTTCTGAAGGGTGGAGCCAACCCTCTCCTTTCCCACTGAGGACCAGGTTGGGCTGGGTTTTCAGCCAAGCAGCCTGCCCGCCACCAGCCAGAGCCACCGCCTGCTCCATGGTCTGGAGGGATTCGGAGCCCTTCCTCCTCCTGCACAGCGTGACTCTGGGCTCCGATAGCAGCTGCGTGGGCAGAACTTTCCAGCCCTGATTAGCCCTGGGCTGTGTGCTGCACCCCTTCCTCAGGGTGTCAAATCAGCATAGCCCGCAGTGGGGTACAGCCCAAACCGCTCAGCTATGTAGGGGTGTTCTGCTTCCATGTCCCCCTTGTGCCTGAAAGGGTTGGGGGCACGGCAGGGGTGAAGCCCTTTGCTTGCTTGTGAGATAACATACAAGGACCAGCTGCCATGCCAGAAACAGGCACAGACGACCCCTGCCTGGGGAGCAGAGCCTACAGGAGATCCCGGGGGGCGCTCGTGCCGTGAAGGAGCAGAATGGGGTGCGTGAGAAAACATGAAAGGGGACCTTCTCTGGCCTTTCTGGGTATTTCAGGGAGAGAGCTGGCATTTAAACTGGGGCCCCACCAAGAGGGAGGGCTGGGAAATGGGAAGGGCAGTGCGAGGCCATCTGAAAGGATGGCCTAGAGCACTGGCACACTTCTGTAATCCTCGCGTTCTGGGAGGCTGAGGCAGGAGGATCACAAGTTCAAGCCCAGCCTGGGAAGCCTATCTCTGAATTTAAAGATGGCTGGGATGTAGCTCGGTGCAGAGGCCTTGTGTTCGATCTAAAGTTACTCCTGGGAGGTAGGCCTGTGCATGCAGAGACAGGAAGGGGGTAGATTCAGCGGGGGCGTGCTGAGGCCGGAGCACACAGGGTCTCTAAGGTGCTCTTTGCATCCTATTTTAAATGGATTAGGCGGAGTTCAGATGGCGATAGGCAAGGATGTGGCAGGTTCGGATTTCCTTCCTCAAAACTCACCCTCAAGGCCAGCATAGAAATGCACCGAAGGGGTCAAGAATGGAAGCGGAGAACTGAAATGTGAGCACCGGGCGGGAGGCTAGGGTAAGGCTGAGGTGCACTCCTGGGTGGGTCTAGACCTGTGGCAGCGGCAGATCACAGCACCCGATGATAATGCAATGCCAGGTCAGAAGGGACAGAACAACAGGATGGCGCACAGACCCCGTGTCGGCGGGAAGCCCGCGGTCCTCATTCTGACCCTCCCTTCTGCTGGGTGCTGCAGCAGTGGTAAAGCTGAGGACAAGGGAGACCGTCCCTGCGGGGCTCCTGTCTGGGCACACAGGAGCGTCCCACTGTCCCGGGCTCTGGCACTACCCCCCGCCCCGTTCTCCCACGTGGGCTGCTGTGCAGATGCCTGGGAGGCTGTGGGCTTAAGTCAGCGGAAGAAGGAAAAGAAGCAGGCCTTGGAGGAGAGCCTCTGACACCCTGAGGCACACTGTCTAGGGCTTTCATGTAACAGCCCACGGAGGCACGAGGGCCATCCGCTTGCCACCAGTGCCTCTCCTTGGAGCTAGGTGACAGCAGGGAGGGCAGCGTGAGCCTCTGGAGTTGGGCCCTTGCCCCCATGGGTGGGGACAAGGCTGTGGAGGTTCAAGCCCCGTGATGGGCAGCGCGCCCTAGTCTCGACTAGCACGGCGCCCGTTCTCACCCCACTCCCAGCCAAGGAGCAGCACTGTGCTGCCAGGCCCCAAACCAGGTCTGGGGGTCCAGGTCTAGATTTTGGGGTCTCGACTGGGACACTGAGAGGCCTTAACCCAGAAAGCAGCTGGCACAGGTCCCTGTGTCAGAGAAAGTGGGCGCGGGCTCTTGGTGGGGGAGCTTCAGGCCTGTGTTGAGCACAGGGACTTAGGCCTCCGGTCAGGGTTGCACTCTGCAGGCAGCGCTGTCTCACCGCAGCCCGCTGATCTGTCCCCAGTCTTAGTGACGCTGGTTGGTTGGGGATCTTGGGAGCCTGGGGTGACAAGGCCTTGGTGCTTCTGGACATGAGCACTATGGGTGGGTGGTAGACACAGCCACGTGCAGGCCGGAGCCCAGAGACAGCTGCTAACTTGTGCCCGGTCCCTTTCCAGTTCTAGGCACGAGGGGCACAGACACGGTGTACAGTGAGATCCGGAAGGCCGAGCCTCGTAAGTGCGCTGGGCTTTGGGCTGGCAAGGGGTTGACAAATCTCCTGCTTCCTCTGGTTTCTGCAGCCTCTCTTCGGCTCCTGTCATCCACTGCTCCTCGCTGAAGGGTGCCCACAACCTGGGAAACCCCGCTTACATTTTTTGTATATGTTTCATATTTGAGCCTAGTGAAATGAAAGTAACCTAGGCTACTTTTAAATTCTGAAAATAAGTCAACAGCCCAAAAAGCATAAGCACGCCAAGGAAGTAGTAGTTCTGAGAAGCTCGCGCTCTGTGCAGTGGGCTTGTGATGTGAGGAGCTCGGCGTTACTAGCTCGGCGGGGGGACGTGTGCAAAAGCGGCTGCTCTGAGCGCTGGCTGTGAGCCAGCAGCTGCAGCAGCCTCCAGCCCAGCCCAGCCCAGATGCGTGGAATCTGGAACCAGAACTCATTGACCTCACACGGTGAGGTCAATGAAGAAAGTATGTTTTGGGTCATGAAGAAATTTTAGTTCAAGTACTTGTTTTGCATTCCCAGTATACTCAGAACTAGCAAAATATACTTTCTTAAGGCAGGAAAGGTTTATGTAGCTCCTGGTTAGTAGAGGTTCAGGCCATAGTTGGCTGGCTCCAGGGCAGGGTGGCAGGGCAGAGGGGCATCACAGAGCAGGAACAGTCTGTGGCGGGCAGCAGGCAGCAAAACAAGCAGGGCCCAAAGTGTAGCTCTGGAATGAGAGGGCTGTCTGTCAGTGGACAGAAAGGTAAAGGCAAGGGTATCAGGCAGAAAAGATTAAGACACTTCCCAAGGCCACACAGCAGTCGAACCCCCAGGAACCGGCCCTCCCAAGAACCGACTCCACACACCTGGCCACAGGGCTTTATGGCCTCCTTGGGTTTGGGACGGGAGCTGGTAGAGTAGGAGGTTACAAAGATCTCGGCAGCTGGCAGCCACCCCCTTACAACCTCGGCAAAGAGCCGTCGCTTTGCTGGAAGTTCTGAGCCTGTCCTGTGCTGCCACCAGCAGTGTGACTTTGACCTTGGGAACTCAGTGTCTACAGCTATTTCATGGAGATGGGATTGGAGGAGAAATTGAGATCAGATCTCAGCACCTGGGAAGCTGAGCAGATCACGGCTTTTGAAGCCAGTCTGTGTCCCAGGCCAGCCTGAACTACATAGTGAGACCCTCTCTGGAAAAAAAAAAATCACAGGAGATGTTACTACTTATCCCAAGCAGCTAGTATACTAACCCGCACAGATGATGAGCATTCAGTTTTAGCTGAAAAACACAGGAGGAATGTGGACCCTAGCAGACAGGGCCTTGCTCAGGACTAGACTAGAATGGTCTTCAGATCCCAAACGAGGCTGCCCTCCCCGCCCAGCCCAGGCCGCAGAAGACACTTAGGGCTCCAGTTCCTTTGCAGCCCCGTCTCCGGCTCCGTAGAGAACCCAGCAGCTCTGTAGCCTGCCCAGGGCTGAGGGTGGAGAAAGCCCCATCTTTGGGACCTGCAGCTGCCTGATTTGTATAACCAGTCCCCTTTCCTTACGCCTCGCTGCAAGCCAGGTCCCTCTCTGCCTGGGAGAAGCGAGATGGTTCTCGAAGGAGCCAAGGCCTTTGGCCCTGGATCACCCACCTCCCCGGGGCTCTTCCCACCCATGTTTAGCATCCCTTACTTGAGCCCCGCTGCAGCCTTCTAGGCATCCTTTCTCAGACCTCCTCAGGAGCACCCCCACGTTTGTCATCACCCTAAATTCTCCAGTAGCTCTTGCACTGAGTACCCCTCCATTTGTATGGGCTGAGTATCACTTTTGTTGGCTGTTAATTTTCCTCTCTGTTATCTAAGTCTCTCTCGGTTTAGTTCCTTCCTCTGTTGGCGGTGTGGTAGCTGCAGCTTGCTCAGCACTCCCTGTGTGTGACCTTAGAGCCCTTACTTAGCCCTCAGGGTCACCTGTGGGTGGTGGGGACTTGATTGTCCTGTCCATGAGGAAAGGGCCCGGAGGTTCAATACTGTGTCCTCACCGTACAGCTAGCGACAGCAGGGACTTCAGCTAGGGAGGTTGGTCCAGGGTGGTGGCTTCACGCCTGCCCAGGTCCCCTCTGCTGCCCAAGCAAAGAGGCCCCACACCTCTGCGCTGCCCCTCTTTCATGGCTTAGCTTCTCTGCAGTCCTTAACTTGCCTAGAGTCCAGCTCTATCTACTTCAGAAGTTCAGAGTTATAGCATCAGGCGAGACATGGATACGCTGAGGCCCCAGACACCTTCTCTGTGAGCTCCGAGGGGTGGGCTAGATACAGATCAGTGATTCTCGAATTGTTGAAACATAACCTATACGGTGCCCATGCCTGAAAAACGTTCTGGCTTCACAGGTCAGATAATTGGCACCTCTAGGAAGCGCCCAGGTGCTGCTGGTGCTGCTGGCAGCCTGGGGAACGCACGCACTCTGAGAACCACTCTGCAGCTGCTCCGTGCCCTCTCCTGACCGTGCCGCACAGGTTCCGCTCCTTGCTAGGAGGACCAGGGCCTTTCTGAGTCCCTGGAAATCCTGGAGTGATTGCTCAGGATTGGTAGATAGGGAGATCCAGAAGCAGTGTGTGTGGTGGGGGTCACCCCCAATAAAACGAGAGCCCCATGGAGGCAGGGGCTTGCAGACTCGTCGGCTGCCTGAGTGTAGAGCAGGGCCCTAGCTCCTGTGTCCTACTCTGCCTCCCCTTCACCTTGCACCCAGCCGCACTACACTGCCGGCTATTTTGGGAAGTGGCCTAGTGGGCAGTTTTGGCTGTTGAGCCCCCTACCCTGGAGTGATTCAGAGGAAAGCCCGCCCCTTGATAAGCAAAAGGGCCAGGGCAGGCATTTGTCCGAGGAGCAGCCCAGGGCAGGGCCCTGGAGAGACTTCTGGGCACGGCCAAAAAGGCTTGAAAGCCGGGTGAGCTCACGGACTGGGAGAGGTGCCCAGTCTTTGCGGCTTTGGCTGTGGGCCCCACGGTTAGCTCTTTGGCTTTTGCTTTTTTTGTTTGTTTGTTTTCAGTTGTAAAATATGCATAGCTCCACTGCAGCCAGTGAGAAGGGCACAGCTTAGGGTGCGAGTCTGTCCTTAGGGCTGGCAGCTGTCCCCACCCCCTCCAGCCAGGACCTCCACACCCATGAACAACAGCTCCTTCCCAGGTCCAGCAGCCACCATTCTACCTGCTGTCCTTGTGAATCTGGCCAGGCTCAGCTTTCTATCTGTCCAGCCAGTGACCTTAAGTTCCCTTCCAGTCACAGCAGTCAGAGGCTCAAAGTGCTGGCGCCTGACGGTGGCATCTTAGGACTTCACCTCGGTCGCTCCAGACCTGTTTGTGTGAGTCACTTTTTATTTTTTCCCAGTACTGGAAATTGAACCCAGGAAGCACTGAGCTGCCTCTGTAGCCTTTTCAAATTTTGAGACAGGGTCTTGCCCAGTTGCCCAGGTTAGCTTCAGTTTGCAATCCACCTGCCTCATCCTCCCAGATAGCTAGCATCACAGACATGCACCACCATACCGGGCTGAAATCAGTCACTTCTTAAGGGTCACTCTGGGGTCAGGTGTGGTGGCGCACACCTGTCATCCCAGCATTCAGGAGGCTGAGGCAGGAGGATCTCCGTGAGTTTGAGGCCAGCCTGGTCTACAAATTGAGCTCAAAGCCAGCCTGAACTGCATAATGAGACCTCCTCTCAAAAAGACCAAAAAAAAGTTACCTCCTGGGTACCCTTGGAGCTAATTCTAATTCGTAACCTACCCCAGCTTCTTCCTAGAATCACCATAGATACTACGTACATGCTCACGTTTTCCCTGAGATCGCGGTTCAGTCAGGACCCAGGGCCAGCTTACTGTTTCTGGTGCATTCCTGTGAGCCGGAACCCAGCCTGGATGGCTCTCTGCACTGTTACCCTCATGGAGCACTCCCGAAGGGCCCTGCTGCCCGAGCTCTGGCCGCAGCTCTGCCCCTGCTGGGTCACGTGACCTGGCTCCCGGCACTCCCCTTGTTCTCCGACACTGGTTTTCTCAGCAGGTCCTGATCTGATGCGTCTTGCTCAGCTGGACTTGGGGCAGAGGGGACATCCAGCGGCCCTCAGGCAGGGAAGGGCGGTGGTAGGCAGGTGACACTGGTAAAACGAGCCAGGAGTCTCCTGATTCAGGCCTGTGTCCTCTCTGATCATGCCAGCATTCTCTAACCCTCCGTGCGTGGATGCACAGCTAGGCTGACATCTTCCCCCCTGCAGTTCCCTCTAAGCCTCGGGAAAGGACACTGCAGCCTTTCCCCTTCCAGCTCTTCCACCTTATGGCTGCAGCTGCGGCAGCAGGGCCCTGCCTGTTCAGGAGGGAGGACGGGGCAGTGCTCAGAACTAGGCGCCGGAAAATAAAAAAGAATGTGTGACTCTTGATTCCTGCTTAAAGATGGCATATTAGATTATAGCGAGCTGTTGCTATTTTCTGACTGACAGTCATTAAGTATCATAAGGAGGGCATGACAGTGATTCAATAAAGATTTCAGAATTATTCTCCATTTAAAAAAAAAAAAAAAGAGCTAGGCGCCGGGCATGAGAAAGACACCCAAGGGAGAGAGCCCCCCGCTGCAGCTGGGCAGGCCTGAGCAGAGGGCTGCCCTTCAGGGAGAGCTAGCTCCCTTCGGGGGCCGGCCAAGGCAGGCATTGCCTCCAGATCGATCGTACATTTACTTATTTAGTGACACTGGGGACAAATCCCAGGCCTTGCGCTGCCAGGCAGGCACACTAGCACAGAGTTTCCCCGCAACCCTGGAAACACTTGTGTCTGTCACCTCTTGGCTGGGGAGGGCAAAGCAATGGCATCTGGTGAGTGGAAGGAACGGATTCCGCTGAGGAATCTCATAGCACGGAGGGCAGCCCCGCCTCACTAACTCATGTCCAGCCCCAAGGTCCTTAGGGCCAAAATGGTAAGACGCTGGCTCAGGGTCCTCAGCTTCTGGGACTGTCCCATAGGAGATTTCTCCTCCAGATGCCAGCTGATTTGTTCCTTGTCCCCACCTTGGCAGGCGTTCGGGGTACTTCCTGCCCACACTCCTCACCCTGATGCGAGTCCCCATGTCCCACCCACTGAGTCAGGCGGGGCCTCTGCCCTCTGAGATTCAGCTCACTCAGCCTTCCGCTCCTGCTTGGAATTCAGAGCTCCCAGGGCAGAAGCCCGGGTCCCTACTGCCTTCCCTTCCACCCTGTCTACCAAGTGGCTGCGCTGAGAACAGTCACAACAGGAAGCGATGATCAAGAAAAGAAGGCCTCGAGGCCAAGTCCCATCTGACAGAGCAGCCTGGAGACGCAGCCCCACCCTTCCTGTGGGCCCCAGTGGGCTGAGCCCTCAGCCCGCCGCCGCTCTCCCCAAGTTGCCCGGGTTGGCCTGCACTTTGCGATGCTCCTGTCTCGTCCTCCCAGGTAGCTAGAATTAAAGGCGTGTACCATCGTGCCTGGGTGGCCAACATGAGGCTGCGGGCTCCTGCACCAGGCAGAGAGAAAGACTACAACCAAGCAGAGACCTGGATTTCCATCTGTGGTATCTACCAGTATACTGAAATTTTAGCATTTTGTGCTCAAATTGGTCTAGGCCACACAGCCTTGAGGCTGCTCCCCCTTGGGCCGGGCTCCAGAGCGCACGGGCAGGGGGCGAGCCCCGTCCCAGGCCCTTCGGCTCCCCCAGCCTCACAGTGTGGAGGCCTCCGCCACCACCCTAGGGCTGGGCGGGTCATTAGCTGGCCCATGCTGTGCGGCTATGGCCAGGGTCCTGGGTCGCCTGGTCCTGCTCCCTTGGGAGCACACAGGCTATGATCAGACGGGGCTTAGAAGGAAGTGACTGTGGACGCAGGACAGCTTAGAACTAGAGAGCTGGAAACGCCGACTCCCGCTGTGAGTGATGGCCCTGGGAGGGCCCCAGGTCCAGACAGAACTGGGTGTAGGCTAGGCTGCGTGGACTGCTGCTCTCCAGGGCAGCTGAGCACGTCAGGAGTGGCTGTGGCCGCCACGCCTGCGCTGGGGCCTCCCCAGGCAGCAGTGACTCTCCGTGGCTGCTGCATCTCCGTGGCCACATCCATTGTGGCTGCTGGGAGAATCAGGCGCTGTAGGCTCAGGGCCTGGTCCTGCCCGTGGGGCCAGCCGTCCCACTGTCTCACCTCTGACCAAGCCGGCAGTGACCCCTCGCCCCCTGCCATTTCCTGTCCCGTGGGCTTTGCTTACCTGAGCTCTCCTCTCCTGGCCATTTGCAGAGGTGTTGGGCGGGGCGCCCTGGTCAGAAGACAGTTGGAAGGAGGTGCCGTGGAACAGAGATGGCCAGCCGTTCAGAGCTTTCAGTGATAACAGTCCACCACGGCACCCGTGCCACAGGGTCACCTCCACCGCCCAAGGGCAGTACAGTGCTGGGCAGGGGAGGTTTGGCCTCTTAGGCCAAGAGCCTCGGGCCTGCTCGTAGTAGCTCTTGCTCAGTTCATCCCATGCCTGTGAATGGGCAGACAAGATAGTAGGAAATACAGAAATAGCTTTGTTCCTAAAGAGGATGTTAGCATTATTTAAAATAGCAAAAATCCTAGAAAAAGCTTTTTTTCTCCAGCGCTTTCCCCCTTTTTTACATTTTTGAGATAGGCTGAGCTTGAATTTGCAATCCTTCTGCTTTAGCCCCCAACTTTGAGATTACAATGTGCGATCATGCCCAGTTTAAGAATCTAACTTTTAGGGCCATCAAGATAGCTCAGCAATCTAAAGAGCCTGCTTAGGCAGGTGCAGGGGACCACGGTTCGATCCCAGCACCACGCGCTGCGTCAGCCCTGCCCTCAGGGTGGGCTGAGCTGGCCAAAAAGAAGATTCTAACTTTTAGCAGAATGTGGTGGCACATACCTGTAATCCCAGCACTTATGAAGCTGAGGCATGGGAGATGGCTCAGTGGAATAAGCACTTCCCTGGTGTGAGTTCAATCCCCGGTTCCACAAAAAAAAAAAAAAAAAAAAAAAAAAAAGGCTGAAGCTGAGGCAAGAGAATCATTTCAAGTTAGAGACCAGACTGGGCTATAAAGTGAGTTCAAGGTCAACCTGAACTGCATAGTGAGACCTGGTTTCTAGGAAAAAAGAAAAAGAAAGGATATAAAATACACCCCCACAAAATATCATCTACCATATAACGGCTTCCTCAATAAAAAATCGACTCAGAAAATGACGAGGGAAAGTGTCAATAGATTGACACTTATGGATGATGGGCTAGAAGTTTTATTTTCTACTTTCCTGCAATTTTTAATTGTTTTTCTTAACACTTGCTATTAATAACTGTTTAAAATGTTAAAGTATGTGGGAGGGAGCCGGGCATGGTGGTGCACGCCTGTAATCCCAGCACTGGGAGGCTGAGGCAGGATTGCTGGGGGTTCGAGATCAGCCTGGGGTACAAAGTGAGCTCAAGGCCAGGCTGGGCTGCGTAGCAAACCCGTCTCAAAAAGACAAAATCAGGGCTGGGGAGATAGCTCAGTAAAATGAGCGCTTGCCTGGCAAGCGCGAAGTGCTAAGTTCAGTCCCCAGTGCTGGGGGAGGGGACCCTGTGCCAAGGGCTTAGATGCCTGTCACATGCAACTGGAGTGCCCCTGGGAGCCTGAGCACTGTGCTGGCACACAGCCTGCCATTCCTGTCTGTGTCATTGTCCCCTGCCTCTTTCCTGCCCCTGCCCCGGAGCCCCCGCGACCCCGTGGGTAGGTGCGTGCGTTGCTCACCGCGGTGCTGTTCTTTGTCTTGCAGGTTCTGGGGAACACAGATATTCTGTACGTACACTGCTCCTGGAATAGTGAGACCTTTCCCACCCTTCCAGGGCCTGCCTGCCGCTGATTTTCCTCCTGTCCCCTCATTGGCCTCCTCTGTTTGAAAGCAGGATCCTCCGACTAACCTCCACCAGCTCTGGCTTTGAATGATCTCCCCACCCTGTTTCTATCATTCCATCTCAGCCCACACAGGAAGGGGACCTTGGAATCCCGCCCCTCAGCGGAGTAGGATTCCAGGACACTCAGCACTCTTTTAGTAAGAAAGACAGGCCCAGGCTGGGCATAGTGGTGCACACCTGCAGTCCCAGCATTGGGAGGCTGAGGCAGGAAGATCCCCCGAGAGTTCAAGGCCAGCCTGGACCACATAGGGAATTACAAAGTGAAACCCTTTCTCAAAAAACAACAAAAAAGACACAAGCCTAAGTTGGAACTGCACAGGGCTATCTAAAGCTAACCTTCCCACTCAGCCTTCCTGGCGCTGCCCAGCAGTGCAGGAGTTAACAGGGCAGCTGCAGGTCTTAAGAAGTGGAGAATCTGTTTCTCTGTGGTTGGGGGAAGAATCTCTTAATTCTGCAACTGGCTGGGGCCCCTGGCTTCCTTTGTTTTTGCCCAAGTGTGAATTCTGGTAGAAAGGAGCTTGTTATGCATTTGACAGGCAGGAAGCTGCTGGGTTCTTTTCCATAGAGGAAAGCGATCACTTTAAAGAAAAGAAGAATGAAAGGAACATCTTTCTTTAGTCAGCTCCCACCCAGCCTCCTGAAATCAGAGACGTTCTCAGCAGAAAGATGCGGAGCCCAATTTATAGATGAAGAAACTGAGGCTTAGACGGGTGGAACAGCTGCCTCAGTCACCCAGAGCCAGGGAAGGAGCCCAGGACCCTGGAGGCCTGGCCAGGGCCCGTCCACACCACAGGTCTCCCTCCAGGCAGTGGTGTTGCTGTCCCAGCAGTCACTGCTTTGAGAGACCAGAGTGAGAACTTCGCCCTACAGCAGTGTGGGAGGCTGATAAAAATGTGCTTTCCCGCTGCCCAACCCCAAACGGCCCACAGGACCAACTTATTTACTTTGCCTTTATTCCAAGGTCTTTCTGGGCAGAGGCTGCGTGCGCTGGGCCAGACTGAGCTCTGCCTCTCCGCGGAGGCTGGACCACCGGGGTCGACCGAGAGCGCACTCGGGCTGGTCCTGCCCATGCGCGGGCCGTTTGGCGGGAGCAGAGGCGCACTCGGCCACTGGGAAAGGAATTTTGGGTTTTTAAGTTAATGGGTTTTGTTTATAAAAGAAGCACGTATAGTTTCCCTAATAATCAGCTGGAGTAGATCGAGAAAATTAATTGAATTGCCCAGCAGGGAAATGGGAGGGGATTTCCTTCCTGAAATCAAACCTGGCAATCATTCCCTCTTGTTTCATAGCCGTTACTTCTGAAAACATGGTGGAGGAAATATCTGAACAATGAGACAGCCCCTTAGCCAACTGCTAATTTGGTATCGTTTGACTGGCTTCAGTGGTGCATTCTGACTTCGCTTTTCCTCTGCCGTTTTGCCTTGTTTATGCGTGGAGTTGTGGACCCGCAGACAGATAACACGAGAGAGGACACCCTGTACTTGCACCAGAAGGGGGAATCTAGACCTGCGAGGCTCTTCACCTCGGCAAGAACCTGGCTTTCTAATGGCGAAGAGCAGCTGCAACCCCTCAGCCACCTCTGTCCTGGGCCTCGGGCAGCTGGGCTTCCCTAAGGACCCATCCGCTGGGCCCTGCGGTGACTGCGGCCTTCGGGGGTGACCCTGTCTTCCCCCGGCCTGAGCTGCATCTACAAAGTGCGGAGGAAGGGGAGGACAGTGGCTGCTTCCTAGGGCTTTGTTGAGGGTTAGATGAGAAACTACGGAAAAGCTGGCTGTTAGCTGTTGTGTTTCTTTGCACCAAACGCTTTGGCAAATGTCGGCGTGGTGGCGAAGTTACTGCCCTGCCACGTGTGGAGCGCGGCTATTGCTTCCCCCAAGAGCGGGATTCCGCCAAGCCACGCTTCGGCCTGGGACTCAGAGAGCCACCTCAAGGCTGCGCTTGTGCTGAAGGGGCTGTGAGCGAGCCGGGCCCCGTGGGCAGGCTGCTTACCTCTCGGGACCTCTGTGTCCTCTGAGCGGGCGACGGCATGAGTGCCTAGCGGAGTCCTGGCACACCAGAAGGACCGTACACAGTGTTTTCCACAAGTAGGAATTAGGGATCCAGGGGCTGTTGGAGGCAGTGGCTTTCAGGGGATCTGAACCCTGTTCTGACCAGAAGTGGGCAATCCACGGCTGCTCTAGGATGGCCGACCGCTGGCCCGACAGGCACAGCAAGCTCCATCGTCAGATGTGAACAGGGTAACCTTTACTTCAGAGCCCCGGGCCACGCCCTTCCTGTGTGTGGCACTAGTTGTGCCCAGAACAGGAGAGCAAGGTGTCAGTCCTGGGCCATGCGGAGCGGCTGCGCGCCGCGGCCTCCAGCCCGAGGGGAGCTGCAGCGCTGGCGGGCCTCCAGGCCTGCGGGCCAGCACAGCTCTTTGGCCTGCTCTCTGGGTTTCTCCTGGCAGATGGGGAGCCGGAGCCTTGACCTTCTAGCCGCAGCTCTCAGCCCTGCATCCTGTTCCAAAAGACTGGCCCAGCAGGGCCAGAACAAAATGGAGACCCGATCTCGGTTCACCTTAGGAAGCCACCGGCCCGGCCCCGGGTTCCCCGGCCTCTGGGCTGCCCTTGCCTGTCTTGTGCCCACAGGCCCTCTGCTGTTTGCACTGTCGCTGTTGGTCACTGTCCTGTGGCCCGCTCCCTGCCCGGCCCCGCTCCTCTCCTTGCTCTGATCTCATCTGCACTTGCTGAGGGCTCCGCAGTCTTCTCTCTCACAGCCGCACTGTTGATAACCGCTCGTGTATAAAATTCTTGGGCACAGCTTCTTGCATGCTTAGCATGGAGAACGGTGCAGGCCAGATAAGGACGCAGGCTCTGGTAGGGGGTAGCTGACCCGAGCATCGTGTGAAGCAGCTAAACAGTCCCACACGGAGTAAGCGGGCCGGGCGGGTGGCGTGCGCCTATAATCCCAACACTCGCGAGGCTGAGGTAGGAGGATCATTGCCAGTTTGAGACCAGCCTGGGCTACAAAGTGAGCTCAAAGCCAACCGGAACTGCATAGAGAGACCCTGTCTCAAAAAAAGTGACATTAGGTGCTGTGCAGCTGTCATCACTAACCACCTCCTAAATGGTCATGTCCCTCATACTTTCATGACCTCAGCCTGAAACACTATGCATTTAAGTCAGGAGCCGCTGCCCATCCCTGTCCCCCACCCGCAGCCTCTCACCTCTGTCTTTGTGAGTCTGGCCATTCTTGCCAGTCAAGCCGGTGGAATCATGCTGTCTGTGCTTTTATCTCTGGCTTACTTTTTTTTTTTTTTTTTATTTTTTCTTAAACATTTATTTATTTATTTGTGTGTGTGTGTGTGTGTGTGTGTGTGTGTGTGTGTGGCCAGCTCAGCCCACCAGGGGGCGGGGCTGGCTGGCATGTGGTGCTGGGGGATTGAACCGCGGTCCCTGTGCTTTGCCAAGCCTGTTCCAAGCAGGTGCTCTAGACCACCGAGCCATCTCACCAGCCCCCTGGCTTACTTCTTTTATCATGATTCTCCCCAGATTCATCTATTTTAAAATATCAGAATTTCATTCCTTTTAAGAATGCATCATACCGGGGCCAGGGAGGTGGCTCAGTGGAATAAGCACTTCCTGGCAAGCGCAAGGGCCTGAGTTCAATCCCTGGTTCCAGAAAAAAAAAAGCATTGTATCATTTTAAAACATTTAAGTTGGATCATTTAAGTTCATTTTAAATTTTATTTAATTTTATTTATTTTGCGGAACCAGGGATTGAACTCAGGCCCTTGTGCTTGCCTGGCAAGCACTTATTCTACTGAGCTATCTCTCCGGCCCCCATTTTTTTAAATTGAAAAGCAAAAAATAAGTAAGAATTAGATCTTGCTGGGCATGGTGGCATCGCCCGCAATCCCAGCACAGAGGAGGCCGAGGTAAGAAGAGCACCAGGAGTTCAAGGCCAGCCTGAGCTACAAACAAACCAGCAGACCTAGAGAGCGCAACTCTTGATACTTAGAGGCGGAGCTGCAGCTCGAAGCCAGGTCTCTTAAAATTCACAGGTACATTCTCTTCGCACGGGTACCTGAGCACCCACAGGCCAGCAGGCTGGTGCACATGTGCCCTGACGCAGCGCTTCCTGGACGGATGTTCATTGTGTGTGTGCGCGGGCAGCGGGTGGCAGGCAGTGGAAAGAAGGGAGGCGGGAGTGGGCGGGTGCTGGGGCAGTGGTGCCCGCAGGGCTTTGCAGCTCCTGCGAAGTGCCGCCCGGCCTTCTGCGTATCTGTCTTCTGGGGCGTCTTCAGTCCTGGGGCTGTGACCACCGCTGCCTCTGTCTTCTGTCCTTGCAGAGAACAGAAGGCTCCCTTGACGGATCGTAGGACGGCAGAAGCAGGCGCGCGTGCCGGCAGGACGTCCACATACCAAGGAGAGCAGATGATCCCCATGTGTCACGACCTCTTTCCACTCAATAAGCTGCTCCGCTCCCATCTAACTAGAAATTCCTCAGTCCAAGGCACCAGTTCTTAAATCTGTCCTGTTGTGTTAATGTTAGGTATAAAGATACAGAGGGAGCCGGGG
>NW_004524609.1:3938460-3941354 GCF_000260255.1 Octodon degus | reverse complement strand
GGACCATCTTCTGTTTTAGTAGAACAGGGTACCCCCAGCTGACCAGTCCTCAGGACAAGTCTAGGGACCTGCAGGGTGGAAGGGCGGCAGGAAGTCTGCCAGACTCCAACTGTGACAAATTGAAGCAGCCTTTTGGCCTCTGAGCTTCAGTTTCCTCATCTCTCCAGATTAGATAAGTGACTGTCTTTAACATTTGAAAAGCTGAGGATCCATACATTGTAATTAATCCTAGCGTTTGGGAGGCTGAGGCAGGAGAGTCTCTGCAGGTGCAAGACAGAAAATATGAAATTAGTGTTTCTTCCTTCCCACCACAGACACGCATGCATGACGCCATATCGCAGGGATGTCACACAAGACCATGGACTCGGGTCAAAGCCAAAGGATTAGAAGATGACTAGATGGCCTGTTGCAATCTCCTGCAGTGCCAGTGACCTGGGGAGAGACCAGAGCCCCTGTGTGAGCTCAGACCCTGCCTCCACCAGAGGAAGGTCACGCCAGCGAGGCGGTGGAGCCCCGTTCGTGCTGAGGAGACAGGAGTTTCATGTTATTTCCTGCTGCCTGTATTTCTCGAGAGGAAGCCACGCAACACGCAGGGTCCTCCGCAGGTAGTGCAGTGGCTGAAGGTGTTTTCTGGCCTCGGCCTGCCTGAGCGGCTGTCACAGCCAAGTGTCTAAAGCTGCTTCCCTCCCGAGAGCGCCCGCAGCGGCAGGGTGAGAGCGGGGATTAGAAGTCCTTCGTTACAATTCCTCCCTCTCGTGTTCTTCCGGCGTAACTGGTCACGGAAGACCTGGTCCTTGGCAAACGCGTGGGGTTTTGCTGCTCTTCTGAGGAGCCTCAGGGGCAGCCACCTATTGCATGAGGATCTGTTATTTCCCATCCGTGTTCACTGACTGACGAGCCAAACTCCCTGACCTAGATTCAAGTGGGCAGCGTGACATCCTGATCAGTACTCGGGTGGCAAAGCAGTCCATCTTTTTTTTTTTTTTAATTAATTAATTTGTGTGTGTGTGTGTGTGTGTGTGTGTGTGGCCAGCTCAGGCTGGCATGTGGTGCTGGGGGATTGAACCGTGGTCCCTGTGCTTTGCTAAGCTTGTTCTAAGTAGATGCTTTAGACCACTGAGCCATCTCACCAGCCCAAAGCAGCCATCTTTACTGGGGCCATTTTGCATCCTTTTGGTCACTGGACAGCGGAGGCGTTTTTGGTAGTCATGGGGTAAAGGTGCTCCTGGCACAGGGCAGCAGAGGGCGAAGATGCTGCCAACAGTCTGCATCCACGCCCCGGGCCCCCTTGACAGAAGATCAGGTACGAAATGCGAGATGCGAAGGTCTCCACTTAGAAACACCCGCTGTTCATTCAGCTGCTCAACAAGCTCAGATCCAGCTGGCCACCACCGTGCTGGGTGTCAGGTAGGACCATCACCAGAGCCCCCTGGGGAAAAAAAACCACCACCAAACAGTGACTTCTCATCACGGGGTCTACTTCAGGGGCTGGGAGTGGTCTCAGTGAAAGAGAGCTTGTCTAGCATGCCCCAGCCCTGGGCTTGATCGCCAGTGCCACAAGGAAGGAAGGAGAGAAAAGGAAGGAAGGAAGGAAGGAAGGAAGGAAGGAAGGAAGGAAGGAAGGAAGGAGACAGCGTCACATCCAACATTCCCAGCAGGACTTTGCTTATCTTTAGAAAACTGTTTGAAAATAATGAATGATTTCAACATTTAAAAAAAGGCAGCCCATGGGGGCCTGCCAGTTAGCTCCGTTTTTTAAGCGCCTGCTAATGCGAATGCAGTCAGTTGCAGGATACAGCGGTTCGATCCCCAGCTCCACATGCCTTAGCAGACCCGCCCTTAAGGTAGCCTGAGCCAGCCAAAAAAAACCTTCTCAACTTAAGGGGGGCACTGAGGAGACAGCTCAGTAGAATAGGCGCTTGTCTGGCAAGCACAGGGTCCTGAATTCAATCCCCGGTGGTGGGGGGCAGCCCCTGTCTCTCAAAAGTAACATTCTCTTAGGTTGTTCTAGAATACCAAAAGGACGGGCCGTACATTTACTGAAAAATACCATAATCTAAAGTGCTTCTAAAGCTTGAATTGCCCCTTCTTATAGGTTCCATTCATTGGCAAGAAATGTAGTTTTATCTTGGAATGAATTTTGACAGTAGAAGAGAAGCATTATTTCTGTCCAGGCAGGACAAAAGATGCTGGAAAACAAGGAAAATTGATTTTTTTTTTCCTACTAAAATTCTTAAAGGAAAATGGAAGGTATTGGGCTGGAGGTTGGCAGCCGGCTGCCCGTGCTATCTTGCAGTGTCACGCCACCCGCAGCTGCCAGGCACAGTCGCCACAAGTTGGGTGGTGTGAAGCGGCCAAGTCCACCCTGCCTAGTTCTGGCCCACTCGGCCTCTCCTAGCTGCCAGTGCTGCCAGCGAGCCCAGGAGTCCCCAAGCCTGCTGCCATGTCGCTGTGTCACCCCGCCTCTGCCTCACATGATGCCTCTAGTGTGTGCCCGTCTGCACACGGCCTTCTTGTAAGGACTCCAGTACTGGACGACACGGGCCCTCCCTGTGACCTCACCCAGAACTCGGCACAGCTGCAAAGATCCTAGTTCCAAAGCAGTTCTCCCCCAGCGTCCACGTAGACGCCCTCCCCGGGCGCGTTATGCGGCCCGAGCAGACCGGGCTGGGCGACTACGCAGGCTCACATCTCTGCAGCTCTACTTTCCAGCATTCTTGCTTGCTTCTCTTTCTCCCTCCCTCTCTCCCTCCCTCCCTTCCTGTCTCCTTCCCTCCCTCCCTCTCTCTATTTCTTCCCCCTCCCTCCCTCCTTTCCTCCCCCGCTTTGAGACAGGGTTTGATTATGTAGCCCAGGCTGGCCTTGAACTCACTTTGTAGCCCAGGCTGGCCTTG
>NW_004524609.1:3936073-3938290 GCF_000260255.1 Octodon degus | reverse complement strand
GCTCCTCCTCGCTCAGCCTCCGAGTGCTGGCGTTACAGGTGCGCACCACCATGCCCGGCTGAAACTCAAGTTCACAGGCCTATATGTATTGATGTGCTTTGAATTCCTAGTTATTTATTTTGAAAGCTTACACATGGGTTATTTGTTTTTCTCTCTTTAGGAAAGAAAAACAGAAGGCCACCAAAAGCACATGATGTTGTTTACATGGGTTTGCCCCTGGGTGGATTGTTTTCCCAAGGATTTATTGGATTCATTAGGAAAAGTCCCAGTCACCACCTTACTTCCCTGACTTGGACCAGCAAGGTTTCCTGGAACCGCTTGGCACGGGAGGGCCTGGTTTCGTGCCAGAAATGATTCTATGAGTTCCCTGTACGCCAGCACTCCCTCCCTGGGCTGGAGTTGTTGGGGTCAGAATTTGTGGCACAAGGAAGTCTCCCACTGTCAGGACTTGTGCAGAGCCTGGAGCCCAATCCCAGGAAAAGCAGGAGAAGGGATTCAGCATCATCAAAGCGAGGACAGATGCTAGGCCCCAAAGAGCGCTGTGTCTGGAAGCTGTCAGGCCACCCGCCTCTGGTGAAATGCGTGTGTTCCTGCGCTAGTCAGGCTCCGTTTGCATGTGGCTTTTCCAGCGAGGTTAGCTAAAGAAAAAGTTGGCAAAAGGAGTTCTTTTTTCACCAGGAGCGTTTGAAGCTGTACTGCTTTGGCAGTGGCCCTGAACCCCTAGACGTGAGGGAGGCTGTCCTGAACCCCTAGAGGCAAGGGAGTCTGTCCCAAAGCCCTAGACCCGAGGGAAACTGTCCCGAACTCCTAGACCCAAGGGAGGCTGTCCCGAGCCCCTAGGCCCGAGGGTGGCTGTCCCGAAGCCCTAGGCCCGAGGGTGGCTGTCCCAAAGCCCTAGGCCCGAGGGAGGCTGTCCCGAAGCCCTAGGCCCGAGGGAGGCTGTCCCAAACCCCTAGACCCCAGGGAGAGTGTCTCAAAGCCCTACGCCCAAGGGAGGCTGTCCTGGACCTCTAGACCAGAGGGAGGCTGTCCTTCACTGGGGCTTGTGGCAGCACCTTAGCTAAGGATCCTTCTCCCAGGCCCTTCCCTGCCTGTCACTCCTGTGCCACAGGAAGCCCAGCTGATGTGCACCTCACCCATAGCAGAGAGGCGGAGCTGCAGTCCTGGCAGGGTCCCCAAGCACAGAGCCCATGCCCTGTCCCCAGACAGAGGCTGACCCCGTGGGAAGGGCTGGTGGCAGGAGCAACAAGAGGCTGGGCCCTGGGCCTGGGGCATGTGGCCTTGACAGAGCCCCCAAGCACCTCATGTGACAGGAAGCTCCTTGTCCAGCAGAGCCACATGCCTTTTGAGGCCCTTGGGAGCTAGGACAGCAAGCGCAGGCAGAATCACTCCTTTCCCTGGTGTCCTAAGTGCCCCACAAGCCTTCCACATTCTTGTGTACTAGAGAGAAAGGTATTTTCCAACCAAAGCCAACAGTTGTTTTCCACCCCCTCAAAGAACAGGGGCTTGGACAAGGGCAAATTTCATTTATTGTGACCAAGTCCAGGTGACATTTATGGCACCACCAAGCTGGCAGTTCTTAGGTCGGGTTTTCTATGGAAAACTCCTGCGTACAGTCTGAGAACCCAGTCGGCCCCTCAGAGGCCTCATTTTTCCTAGTATTTTCACGAGACATTCTTGGTGAAGAATTTACAGCCTCAGCCGTGCCTGGTGGCACACACCTGTAATCCCAGCACCCAGGAAGGCTGAAGCAGGAGGATGGCAAGCTTAAGCATAGCCCAGGCAGCTGCACCAACTTTGTAAGAGCCGTTCTCAAAATAAAAAACAAGAGGGCCGGGGAGATGGCTCAGTGGAATAAGCGCTTCCCGGGCAAGGGCAAGGACCTGAGTTCAATCCCCGGTTCCACCAAAATAAATAAAGCATAGGCTGGGGATGTGGCTCAGTGGAGAGGGCTCTGCATTCAGTCCTTAGTACCTAAAACAAATCTCCAGGCTCCAGTGAAGTTCGGGCACCAGGCAGGTGTGCTCCCTGGAGCAAAGGGTGCTGAGGTGTCACCTTTTCCCAGTCATGTTTGTCTAGGGCAGAAATTGCTAGAATATCAAATGGTCTCAGGGTCATACCTTGCCCCTGTAACAGGAAGTAGATTCTCAAGATCTGGGGGACTTTGTAGTTATTGTGAAAGATCCCCAGAGGCTGGAAGAATTTTTTTTTTTTTTT
>NW_004524609.1:3934120-3935278 GCF_000260255.1 Octodon degus | reverse complement strand
GAGAGAGAGAGAGAGAGAGAGAGAGAGAGAGAGAGAGAGAGAGAGAGAGAGACACTAAGAGAGACACTGAGACTTCCCGGCGAGCAGACAGCCCACTCTCCCAGCCGCGCAGCCCTCTCTGAGGGGACCCTGGCAGCGCAGCGAGGACGCGCAGAACGGGCTTCCCTTCTGGTCCTAGTGCTCTTCGCTTACTCCCTAGACACAGCTGGGCCCGGGCAGTGCCCTGCGGGGAGGAGAAACGTGCGGAGCATTCGTAGTAGAAACTCAAGTGTGAGTGCGCTCTCGGAGCGTCCAGCCCACGCACGGCCGTGGGTCAGTGTTAACCCGGGATGTGAGACCGCAGACATCTGTAAAGGTACCTCAGACACATTGCAACTATTCTTGGAAGGTTTTGTTTGTTTGTTTTGGCTTTGAGACAGGGTCTTACTATGCAGCTCAGCCTGGCCTTGAGCTCACTGTGTAGCCAGGCTGGTCTGGAATGCCCAAGGATTCTCCTGCCTCAGCCTCCCGAGTGCTGGGATCACAGGCAGGTACCACCTCGCCCGTACCACCTCGCCCTGCCTGAAGTTTTCATTTCATGTTGATCAGCCCAATCCGCTTCACCGGAAGCAGCAGGGCTCGTGTGGATTCACACTGGACTCTTGGAAGGAAGGATGAGATTCTTCAACCAGGACTTGGGGCTTTTGGGTGGCTCTCAGCCACCGTGGAGCCTGTCTGATGCCACAGGGTTCTCTGCTACCAGATTGCTGCTGCTGCCGGGCCTGAGTCCCAGGCGAGTCTGGGCTTTCTTGGGTCAGACAATGAGCACTCCGCGGTTCCCGGTGTTTCCTGTTTAGCCCCGGCTGCCAAAGAAATTAGAGCCAAACTCTGCAGCCCCATTAGTGTAATTAGCGACCGTCAAGTGCCGGCTCCCTCTTCCCTCAGATGCTATCTCTTCCATTTTGATTCCCAGCTGCCCCAACGCAGGATCTTTCATCTTGTCAGCTGCTTCAGGTCCTTTGAGAAAAAGGCCTAAGATGCATCATCAAAATTACAATTATTGTTTTAAAATTAACTAATAGAAGGGGCTGGTGAGATGGCTCAGTGGTCTAAAGCACCTACTTAGAACAAGCTTAGCAAAGCACAGGGACCACGGTTCAATCCCCCAGCACCACATGC
>NW_004524609.1:3932339-3933535 GCF_000260255.1 Octodon degus | reverse complement strand
GCTGGGGGATTGAACCGCGGTCCCTGGGCTTCGCTAAGCCTGTTCCAAGTAGGTGCTTTAGACCACTGAGCCATCTCACCAGCCCCTGTATTTATTTATTTTTGAGCCGGGTTTTGCTATGCAGCCCAGGCTGGCCTCGGAAGTCTCAGCGATCCTCCTGCCTCAGCGTCCCAAGGGCTGGCATTACAGGTGTGTGCCACCCTGCCCGGCCTCCTCACTGTAAATAGATACATTTCTTGAAATGCTTGTTCCGAACCCCTGCTGAGGTGTGCTCTGCGGAGAAGCCACACCACAGTCCCCTGCAGTACGTTAGAAAGGCAGATTTATCTGAGAACGTAGTACAGATGCTCCGCTTGCTCCTACCAGCAAGTGCAAGGTCATCAGTTCAACCCCAGCATTGGGGCCAGGGAGGTGGCTCAGTGGAATAAGTGCTTCCCTGGCAAGTGCAGGGGCCTGAGTTCAAACCCTGGTTCCATCAAAAGAAAAAAAAAAAAAAAAAAGCCTCCCAGCATCACCAAAAAAAATAAAAAAGACAAGAAATGCAAACTTTAGACAAAATTTAGAGCGGGACATGGTAGCACAGACACCTGTCACCCCAGCACTTGGGAGGCTGAGGCAGGAGGATCTCTGTGAGTTCAAGACCAGCTGGGGCTACAAAGTGAGCTCAAGGCTGGTTTGAACTACAAAGTGAGACCCTGGCTCAAGGAAAAAACAAAGGGCAGAATTTTAGGCCTCCTACCCATCTACCGAAAGTGAATCCTGATGAACGAGATCCACAGGCGGCTGATATGAAAAGCCCTGCTTGAAAGAACACCTCCTGCCCTTAGGAGGGCTCCTGCGCCCCACCAGCGCTCCGTCCTCGCTGTACCCCGAGAGCCTTGCCTGACCCTAAAGTGTTCGCCTTAAAATGCTCTTTGGCAAGGGGTTTGAGGGCCATGGGCTGCCGAGAGTGCCACCTGGTGGCGGCAAAAATAAATTTTGCACTTCAAGGACGAGGATCTCGGGTAGAATTCCCACATGGTAAAGAGATCCCGGCTTTAGCACCGGTAGCTGGGACTCCAAAGGCGGCCAGTCAGAGACCAGGCCTGTCTGGGGAAGAGCTGTCTCTTCAGGAGACCCAGGAAGCTGGACACTTGAAAGCAACGCAGATTCCTGGGCTGGATGCAGACTTCAAAACAGCTGTGAGAATAAAAACA
>NW_004524609.1:3927116-3930864 GCF_000260255.1 Octodon degus | reverse complement strand
GAGCCTTGTGGGTCGTGTGCATGAAGCAGCACCAGCTGCCTGGGGACCATGAGGAAGTGGGACAGACTGGCTTAAAGTTAAAAAGCAAGGGTGATACTCGCTGTGTGGAGCGCTTCGGCGTGGCCCGTGCTGAGGCCAACGGGTCGGGGCAAATGACTGGAAAGCGTCACTCTGATGCTGGCAGTCAGGACCAATTCCCCTTCACCCGGGAGGACCGACAGTGGGCCCTCCAAATGTGGTCACAAGGCTACTTACATGGCCCAACTTTGTGTCATGGCCTAGTTAGTGGCTGAGGACTGGCCACCTGGGGCAAGCCACTGTCTGTGCTACTGTTTTGTATCTGTGGTATTATGTTAACCAGATTGTCCTGCAGATTAGAAAGCCACTGTGAAAAAAAATTTTTTTAAAAAGAAAGTGGGGCTGGGGAGATAGCTCAGTAGAATAAGCACTTGCCTGGCAAGCACAAGGGCCTGAGTTCAATCCCCGGTTCCACAAAAAGAATAAAAAAGAAAGCCACTGTGCAGTCTGAAGAGGCTTTGCTGGCCTGGAGGGTCAGGCGAGCACCTGCAGAAGGCTGCTGGAGGCCTGCCCGACGCGCCAGGTCCCCAGGAGAACACCTTAAGCGAGCAGCACTCCAGCCTTGCTCCTGCCGCTCTGGAAACTGCAGGTCCACACCCGGCCGAAGCCTGGGCGGACGCCGGGCCCTGGAGGGCCTGCCTCAGTTGACTGATGTTCTCTTACTCAGCGTTCAGTTTGTTTGCTTGCTTGCTTGTTTTTGTCTTTTTCATTTATGTATTTGGCACAGGGTCTCACTGCGCAGCTCAGACTCATAATGACCCTCCAGTGTTCAACCTCCCCAGCGCTGGGATTACAGGCCTGCATCACAATGGCTGCACTAGTTCACCTGCTCAGGGCTCCCCAAGGGCAAGCCTGGCGCAGCACGCAGGACCAGGGATCAAACCCTGGTCCCTGAGCTTGCCCAAGCAGGCGCTTAGTCCACAGAGCTATCTCACGGTCACTGTTTTGTCTTTTGGAGACACGGTCTCACTGTGTACTTCAGGCTGGCCTTGAGCTCACTTTGTAGCCCAGGCTGGTCTTGAACTCACAACGATCCTCCTCCTCCTTCAGCCTCCAGAGTGCTGGGACGATGTGCACGTGCCCCACCTCCAGCCTCC
This sequence comes from Octodon degus, assembly GCF_000260255.1. Classification (NCBI taxonomy): domain Eukaryota; kingdom Metazoa; phylum Chordata; class Mammalia; order Rodentia; family Octodontidae; genus Octodon; species Octodon degus. Next base: position 3,929,689 of record NW_004524609.1, on the reverse strand, counting down.
AGATTAGTTTTAATTTCCTTTCTCGCCCTGATTTCAGTATTTGCTACAGGACTCCGCACTATATCCCCAGAGGATGGGAGGATTTCTCTTAAAGTTGCCTTTATTTCCTTTTGTATTACTGCAAGTGTTGTACTGAGTGCCTTAGCTACTTTTCTAGATTTTAAGTTAATTGATACTTCCTGGGCAGACATCTGTGTGGCTGTCACCAGTCTTTTTTTTTTTTTTTTTTTTTCAAGAAGCTGGTTGTGTTTATATTTTATGCCTTGCATTTAGCCCAGAGAACAAATGCTGAAACATGCATTTAATTTACAGATTCATGTCCTGAATAAATTCAATAAGCTGACAAAAAATGATATAACAAGTAACAGACAAATACAAAATGAGGATTTTTTTTTTTTTAATCTCAATTCTTGTTAGTTAAGAAGAAAGCATTGTTACTTTTCCAAAACACAGAATTGGGTTTCCACAAAAATGATTTAACAAAATAAGGCACAATGTTTAATAAGGCAAAATTTACCCAGAAGCTTGGTATAAGATTACAATGTTCTGTTACATTCTGGTGGGTGAGTGAGAAGTACTAGAATTGAAGTAGTGTATATATTCTTTTTTGAGAATTTACCATTATAAGGTAAAATATAAATTTGAAACAATACACTATATCTAGAAAGCAAAATAATTGTTGAATCATACTACTGATTTATTTATTTCACCATTAACTTTCAGTTAACTATGTATGTATTATCACTAGTTTTAATGTAGTTACCCTGCCTGGTTTCGAGGTTGGTGTCTCCTGCGAGTCATGGGGTGCGCCATCGCTCTCTCCTGTGGAGTTCAGCAGAATGGGGGTCCTGTTGGAGAACTAACTGCTTCTGTTCTCGGATACGTAGCTATACTTCATGGATTCCTCATTTTTGGTTGCCTCAACCAAAAAGTACAATGACCTTTCTATGAAAAATATTTTGGGGGTACATCGATATTCAGGATACAGGGAATGTCAGGTTTAAAGTGATGTCATGAGCCCCGTCGTAATCCTTAATCAGACTGAGGGAGCCCAGGCTGCCAACCACCCGTGCCTGATTCATAGCACCCACCCAGCCCTTCAGGCTGTAAACCCAGACGTAGGCAAGGACTGCTGCCTCTGGGTCCCCCTTCCAGTTCTGTCCTATCAAGCTTTGGGTCACATTCAAAGCAATATGAGGCTTGGGCTGGGGAGACAGCAGCTCAGCAGTCTAAGAGCCTGCCTGGCAAGCACAAGGACCCGGGTTCGATCCCTGGTCCCACATGCTGTGCTGTGCGGGCCCCAGAACCCTGGGTGCGCGGTGTTGGCCCAAACCTGGGCATGGTGGCACATGCCTGTAATCCCAGAGCTGGGGAGGCAGAGACAGCAGGATCACTATGAGTCTGAGGTGTGTCCTGAGACCCTGTAACAGATAAAGAAATAAAAAAATAATTAAAAAAAATATCATTCAACCGATGCCCCCGACGGCCTGCTTTGGTCCCATCCTATGATGGTACGGCGGAAACAGCTCCTGTTTTCTAGGTTCCAGAAAGGGCCAAGTGCACCTGCTGACTGCCTGGCTACACCGGCTGCCACCGCCGGCTCCGAGCAGCCAGCTCCCTTGGGGACTTCTGCTGTTTGTAATGCCGGGATACATCGGGTGTTTGATGGCACAAAAGTGAGTCTTTCTGGACTTGCTTTTCTGGCACCTCTCTGTTTATCCAGGACATCAGGGACCTGCACATGACCATCGGTCACGTCAGAAACGTGGCCCTGTGATACTGCCCCTGGGAACCCGAGTGGCAATAGCAGGGAGCACAGCACTCGGTGCTGCGGGGGGGCGTGAGCCGGCAGCAGCACTCACTGTTAAGTGCTCAGGTTGCTGGCCACTTCGCCAACACGCAGACCCGCTGCAAGGCCAAGCGGACTCGGTGCCGCCGTCCTCCAGAATCCCAGAGCCTCGGTCTCCTGGGTGACCACCACGGGGCCCCTGCCACCTCCCGGGGGAGGGATGTCGTTGCTCTGCCAACAGGTCAGCAAGAGGAAGAGAAAGCTCCCGCCAGCTGTGGGAACGCCTCAGACAGAGCATAGGGTTCCACATCTTAGGGGAAGCTCTTCCTGGCGCGGGGCCCTAGATTTCTCCTTTCGTGGACAGAAGCTGCTGTGTGGGGGCCTGGCACGACTTCTCCTTTTTCCTTGCTGCATCTGCATCCTTTCACAGTTCCTGACAGAACGCTTGAAGGCTGTGCACCACCAGCTTCTTTTACAGGCCATTCCTTCCTGTCGGTCCCTCAGCAGTGAAGAAGCTGAGGAAACAGAGGAAGAAGATTCTCCTCTGTAAGAAAAATAGGGCAGAAGGCTGGCCACAGAGCTCAACAGACTATGCTTAGGCAGGTGCAGGGACCGGGGCCTCGATCCCCAGCCCAGGGCACATTGAGACAGTGACTGAGACTGGGCGTGGTGGCATATGCCTGTAATCCCAGCTCTTGGGAGGCTGTAAAAAGGCGGATCACTATGAGCCCGATCTAGTAGTGAGAGCCTGTAGATCTTTCCCTTAAAAAAAAAAAAAAAAAAA
>NW_004524609.1:3925545-3926760 GCF_000260255.1 Octodon degus | reverse complement strand
TTAAAAAAAAAAAAAAAAAAAAGACAATATAGGGGCCAGAGGGATGGCTCAGTAGAATAAGCGCTTGCCTGGCAAGTGCAAGGGCCTGAGTTAAAAAGACAATATAAGTTACTTCAAGGGCTTCAAGACCATCACATTTGGGAAAACCTGGCCCAGTCAAGGACATTTTCAGTCCCGCCTGCTCTTCTCGGACCTCTCCCTCCCGGAACGTCCCTGCACAAACATTCCCGACAGCAGATGACGCGATTCTTGCATTCCATATAATCAAGCCTGTAATAACCTGCTAGCCACTCTGTACTTCCCACTCGCAAACCCCGTTCTAACTGAACTCCAAGCTGCCCCTGGACTGCTGATTGGAGCCTCTGGATTCCCCAGCCCACCAGCATAGTAGAAGTTGCTTCTAACTCTTCGGTGCAGAGTCTTCTGTTTGGACTCATGTTGGTTTTTCTGCAACACCAGAGAGCAGGGACCACGCCGCCTGCTCCATGGGATTTGGTGGCTGAGAGAGACACTGGTCTCCGGTGGGTTTTCGTCGAACACTGTGTCCCCTGGTCTTCGGCTTCCTTGGCCTAGCTGTCACGCACTCCCTTTCTGCATTTCCCAGTGACTATTTCCTCATCTCATTTTATTTTACATTCTGACGTGACGCATGTTTATTGTGAACAATTCAAGCAGTATAACAGCGTAGAGAGTGAGACGCGGAAACCTTCATTTACAGCCCTTTCCCTCGCCTCTGCGCCCTGCCCAGGGAGAGCTGGTGCAAACGGTTCTTGCCAGCGTTTGTTCTCCGCCGTCATAAACCCCAGCGATGTGCACACATCCCCACGGCGAGAGGCCTGGAACTTTGTGTGGTTTGTCTGTTTAAAACTCCTGGCCTCTCCCATGTAGGAGGCCCTCTTTAAATGCTGAGTGAATAAACTGTTTTCTGTTACCGAAATAGTATTTCTTCATCCCCAAACTTTCCATTGACACATAGTAACCGCCTACACACAGGGTACAATTTGGCATTTCACATGAATACAACGTGTAAGGTTCAGGTCAGATAACTGGTCTAGGGCCGGGGAATTAGCTCAGTAGAATAAGCGCTTGCCTGGCAAGGGCAAGGGCCTGAGCTCAATTCCCAGCGCCGCCAAAAAAAAAAAAAAAAAAAAAAAAATGCAACCTTCTCTGATTTTGATCACAAAATGAACAAACATCAGATACATATAATTTTGA
>NW_004524609.1:3924824-3925335 GCF_000260255.1 Octodon degus | reverse complement strand
AAAATGCTCGTACACAGCTTTATGCCGTGCGGGTGACGATTCCAGCAGATCTGTTTCTAGCCTGGAAACTGCCCTTCCGAGGAGGAACACACGGAACAAGAGCAGATACGAGCCTTTCTGGCCTTGGTCACGGCACTTTTTCCTCTTTCTAGAAACTTCTCGGGCCGAGGCCATAGCTCAGCGGTCTAAGTGCCTGTCTGGCAAGCACAAGGACCTGGATTGGCTTCCCAGTACTGCCTGCTGTGTTGGTCCCACGCAGAGCCCAGCCACCAGCACTGGACATGGTGGTGCATGCCTGTAATCCCAGTGCTGGGGAGGCTGAGACAAGAGGATCATTACGAATCTGAGCTGAGTATGGAGACCCTGTACCAGATACACAAATACATAAAAGATTAAAAAAAAAAAAAAAAAACACCCAAATCGAGGCTGGTGAGATGGCTCTGTGGTCTAAAGCACCTACTTAGAACAAGCTTAGCAAAGCACAGGGACTGCGGTTCAATCCCCCAGCACC
>NW_004524609.1:3921731-3922816 GCF_000260255.1 Octodon degus | reverse complement strand
TCCCCCAGCACCACATGCCAGCCAGCCCCGCCCCCTGGTGGGCTGAGCTGGCCACACACACACACACACAAATAAAATTAAAAAAAAATAAAAACAAACAAACAAACAAACACCCAAACCTTTTTCTCTGCTACACTGGGGACACCTTCCCTGCCTGCTTCGGCCTTTTCCATTGGGAGCAGGAGTGGGTTGCAGAGGGGGCTTCTCCCTCCAGGTCAAGTGGCTCTAGAGTGCTGGTAGGGATGGGGCACAGGGGCTCAAAAAGGCTAGGCAAGCGCTCACCACTGAGCCACACTGCCAGCCCTGTGGTGGGGCCCAGACTGAGAAACTGCCAGCACCGCCGGAGCTGGGCGGAGAGGGACGGGGAGGAAACGTGACAACCCTGGAGCAGCAGTCTTGGGCAGCGCTGCCCGCCATGCAGGCGTGAGTGTCCCCAGGGAGAGGCACTGTCACCGCGGGGCCCACCCTCCTCTCAGCCTCTCGGGAGCGAGAGTAAAACACCCCGCAGCCCAGGCTGGGTGAGCGAACAAGGCGAGAGCGTGCACAGCGTTGGCAAAATCTCCAGCCTGTGCTGCCTTTCTGTCTCTCTAAAAAGAAAATGACGAGGCTGTGTGCCTCAGATTGATTAAACAGTAATTAGGCTTCAAAAGCTTGCTAAATGCCTGCTTTACAAACCATCCAACCAGGCAATTTTTCTCTCATGTTTAATTGCAACTATTCTTGTGTCCCTTTCTGCCCAAAGTGGCCATAATTTCGGGGGAGCTGTGATGAGACAAGCGCCCCTGGATGTGCCATAGGAGCCTAAATGGGAATAAGCTGAACAATAGGAGACATATCCCCAGAGCCTCGGAGCATTGGAGCTTTCCTGCCCTCTGCCGCAGTGGCTCCACTTCTAGGGATGGATCCTAAGGCGATGCGATGTGTAGAACTCAAAGCAAAGATGTGGGCGAAAGCCAAGATTACGGGTGGTGCGCCTGCAATCCCAGCGCTGGGAGGTGAGGCAGGAGGGTCGTGAGTTTGGGATAGAGAGCCAAGTGGAGTCAGAGAGAGAGAGAGAGAGAGAGAGAGAGAGAGAGAGAGAGAGA
>NW_004524609.1:3919217-3920256 GCF_000260255.1 Octodon degus | reverse complement strand
AGTAGCCAGCATCTACTATGTACCAAGTCCTATGCTTGACATTAAAGATTCAGAAACAAAGGCACAAGCTGCCTTTTAAGAAATTCACAATCAGGGCCAGCCAGATAGCTCAGTGGATTAAAGTGCCTGCTTAGGCAGACCAGCGATCCAGGTTCGATCCCTGTTATGCCATTTTGGCCCTGCTCCCGAGGTGCACTGAGATCGCAACTGAGACTGGGCGTGGTGGCACACTCCGATAATCCCAGTGCTGGGGAAGCTAAAAGGAAGAGGATTACCAGGAGTCTGGGCTGTGTAGTGGACCCTGTGACAGCCAAATACATTTAAGAAAAAAGAAAGGGCCACGAATGTGGCTCTGGAGTGGCAGGCTGGCCTAGCATGCGAGAGGCCTTCAGTTCAATCTTCAGTACTGAAAAAAATAAAGCTCACAGTCTAAGTCAGGGGTGACGGCACACACCTGTAATCCCAGCACTCAGGAGGCTGAGGCAGGAGGATCACTGTGAGTTTGAGACCAGCCTGGGCTACAAAATGAGCTCAAGGCCAGCCTGAACTGCACAGTGAGACCCTGTCTCAAAAAATTAAATAAATAAAAGGAAAAAAAAAAGTAAATACTCTTCAACATACATAGAGGCAGGTGTCATTCTAATAATGCAAGGGTGGGCCAGGGAGATAGCTCAGTGGCACAAGTGCCTGCCTGGTGAGCACAAGGTCCTGAGTTTGATCCCTGGTACCAAAAAAACCCCACCCAAAACAAAACAAAACAAAACAAAAAAACCTATTGTTACAGGGGTGATACAAAAGCACCCAAATATGATAGAAGGGAAATTTTGTAACTCCAGCCTGCTAGATGTCTCCATCTACACACGAACTACACTGAGTTCATGTTCTCTAAGAATCAAAGATTGAATCCTAAGAACAGAAGTGGTTAATTTATTTTATTTTAGGAACCAGGGATTGAACTCAGGCCCTTGCACTTGCCAGGGAAGCGCTTATTCCACTGAGCCATCTCTCAGGCCCCCAAAAGAGGTTAAGAGTAGGGAGA
>NW_004524609.1:3915343-3919110 GCF_000260255.1 Octodon degus | reverse complement strand
GAGAGAAGGACAGAAAGATCCCGAGAGGCAGGAAAAAGCCTGAATGCTGAGGATGCTATTTACAGGGAAATTTTATATGGGTATGACTTGGGTTACAGCTATGATTTGGGTTTTGGGGTTTTTTGTTTGTTTGTTTTTTTAAACAGGGTCTCACTACACAGTTCAGCCTGGCCTTGAGCTCACTTTGTAGTCCAAGCTGGTCTCATCCTCCTGCCTCAGCCTCCCAGGAGTGCATCACCACATCTGGCTTGCAGCTGTGATAGACCAGTAGGAATTAAAAAGCACAGTCACTTCCTTATAGGTGGTAGTGACCCCGGGGAAACAAGTCACGGAACCGGTGTACATGGAAAGAAGAAAGATTTTTTTCTCCAGGAAATGAGGGGTCCAGCGGTCTTAGTCACCCAAGGCTAAAGCCTGCCTAGGTTCCCAGGCCTGGCGTTCGCCCCGAGGAGGCACACAGGCCTGCCCATCGGCTTTATCGGCAGCCCGGGTCTCCCCGGCTGCGCCCGGCCACAGCCGGGCTGTGTTTGGCCTCTGCCCCGCCTGACTACCTGTAATATTCCTGCCCCGCGCGCGTAGCCCTGCTAAAGGCAAACGCCAGCAGCGGGGGTGCCGGCAGGAGGGAAGGTGGACGGTGGCACCCAGCAGGAGACACCCCGCGCGGAGCCTGGAGGCCTGCACAGGCTCGCAGCGCGCCAGGAGCGGTGGCTGGAGCGGAGCCGCCCGCAGCAGGAGGAGGGAAGACGCAACCGCGGGCGGGCGAGGCCGGCTCCACCCAGGTTAGTGGTTCCCAGACTGTGTGCCGCGGAAGAGGCGCCCGTCGCACAGGGGTTCCGCGGAAACATGCTCCCAGAAACTCTGCTCGAAAGGCCTTGCTCTTTCTTGTAGGCCGTCCACACTGACGCGGTAGGCCAGGAATTCTCCGAGCGGATCAGCACAGGAAGGGCTCCTGCCTTGGTTAAGGACCATTCTCTTCCCTTTCCCAGTTTGCATCGTTTTAAAGAAAATTTACTGTTAGCATCTTATCCACTGATGTCTCCAGGTGTAGTCTGGGACACTCGGCTGCTGAGGGGTAGGGAGCCCCTAAAGGAACCCAGTAAAATAGGAAGAGCACTAATGCAGGCATCCTGCGGCCCTGGGTTCAAATCCATGTCACTGTTTGCCCATTCTTTGAGCATGACCAATCTTAAGTAAGTTGCTTCATCAAAAAAGTGAAACAAGGACCGGCGAGATAGTTCAGTGGTCTAAAGTGCCTGCTTAGGCGAGCTTAGGCAAATGCACAGGGACCGAGCCCGGGCAGCCCATGCCGCAGCCCATGCCGCGCCAGCCCCACCTCTTAGGTGGGCTGAGCGGACCACGAAAAAATAAAGTGAAATAAATAAAAGCTGCCTGGTAGGCTTTGGGAGGTTAAATGAAAGAATGCAAGCAATAGGAAAAATGCCCAGGGGCTGGGGAGATGGCTTAGTAAGTAGAATAAGTGCTTGCTTGGGAAGTGTGAGGGCCTGAGTTCAATCCCCGGTTCCACCAAAAAAAAAAAAAAAAAAAAAATGTAAAGGAAAGATGCCCAACAGGTTCTGAGTAATCGGTAATCACCATCACAATCAGATTGGGAAGATCTCTCAGCAGCTGGCTTGCGGCCTGGGGCATGAGCTAATGAGCTTCCCAGGGAGCAGGGGCAAACTCCCAGGGGACAGGGAGGCCACAGGGAGGCCTGGGCTCCAAGAGCCAGGAAATAGGCAGGGCTGGGTGAGAGGGGAAAATCAGGACACCCGGGCGTTAAGGGCCAACAGGTTAGGGGTGCAGTGGGGGGCTTTTAACCAAAGCTGGAAGTCCAGGCAGCACAGCACAGCATCTCTGGGAGCAAAAGCGATGAATTGTGGGTCACCTCCCCCTGCTGTAACTTGGATCCTTCTCGCATTGTTCAAGATCGGCTCTAAGAGCTACTCCTCGATGTATTTATCTGCTTTACAACTGTGGACACCGTGATTACTTCCAGTTTCAAGTCATATTTCCCATCGTTTTTCTTTGCCAGACTCGGAGGGTTTTTTCCTTCTTTTATGAGTCTTGTATCGTTCCTCCAGCCTATACTAACAGAAGCAGGAAGCATATATTTTAGATGAGAAAATGAGCCAGCTCGGCTCTTGCCTGAAAATTACTGTGCGTTCGTGAGTCAGGGCACGGTCCCAGAAGAAATAGTCTGTGGTTGCAACACCGTGGGGCAGGGATGGGCGCTTTGAGCAGGTGCGGGTCCCCGGGGACGCTATCCAGCCGCGAGACGGCGGTCCTTCCCCTTTGTGAACTACCTTCCCTGGGAATGCCTGCTGCTTACCAAGAACCACGGTAACAGGGGAACCGCGGCAGGCACTTGGCTGAAGGTAAATCTGATTCTCAGCACCTCAGGGGAGTCCGGGAAGAGCCAAGTCAGTGTGTAGGTGCGAATATTGCTGACTCGACTCAGACAGGTCCAGTCACTTGGCTAACTAAGGACACATGGCCTGGAGTGGCCGAGCTGAGGCTGCAGCTCAGGTGTTTCTGGTTCCATGGTAACCACTGTTCTCTTATCTCTGGAGAAGGACGTGAGAAAATTGCTTGGCACAGTGGCTCACGCGCGGCAGGCCACGCAGGCAAGGTTACATGATTCCCAATTACTCCTCCTCCTCCAAGTCACGGATCAGATGCTGCTGCTAGACTCTGAGAACCTCTGTCAGGACCTCAGCCCCAAGGGTCACCACAGAACGTTTAGGCCAAGTGTTTTTGTTTGAGCTTAGTAGGCCCTGGAGCAGGAAGGAAACCACTTTACCCGGGTTTGGGGTTTTATAAAGCCAAAGGCTGGCACCTGCCTGGGATCACCGGGTGGGGAAGCGGACAGGGAATTGAACCCAGATCTCCGGGCTACAGTGTCAATGTGCCCCCCCCCCCGCCCAGGCCCCCCCCCTCCCATGGAGCCCAGGTGGGTGAAGTGGGCGCTCCAGAAAGCCTCTGTTCTCCCAGCACTGAACGTAATACACCGGCACTTTTGCTGGCGCAGGTGATTAGGTACCTGATTCTCCCGGTCTTGCGAGGGCCGCTGTGACACACCAGCCAAACCGTGTGGCTTAGCGCAACATCATTTTTTCCTCTTGCAGTTCTAAAATCCCAAAGTTCAAAATCGGTGTTAGCCGTGTGTTGAAGACAAGGTACCCCGCAGGGCCAGGCTCCCCTGGAGGGTCCAGGGCAGAATCTTGGCCTTACTGGGCCCCCACCGGGCTGCCGGAGGCTGAAGCGAGTCATCCCTCCAGACTTCAAAGCCAGCATCTTCCAAGCACCGCTCTGCCCTCGGGTGGCCTTGGCCGCTGCGTCCCACCTCGCTCTGCTTCTCTCTGAGGAGGACTTAACTCCCAGATTCACTTACCTGCTAACTGCCCTCCGGGCCTGGCCAGAGAACAGCAATTAGAGGGACAAGGGGTTGGCAGGGCGGAGGCCCGGCCCGCGCTCCATCTGGTGCACTCAGTAGCCTTGCGGCGTCTTAGGGCTCAGGGTGTGCGTTCCGGGGGTTGCTGCAGACCCCAGCGTGGCTGCCCGGCTTCATAAATAAAGTCTCATTGGAAGGCAGGCGTGCTCCTTGCCCGTCATCTCTGCTAAAGGGTGATGCCCAGCTGGGGGCCGGCCTGGGAAACTTAGCAAGCTGGTCTGCGGTTTCTTTGGAGCAGAGAGGAAAAAGCAGAGCTGAGAAGCCAAACCAGCAGGAGCGTGGGCCCCGGAGCCTGAGACACCGACAGTCTCTCCGC
>NW_004524609.1:3911976-3915178 GCF_000260255.1 Octodon degus | reverse complement strand
TTTTTCGTTTCCTCCTCTTGTTTCTTCTTATTTATTTATGTATTTTTTCTTGTTTCATTTCAGACAGTTTAAAATGTTATACCTTGAGGCCAACCCAATAGCTCAGCGGACTAAAGCGCCTGCTTAGGCAGAGCACAGCGGCGGGGTCCGATCCCTGGTGTGCCACCGTGCTGGCCCCGCTCCCCGGATGGGCTGAGCCGGTGGTTGGGGCTAGTGTGGTGACACATGCCTATAAGCCCAGCGCTTGGGAGGGTGAACACAGGAGGATCACTAGGAGTCTGAACTGGGCAGTGAGACTCTGTAGGCCCTGCACTAAATACATTTAAAAAGATGTTTTTAGAGCTGTATTTAAAATGCTCAACTTTGGGGCTGGGGAGATAGCTCCCGCAGTCTAAGCGCCTGCCTGGCAAGTGCTAGGACCTGGGTTCAATCCCCAGTACCATATGCTGTGCTAGCCCCAGAACCCTGGGTGCCAGGAGGACCATGGAAATGGGCATAGTGGGCACACGCCTGTAATCTCAGCACTGGGGAGGCTGAGACAGGAGGATCACTACAAGTCCCAGATGCTTAGTGGAACCCTGTACCAAATAAATAATTATTAAAAAAAAAAAAAAAGCTCAATTTTTCCTTTCATGTGTGTGTGTATTTTTAGGGAAAGGGTGTATTTTTATTTACAGGGTGTTCAGGGTCTCACTACTAGATCAGACTCATAGTGATCTGCCCTCCCAAGAGCTAGGATTACAGGTGTGCACTACCATGTCCCGTCTCAACTGCTGTTTTAGTGCGCTCCAGCACAGCAGGCCCAGGGATTGAACACCCCCCAAAACCCTGCACCTGCCTGCAGGCACTTTAATCCCCTGAGCTATTTGGCCGGCCTCCTCCTCCTTCTTGAATAAACTGCATGATAGCTGTTCTAATAGCAGCTCTCTCTGTCTGCTAATTCTAGCAACTGTGTACCTGAACTCTATTGCTATTGTTTGTTCTTACAATGAATCGCGGTCTCTCCTTTGCAGGTACGTTTGTCTTTGATGGGCTAACAGACTGTAGCTGTAGTAGTTACTCATTGATTCCCACTTGGCTCCAAATCTGCCCTTCCTCGCCTGCCCTGGGAGAGCTGAGCAGGGCCCTGCAGGCCTTCCTCCTTTCAGCTACAAAGGGCAAAACTTGGAGAGTAGAAAGCGCAGGCAGACAGGCTCGTCCTAGCTCTGATGCGCTTCCAATGGCTCTTTGGCTCTTATCACATGGTTGCTGATGGAGTGTGGGGGACGCCCAGAGGTCTTTCCCCGTTAGCAGTAGCCCCCTGGTGGTGCCCTCCAGTGTCAGCAGCTCCCCAGGCCGACCTGCACAGGAGCCACACCAGCTGGGTACCCAGCTTCAATCACCTGCAGTCTGGTGGGCGATTTCCTCTTACCAGTCTTAACCTCGGCTCTTTGTCTTGCACCCTGCATGAGACTTTTGCATCTGCCCAGCTGCTGTGGACCAGCTCTGGCCTGGGCAAACCTGGAGAACTTCATTACCTGGGGGGCTGCAGTCTTGCCCAAATTCTGGCCTTGGGTTCTCTTTCAGTCCCAGGTTCCGAGTTGTCTTTGCCCATTTATAGTCAATCCTCTTTCCTAGTTAATAATTCTTTATATTAAGCTTGCTCTTGTTTGAGTTACTGTTTGGTCTCTCTCCCCAGACTGGATCCTGAATGCCATGCAGACATTGTGAATTTTACCTTCCGAGGGTCTAAATATTTTTGTGTTTGTATAAATATTTTGGAGCTTTGTTCTGGGATGCTGTGAAGTTGCTTTATAAAGAGTTCAGGGGGCTGGTGAGATGGCTCAGTGGTCTAAAGCACCTACTTACTTAGAACAAGCTTAGTAAAGCACAGGGACTGCAGTTCAAGCCCCCAGCCCCACATGCCAGCCAGCCCCGCCCCCTGGTGGGCTGAGCTGGCCACACACACACACACACACACACATAAATAAATAAATTTAATAAAAAAAAAAAAAAAAAGAGTTCAGGGGCCAGGGAGATGGCTCAGTGGAATAAGCACTTCCTTGGCAAGTGCAAGGGTCTGAGTTCAATCCCCGGTTCCGAAAAAAAAAAAAGAGTTCAACCCCAGCTAGGGAGGTAGCTTGGTATTCTAAGCACCTTCTTGCCAAGTGCGAGGACCCAGGTTCAGTCCCTAGTACCGCATGCCATACTGGCCCCGCACTGTGCTGGCCACCAAGTTCTGGTGTGGTGGGGCACACCTGTGATCCCAGCCCGGGGGGCGGGGGGTGCTGAGAGAAGGATCACCACAAGTCCGAGCTGCGTAGCGAGACCCTGTACCAAATAAATAAATAAACAAAAGGTTAAAACAAAAATGAGTTCAATCCATTCCAGGCTTCCTGGTAAGCTTTTTTTTTTTTTCCTGGTAAGCTTTGTTACCTGGGACCAGTGCAGTGTTTAGGGCTAAGTTTTCCTTCTCACTATTTTATATTTTTGCACTACCAGGGATGGAACTCAGGACCTTGCACTTGCCCAGCAGGCGCTGATGCCGCTGAGCTGTCTCCCCAGCCCACACCCCTCCCTCTCACTGCTGAGGAGGAATTAGAGAAAGCCTGCGGTCAGTCTTCCCAGTGCTGCTGCAGTAGTTTCAGGGTCGTCCATGCTAGTCGGTAGAAATAAGAACCACTTCTGTTCCTGTGGGAGGCCCAAGGAGTGGCCCCTCTCCTCTTTTTTTGTAAATTTAATTTTATTTTGGGGACAGGATCTCACTGTGTAACCCAGGCTGGCCTCGATCTCGTGGGGATGCTCCTGTCTCAGCCTTCCAAGTGCTGGGACTACAGGCGTGTACCACCACAGCCAGCCTCTATTCTCCGCTTAGGTGGTCTTTCCCAGGCCTTGTGCTGACCAGCGTTCAGCTAGTGACTTGACGGGAACTCTGTGAAGAGTTCTAGAACTTTCTCTCTGAAGTCCTCGCTTCTGCAGGCATGGGCCTTGCAAACTGGTTGCCCTGGCCTCCCTGGGCTCCAGCTTCACTCTTCCATTCAGAGAGTCCACCAGGACACGTGTAGGCATCTCTTCACCGTGGAGGAGGTCCGCAGGCCCTAAAGGGGTGGGGAGACCCCACAGGCTCGCCTCCTTTACTCTCTTCCTGCTGTCTAGTGTCTTGGATATTATTGTTTCACTTTGTGTGTGTGCATGTGCATGTGTGTATATGCATGTGTGCGTG
>NW_004524609.1:3908353-3910491 GCF_000260255.1 Octodon degus | reverse complement strand
CAAGGGCCTGAGTTCAATCCCCGGTTCCAAAAAAGAGAACATTTTCAAGGGCCAGCCAAATAGCTCAGTGGATTAAAGCACCTGCTTAGGCAGACACAGGGATTGGGGTTCCATCCCTGGGCCTGCCACGCTGGCCCCGCCCCGGGGGTGCGCTGAGGCTGGGATTAGACTGGGCTTGGAGGCGCACACCTATAATCCCAGCACTTGGGAGGCTGTAAACAGGAAGATCACTAAGTGTCCCATTTATACAGTGACACCCTGTAGACCCTGTAGATCCTGTCCTTGAAAAAACAAATAAATAAAAATTCATCACACACGAACACACACACACACACACACACACACGCGCGCGCACACGAGACCCCCACCCACCCAGCAGCAATCACTTCCTGTGTCCTCTAACTCCCCCGATCCCTGGGAAACTACTACTCCACTTTCTGTCCGCATGGATTTGCCTATTCTGGACATTTTTTTTTTTAATTTATTTATTTTGTGTGTGTGTGGCCAGCTCAGCCCACCAGGGGGCGGGGCTGGCTGGCATGTGGTGCTGGGGGATTGAACCGCGGTCCTTGTGCTTTAGCTAGCTTGTTCTAAGTGGGTGCTTTAGACCACTGCGCCATCTCACCAGCCCTATTCTGGACATCTTGTAGAACTGGAGTCAGTAATACTTGGGCCTCTGTTACTTTCACTCACCATCACATTTTTGAGGTTGATCCACACCGGAGCTGTGTCAAGACTCCGGTCCTTTGTACTGCCACATTCTGTGCAGTGACAAATGGCATTTTATTCAGCCCTTTATCAGCTGGCCAACATTTGGGCTGCTGAAGCGCTGCTAAAGACACTCATGTACGTATTTCTGTAAGATGGACATAAAAATATTTAGCTTAGCAACAACCGGGCGCGGGGTAATTTCTTCCACAGGGCAGTCTTACCACACCTGACGTGAACCATGGTCTCGCCCTGATAACACATTCAGATTTTCCCACTTACTTGGAGGATGTTGGTTACAGTATCTGTTTGATAGAAAAATTAATTGGGCTAAGGTTGACCTTTAGTCTTCAATAAGAAAGAAAGGTGAAGAGGTTTTGTGTGCCCAGGGCGGTGTCTGAATGGGGACAAACAGGGCCCAGCAGTTTGAGGAAGGTGGCACCCAACCGGAAGCCCTTCAGGTTGGAGTCATTCTGGGGCTTGCTGTCCCTACTGACTGAGAGAAGAAGCTTCCTGGGCCCTGGGCCCGCGTGCCCAGCGAGGAGGGCTGCGGGAGAAAGGCCTGCTGGCTCTGGCTGTCATCTCCACAGCCGACCCACAACCATCTTCCTGCCTTCGACTTTCCCTCCACTGGAGTAGTCTGGCCTCCTACCTAGTGTTCTAGAAAGTTCCTGAAGATTCATTCTGGGGATGGGGTATGCCTTGGATTCTCAAGACAGTGTTCTTTCTACTGCCTCCCAAGAGGATATGGGGCCTCTTAGGACAAGGCCCAGTGTAGTCCATGGGCTCAGCCTCGATTCCCTGGAAAACCCGAGTCCAGCCTCGTCTCCTCCGGGATAGGTTGCCATGGTGTCACTCTGGGCATCCCCTGGTTCTGATCTCTGGGCTGAGCACCAGGGAAGACGATAGCTGTGGCCTCTGTTCTAAGCCTTATCCTTCGAGAATGCCTGGTGCTCCCCATGGGGGAGCCGGTTGATGACCTCTGCAAGCCAAGCCTGCTTCCCAGCAGCCTTTCATCTCTGCTTTTCTCTTGGACAGAAACCGCCCCCTAGCCTGAGTCTGCCCTGGGGCATCTGCTTAACAAACCAGGAGGCTCTCGGATGTGCCAAAAGAAAATTTAAAATCAGAAGGCAAAGGAGGGATGTCAGAGGCAGGGGAGAGTTGGCCATCTACCCCCCTCTCTTGTGGAAGACGTAGCTGTCTCCCTACAAAATCCAGCACTCCTTGGCGTGGAGTAGAGTTTTCCTTCTGAGGCTTCTTTATTGTGGAGGCCCACGTGAGCAGCTTTCCTTAAAAGAAGAGTGACTCTCTCCCTCTTGACTGAGCCTGACCCTGTTTCCTCATATTTTTCTGTACAGAGCTGGCCAGGACTCCTGTTTATCCCTCAATTGGCCTTAAGCCATGCGTATCAGTCTAGCTGAGGTGCTGGT
>NW_004524609.1:3907042-3907633 GCF_000260255.1 Octodon degus | reverse complement strand
TAACATAACTTTGGGATTACAAATATTGGCTTCTTGGACCAAGACGAGGACCTGGAAGTGTCTCTTACACTTTATCAAATGACTTTATCAAGTCCTCAAGAGTTGCATATGTAAGTCAGGACACCAGTTGTACTCGCTGGGTCGCTTCTCCATCCAACACACGCTTATGAACGCATGCTATTGGCAAGGCAGCATTCTAGCAGACAGAGTCCTGCCTTCCCGGGCTGCAGGGCCGAGACTTCCTTTGTATTTAATTGGTTTCAGCCAACAAATGGAACAGGCAGAGCCCGAGTGCCCAGTTCAGTGCACCCTTGTGGGCAGGGTCTGGACATCATGCGACTGGTAGGCTTCAGTGACCAATGTGATGTGTGGGCCACCAGGAGCGCCTGGGGCCATCGTGGCCCGTGCTGCAGGAAACCCCAACTCTGTCATTTCTCATGGGTCTGTGAGCCTCAGACCCAGGCCCTACGACTGCTCTGTGGCTCCCTAGCGCACCTGCTGCTGAGTGTCATGACATAGGAATTGCACAGGCTTTGCTCTGGAGGAGGCTCAGAGAAGAGCCCAATACTGTATTTCAACTCTACCTGTGCC
>NW_004524609.1:3902163-3905062 GCF_000260255.1 Octodon degus | reverse complement strand
TTTTTTTAAAAAGGCTAGGGATGTAACCCAGTAAGCTGGCCCTGCGTTCAGTCCCTGATACTGAAAAACAAAAAGGAAAATAAAAATTGCTGCTAATCTTAGCCCCTGTTGGCTGGAGAGATAGCTCGGTGGTCTAAGCACCTGCCTCGCAAGCTCAAGGACCTGAGTTCAATCCCTGGTACCGAATGCATGCTGTAATCCCAGCACTGAGGAGGCTGAGGCAGGAAGATCACTACAAGTCTGAACGATGTAGTGAGACCCTATATCAAGAACAAAAAAAATTAATTTTTTTTCAATCATAGCTCCTACTTTAAGGGTTTTGTGGTTCATATATAGTAGATAATTGTCCTTACAAGTAAGTAATTAAGCGATCTTCACAATAGCCCCGTGAGGCCGGTACTCACATTCTCTTCATTTTACAGACGAACAAAGGGAGGCCTCACAGCGGCAGGGACTGGGGAGAAATCCACCCTCGGCTCAGCGTCCTGCAGCCCCCAGAGGCCCTGCCCTCTGGCAGCTTTGTGCAGGTTTTGCCTGAACCTAGCAGAAGGTCAGGGACTGGTCACATCGATGGCTGAGCCCCGCCCTTCCCCTGAGAACGACACGTCGTGTTACCCCCTCGGGTCACCGGCTGATCCAGTGGCTAGAGAGGAGACTCCACTTGGAAGCCACCTAGCAGATGGCCCAACCTGACACTGCTTAACAGCGAGGACCAACCTACACAGTCATGGATTTTGACTAAGAGTAGTTGCTTTGTTTGTCCACGCAGAGGCGCTAGTGGACTGGGTAGCAAACAATAGTTGTGAGGAGGGTGTGGTACATAGTGTGGATTTGAAAAAGAAAGTCTAAAATTGTCTCCTTACTAATTGACCAAATCTCAATTTTTCCCCCTATTCTGTACCTTCCGATTTTCTACAAAGAGCTTGCATTACTTTCAAGACAGCAGAGGGGCTGGGAAGATGGCTCAGTAGAATAAGCACTTGCCTGGCAAGCAGAAGGGCCTAAATTCAATCCCGAGTTCTGCCCAAAAAAAGACAGCAGAATAGCAGGGTCAGTGGTAAGGAATCACCACTCAGTGGTAAACTCACTTCCTATGTTCACTTCTTTCATGGTAGGTCTCTTAGTTATTTTTCTTGTTGCTGAGACAAAGTAACCAACAAACAGAATTAAAAGAGAGTAGGTTTATTTAGCTCACCCTTTGCAGAGGTTTCAGTCCGAGGCAGGGGTGATGCCTAGCAGAGGAGCAAAAATTCTTGGCAGAAAAGACAATGAAAGCAGCAAGAGAGCGAGGCCTCCCCCCTCCCTGACGCCCCCCCAGGGCGCAGAGGCCTCACCTCCTTAATCCCAGGGCTGGACCAAGAACTCCTGGCACACCCCAGATTCAGCCGCCTCTGAAAACCCTAAGGCTACGTGAGGCTTTCGGGGCCTTCTAGACACAGACCATAACAGCTGTGTATTTGTTTATTATTTTAAAACTTGATATTAGCCAGGTGTGGTGATGCATGCGTGTAATCCCAGCTCTCTGGAGGCTGAAGCAGAAGGATTGTTGGGAGTTCAAGGCCAGCCAGGGCTATAAAGTGAGTTCAAAGCCAGCCTGAGCTTCACAGCGAGACCCTGTTTCAAAAAAGACAAAAAAAAAAAAATCTTATTCTACTGGCCAGGGAGATGGCTCAGTGGAATAAGCGCTTCCCTGACAAGTGCAAGGGTCTGAGTTCAATCCCCGGTTCCTCAAAAAAAAAAAAAAAAAGTTACTTTATAGTAATTTTCTATTATACTACAAATTCATCATAAACATATTTATTGCTACACCCTAGACAAGTGACATAGATTGAGGGCTCACTTGGACCCAGACAAATGTATTATTATTTATTTACTTATTCATTTACTTGTTTTTATAAGTAAAAGACCCTGTATTTGGTACAGGGTCTCACTGCACAGCTCGGACTCATAGTGGTTCTCCTATTTTCAGCCTCCGCAGCGCTGGATTTACAGGCATGCGTCACCATGCCTGGGCTCGGCAAGTGGGCCGGGGTGACGTGTGGCATAGGGATTGAACCCCAGTCCCCGCGCTTGCCTAAGCAGGTGCTTAGTCGGCTGAGCTAGCTCACCGGGCAAATGTATTGTTTCATGCGCATTTTGACTTGGTCCTCACATGATGGCATTTCTGCCATGGCCTGGGTGCAGCTGGTACCATACGTCACCTGTCCGTAAAAATGATGCTTTGAGTTCACTGCATGTCATGATGACTTAATTATCCAACTACTATGTGCAGTTAATTTAATGTCAATTCCGTTATTATCAATAATATACGGAAAACATTTCTTTGCAGAAAGCTTTTTTCTGGATTCAGGAAACATTTCTTTTTTTTTCTTTTGGTGGAACCAGGGATTGAACTCAGGCCCTTGCGCTTGCCAGGGAAGCGCTTATCCCACTGAGCCATCTCCCCGGTGAATATTTTGTATTTGTTTGTTTGTTTATTTATTTATTTGGTACAGGGTCCAGCTACACAGCTCAGACTGGTACTGATTCTCCTGTCTCAGCTGGTCCGGCATGGTATGCTGTACAAGGGGTTCGAACCCAGGTCCTTACTCTTACCAGGCAAGTGCTTAGACTGTTGAGCTATCTCTCCAGCCAGCCCCAGGAAATATTTCTACAAGTGAACTTTTCTTTTTTTTTTTTTCTTTTTGGCAGAACTGGGGATTGAATTTGGGCCCTTGTGCTTGCCAGGCAAGCATTTATTCTACTGAGCTATCTCCCCGGCCTCTAGAAGTGAACTATTCAAGTCTAAATTTTTTAAATATTCCTTTTTTAAAAAAAATTTTATTTATGTGTGTGTGTGTGTGTGTGTGTGTGTGTGTGTGTGTGTGTGGCAGCTCAGCCCACCAGGGGGCGGGCTGGC
>NW_004524609.1:3899424-3900798 GCF_000260255.1 Octodon degus | reverse complement strand
CACCTTCCCCCCATAAGCAAGATGATCATTATGTAATGCAAACACGTGCTAATAAAAAATAAAAACAAACAAGTAATCTTATAGCCTTCAGGGTATCTCCATGATCCTTATTTTGTCTGATTATTGAGGAAGCAGACAAAAAGAACTGTCAAGCATACTTTGGCTAAATCTCCAGGCCCCATCAAACGAGTTAAATTCTCCCTAAAAGCAAAACTGATCAATGGATTTGTTTTGCTAAGACAGTTTCTTTTTTTTTTTTTTCTTTTTTTGTAAGACAGTTTTAATAGGATCATACAGCTACAAAAGCTCTAGAGATCTGGTCCTTATTCTTTTAAGCCTCTGAGAATATTTTTCTAAATTATAATCAATATACTTATTTTATTTATTTATTTATTTATTTATTTATTTATTTATTAGAGAGAGAGAGTGTGGTGTGTGTGTGTGGCCAGCTCAGCCCACAAGGGGGCGGGGCTGGCTGGCATGTGGTGCTGGGGAATCGAACTGCGGTCCCTGATGCTTTTGCTAAGCTTGTTCTAAGTAGGTGCTTTAGACCACTGAGCCATCTCTCCAGCCCAATCAATATACTTATGATAAATTTAGACATTCACATCCAAGCCACAGTTTGATACAGGTTTTGTTAAATTTCTAGAAATTTCCAGCATTCTTTTCATAGCAGAGAAACTCAGCTACTTGTTTTAAATTTAAAAAGCAAATTATTGGGGCCTGAGAGATGACTCAGTAGGATAAGTGCCTCCCTGGCAAGCACAAGGGCCTGAGTTCAATCCCTGGTTCTGCCAAAAAAAAAAAAAAAAAGCAAAAAGTTTTGTGGACATTTGGAGCCTGTCCCCTGGGTAGGGTCACAAGCATCTAAGGAGACTGCCTGGCACCTGGCACCCGCACCCCTCCCCGCTTTGTCCTCTGCTTGGCACCTGTTTTCCACCCTCCCACAGCCTCTGCGGGCCAAGTCAGACACGCACAGCACATAACGCAGGGCGCAGCTGGTCCCCGGAAACCTGAACTCAAAAAAGGAAGCCGGGAGAGGACTGTGGGGAACACAGGGCCCCCTTCAGTAGATCTTCTGTTTTTCTTCCAGAGCCTCAAGGGACAGCAAAGCTGAGCATGCCTCCTTCCTTGTTTTTCCCCAGACTATGCACAGAAAGAAGAATTTCTTCCCGTTCTTAGGTACTCCATGTGACTTAGAAAATGCTTTTTGCTGGGTGGGCGTGGTGGTGCACTGCTGTCATCCCGGCACTCGGGAGGCTGAAGCAGGAGGGTAGCTGTGAGTGGAGACCAGCCTGGGCTACAAAGTGAACTCAAGGCCAGCCTGCACTGCATAGAGAGTGTCTCAAACAGATAAATAGATTAAAAAATATT
>NW_004524609.1:3892624-3894134 GCF_000260255.1 Octodon degus | reverse complement strand
GCGGGGTTCGAATCCTGGTCCCTGCACTCGCCTAAGCAGGCACTTAGTCAGCTGAACTGTCTCGCTGGCCTTTATAGCCAAGTTCTTGAAAAGGCCACTGAGAGACAGGTGTGGTGCATGCCTGTAATTCCAGCACTGAGGAGGCTGAGGCAGGAGGATTTTTGTGAGTTCAAGGCCAGCCCGAGCTGCACAGTAAGACACAGCCTCAAAAAGACAGGAAAAAAAGCAAAACAGAGACCAAAAAAGGGAAAGTCACCGAGATACAATCCCAAACTGCGAGAGAAAAGTGTGTGATGCTGCTGTAGGCAGCTAAATTAGATAGATAGAAGCATTATAGGCAGTCAGCCAGGCCGGGCCCTCGAGGACACAAGGTGACTTTGCAAATTTGGAAGAAACACTCCAGCTTTGGGCCAGACCTCAAGACAAAAGTAAACGCAGTCACATACTTCCCTAGGGATGGGCAGCAGGGGGTGATACTCTAAATAGGTATCAATCATCTTGCAAGAGCCCAAATGAGTCACTAGCCCAACCCCCAACAGGAAGAGACCCTGTCCCATATTCATGCCGACGTGCTACATGACTCACTTCCCCACCTCATGCCTACCTAAGGGGAGTTCCCAGGCTCTCCAAATTAGACCCACTTCACCACATGGTTTTCCTCTATAAAGTCCCTGGAAGAGACAGCTTCCTGGGGATCACCTGCTGCAGAGGGGCCCTTCTGTTTGACAGGAGCTTTCTTTTCCCCAATAAATGTATTCTGCTCATGACCTCCATTTGATCCTTAAATTCATTCTTCGGTTTTAGAAAACACGAACTCGTGCCAGGTACCTTTCAGGTCCGGAGTTTCCTTTTGCCCTATATCAATGCCAGGCTGGCCAGGCTGTCACGTCCTTCCGTGAACAGCCAGCAGGTCACCTCCGTGGGTCACGGCCTGCAGTGAGCTACACCTCCCCGCTCTTCCCGCATGAGCGAGAGCCCTGCGAGTGAGTTCCAAATCTCACCAGGCGTTTTATTTTTGGCATCCGACTTTTCTCTGTTGCCCAAACACTGTGAGAACAGCAGTCATGGAAGTTGAGAGGAGAAAAAGAAACACCAGCACTTGTCTTGAACTTGTTTTGTTTGGGATCATTTTGTTCCACTTCTAACCTGTGTACAAGATGAAGAGAACAGGTCTGTGGGGACATTGTTTGGTGACCACAGTGGACGACATCCTGGGGCCCACCCCGGCCAACACTCCACTCCTACACTTCCTGGCACCAGTAGACAGATGTGAAATTGTGAAATAGAGAAGGAATGTGTGACCTCGAGGCTCTCATCCCATCTTGGTCTGGAGAGGACGGGGAGGCCACGCGAAGGCCAGAAGGCTTGCAGCAGGTCAGAGGTGGCCAGTGGATGTGTTGGGAGACAAACCAGTGATTCATGAATCAGGGCAGCTTCCGGGCTACAAAATACAATGGGAGGGGCTGGTGAGACAGCTCAGTGGTCTAAAGCACCTACTTAAAAAAAAAAA
>NW_004524609.1:3887498-3891068 GCF_000260255.1 Octodon degus | reverse complement strand
TGGGGGGAGAAGAGGCGAACTCTGGAGAAGTTTTGGGAGGAGGCCTTGAGCAAGAAAGGGGATGTTTTCAGAAGGGAGATAGCGGGACAATAATCCAGGAGACGGAAAGACAACAGGGGAGGCAGAAAACTCCAGGCCAGGCCATCGGGAGCAGCAAGCGCAGAAGGGAGGGCGTGTGCAACAGAGCCCCAGGTGTGTGCTGGCAGCTGGATGCACATGGGAGTGGGGTGCGGTTCCCCCTGGCGGGACCCCTGCTGCCAGATAGAGAGGGGGTGGGGGGGCATCAGCAGGCGGGAGGATGCTGGGCCAGAGCTGGAAGAGCAGCTAGGGTTGTCTCTGAGAGAGGAACCGCGAGCCACTCGGGAGCGGGGTCCAGCGTGGGGTCGAGGCTGGGCGCAGTGGCGCACGACTGAAGAGGCAGGAGCAGCGCAAGCTCGGGGCCAGCCTGACCAGCTTAGCATTTGCCTCAGAACACATCTAGGGATGTAGCTTCCTGTCCAGTAACTGCCTGACACGTGCAAGAATGTGAGTTCAGTCCCCAGTCCCACAAAAAGATTAAAGCAGAATCAAGTAATCACAAAGGGCCGAGGGAGACGCGATGGTGGCTGCGGACACCTAGGGAAGCAGCCGGATGTGAGATCAAGCTTGGATTTGACCAGCTCAGGACTCACTCATGGACTGGGCGTGACCGGGAAAGGAGGAAATCCAGGACCACGCATTGCCCTGGCCCTGAGGGAGTGGGCACAGGTGCTGCGGGCGAGGCGGCCGGGGGGTCCGGGAGCTCCCTGGAAGCCCTGCGGTGCCAAGGGCCCTGCCTCCACGCAGCGCTGAGGTCAGGCTGGCACATGCGGGGCACGCCCGTGTTTTCTCCTCTGCTTCAAGTGTATGCAAAGGACACCATGAACCGGGCCTGAAGTGGGTGAGCTTTACCGTCCTCTGGAAGGATGCTGGCCTTTCCTACAGACTGCCAGCTCCCGGCGGGAAGGGCCCGGGCACGCTCCCTCTGGTATGGCTAGCACCTCACTGGGCACTGAGGCCCAGCTCTGTCAGTGTTTTCTGTGTGGGTGGACGAACGACATCATGGCTCCTCCTAGCCCCTGGAATGGGGTGACTAACGGCTGGACACATACCTTCGCAGCTTAATGAGTGACGTTTTGGCGTGACTGATAGGACAATTATTATAATGGTGGTTTGGGTGTGAGCGTAGTTCAGGAAGTGCTCATCATTCGCAATGATTTGATGCGTCCCGGGTCATAGCACGATTGCTCGGTCATGTAGGGGCAGGATGGATACAGTGGGACGGGGTGGAGGGAGGGATTGGAATAGAAGGGAGACCCAATCTGCCTGTAAACTGGCTTTGCTTTGGCCTTAAGCTACTTGATTTCTCCTTTTATTATTTATTTTTAAATCTGGCACCAGGAATCGAACTCAGGACCCTGCACTTGCCAGTCGGGTGCTGTGCTGTTGAGCTACCTCCCTGGCCCCTCTCCTTTTATCTTTATTTATTTATTTTTAGTGGAAATTATAGCTATACCCCTCAGACACTCTAAGGTTTGCTAATAACAGTAATTGTGGTGCCTCTGTGACAAAAAGAGGCCCTAATAAACCAGAGGCTGAACATTTGTTCCCAGAAGTAGACACTGCGTTAGGAAGCTTAGCCAGGGACCTGGACGCTGTGAAAGAAGCCAGTCATTTTTCTTTTCTTTATTTTACAAATTTTATTTATTTTGAGATAGGGTCTTGTAGTTCAGGTTGGCCTTGAACTCACTTTGTAGTTCAGGCTGGCTTCAAACTCACAAGGATCCTCCTGCCTCAGCCTCCTGATGCTGGGGTTATAGGCAAGGCCATTTTTCTTTCTTTCTTTCTTTCTTTCTTTCTTTCTTTCTTTCTTTCTTTCTTTCTTTCTTTCTTTCTTTTTTTAAAGGCCATTCATTTTTCTAACCTAGGACTGGCCATAGGTCCTGGCTTGGGGAGTAGTTGCATTTGTTGTGCTCTTTGCCTGTGCGTCCCGGGGACCTACTAGGAAAGTTTTCACCTTCTTGAAAGGTGCAGGCCTCAGGTCTCTCCTGTCCATCCCATAGCCTGTGCAGAGACTACCTGGGATGTCTCCCAAGGAAGCAGGTCCCTGGGGTGCGTGAGCAGCAGGGAAGAAGGAATTGGCTGGGCAGGGCATGGATGCCATGTACACTGGAGTGACAACCCTAGGCAGGCAGGCAGCTGGCGAGGGCCCCAGTGCAGCATGGGAAGCAGTCCCCGGGGCACAAGGCCCAGGGTGGCCAGCCTCTGCAGGGTGGTGGGAGGGGAATGGAAAAAGGCCCGCGTGTGCACCAATGTTTCTCAGGAGTTGATGGCTCGCTATGGGGTTGGGCTAGGTTAGGGGTACACATGGTCGTACTACGCTTCACCCCCAAACTCGGAGGCTCAAACAATAGCCATTTGGTTTTGTTTTGCGTTTCTATGGGCTGACTGGGCTCAGCTGTGTTCCTAGCTGGATCCTAATAGCTACAGAGGAGGAATCAGGGCCCAGCTCCTCCGGAACCCTCCGGCCAGGCCACCTCGAGTCACCTGGGGCCTCACTTCTTTCTTTGGGGCTTCTCCATATGACCCGCCTTACAAGGCAAGCGCTTGTTCTACTGAGCCATCTCCCCGGCCCCCAACCAGGACATGAGGGCTTCAGTCCTCTTTAGGCCTGGGCTCAGGGGTCCCCGAACTCACCCGCCTCGCTCTGCTGGCCAAGGCAGTCGCAGATGTGTACTGATCCATTGCTGCTGCCTTACGCTCGCTCCCCAGTCCCTGAGCTTACTGGTTGAAGGTGGAAATAAGCACCTCTCCTTCACCAGCCCCGTGGGGAAGGAGTTATGACAGGCTTCCTGGGGCGCTCTGGCTTGGGGAGTCTCACGAGACTGCAGACGCGGCGTCACCCAGGGCTGCGCCCATCTGTGGGCCTGTCGCCGCGGTGGCTCCCCCGTTTAGGGGGCTACCTGGTGCCGGCGGCGGGAGTTCCTCCATCCAGGGGCTTCTCCGGGGGCTGTGTGTCTTGGCAGCACGGTGGCTGCTTCCCCACGGGCAGGTGACCCCAGAGACTGGGGCAGAAGCTGGTCTCAGACATTGTGCATTGTCCTTCTGCCATCCCTTATCTGTCACCTGCCTGGTTGGTGGTGAGAGGCTAGGAAGGGTGCAAAGGCCAGGAAGTGGGGATCACTGGGGACCACCTGGGAAGCTGGCACACAGAGGGCCAGCTCCAGGTTCCACATGGTGGAGAAAGAAGCTCCGCTGGTGGATGGGGGGAGGGCCGGCGGGGAAGGCTTTTGTGGCTTCGTGGTCATCTTCACTAGCCCTGTGGCAGAGAGCTAGTTGCAGACCTTACTGTCTAGAGGACCACACAGAAAACTGGTGTCTGGGAATGGATGTGTCCCTACTCATGACACCAGTGACAAACCAGAATCTCCGGAAAGGTAGATTATATACGCCACAGTCCTATAGCAAGGGGCACAGCTTGGATACTCCTCAGGCTCCGAGCTAAGCCCTGCTTCGTGTCATACCATATTGCTGGTCATAAGGGGCCAGGGA
>NW_004524609.1:3884563-3885515 GCF_000260255.1 Octodon degus | reverse complement strand
GCTTGGTGTTCGGGTCTCTCATTACCACGCAGTCTGTGAGTGTCCCCCATTGCTCAGAATGGCTCCCCAGACTCTCATCAGTTGTTTCAAAGCTCGGCCCTCCGATGAAGAGTTTCCGCAGCTGTTCGGGCTCCTTGGGAGACTCTGACTTAGACATGACAGCAGTCGGAAGAGAGCCTGCTGATGCTTCCTCCGCGGTGTCCACCAGCAGAAAGGTGGTGCTTGTTTCTTGTGACAATCTTAGGGCTGTTAATGACCTCACCTGCAGACACACAGGTGTCCCTGCCAGACAGGTGCTGGGGGCAGGCCTCCAGGGCAGAGGGACAGGAGAGCTGTCCCCATCCTCCTGGGTCAGTGGAGCGAAGGAAGCTGGAAAGAGCCTGCCAGAAAGGTATACACACTTGGGGAAAAGGCAAATAGCATGATGCTCATTCAGTAGATGGTGTCACCCCGCATGGGGACCCGGCAGGATGTCGTGTATCTCAGAAAACCCACTATGCACTGCCGCCCCTTAGAAAAGAAACTGAGCCAGGCATGGTGGTACACGTCTGTAATGCCAGCACTGGGGAGGCTGAGGCAGGAGGACTGCTGTGAGCTCGAGACCAGCCTAGACTATAAAGTCAGCTCAAGGCCAGCCTGAAGTGCACAGCGAGACCCTGTCTCACAAGGACCAAAAAAAAAAAAAAAGGAAAAGAAATCGAAAACGCAGTTGCAGCGATCTCAGGGCCCCAAGGTTACCCAGCAGCCGTTCATGGTATTGAGAAAGGACTGGAAGTCCAAGGCCTCCACTGGGAGCCCCTTTTGTAAGTGTAGAAGCCAGAGGCCGCTTGAGCTAATCTCATGCTGTCTCAATAAATTTATTTTTTAAATTTTTTTATCAATTAATTATGAGTTGATTCTATTTATTTATTTATTTTTGCAGAACTGGGAATTGAACTCAGGCCCTTGTGCT
>NW_004524609.1:3881342-3883028 GCF_000260255.1 Octodon degus | reverse complement strand
CTGCAGCAGCACAGACTGGGCGTGTGGTCTTGCAGAGCAGGTACGGGGCCGCTCCCGGTGGGTGCTGAGAGTGAACCACGGCCTGCGGTGGTGGTGTCAAGTACACGGGGAAGGCAGGCGGCCGGCGCAGGAGGTTGGCTGCAGGGCATGTCCACGCTCCGCTCCGGCAGAGCTCTGAGAAGGCCCCTGAGCAGGAAGGCATCGAATTACAAGGGCGAGGGAGGAAAAGGTCGGCCTTTCTCTCTAGAAAGTCCTCTCTGGCCCTGCTCCACATCAATTAGAAGCCACTATTCCCCAGTGGACCTCGGAATGACAGAATTTTGAGACATTTATAGTTAATGACCTCAGGTCCCACAAGCTACCCAGCAAAGTAAATCATCCACATCTCCAGTGCTCACTGCTCTGATGTGGCAGGACTTACTTGCACGAGCAGCCACCCGTCCACGGAGGGCATCGGATGTCGTTCCCACACGGCGCTTCCCTCCCGTAAGTGCTGGTCCTCGAGGTGGCGTTCATCTGATTAGCGACAGGTTTCCGATTTCCCGCCCACCCGCCCGCCCACCCACCATCTTGGAGAGTCACCCCTGGGGTGGTGCTGGGTGGTAGAAGAGCTGGGGCTCAGATAATTCTCCACTGAGGAACAAGGGAGGGGGAGGCAGGGGAGTCAAGCTGACCTCTGTGGTCACACTGGACCTTGTGTCACTCAGCATTGCTTGCTTATGACACTCTGGCTTCCCGGTGCCCGCAGGATCACAAGGTCTGGTTCTTCCCTCCTCTCCTCTCGCCCACCCTTTCCTCCTTCGGTTTCCTTTCTTCCCCATCCACCAGGGCCTGTGACCTACACTTCAATGGCCCGCTGGTCAGGACCCCTGATGGCGCAATGTTTTCCTTCCTTCTGACTCTGCCAACCCCTGACTCTGACTCTGTCTGGCCTGGGCCCACTGGCCAAGCCTCTGAGAAGCATCCCAGTGACTCTGCAGTGCTGGAGCCGCCTCGGACGCACAGGCCCGAGGACTTCCCAGAATTCTCCTTCTCCATCGGCACCTCCCTCCTTCATTCTAGTCGGGGGCTTTTCAGTCCTGTTTCCCACAAAGCACCCTGCTTATCACTTCTCCCCCAACGCCCAAGAGATGACGCTCTTACCTATTTATGGACTACACACAGAGGCAACCAGGAGGCAGGAGTTTCCTTCCCTTCCTGCCCTCCATCTGCGAGTGAATCAGCACCCCATCCTGCCTCACCTCCTGGCCATATCCTGCTTATCTCAGAGGAGAAGCAGACGCCCTTCCCGCCCCTGGTAACTTGTCATCTCCCTGGGCCACCTTGAAGATCGTCCCTTCTTGACCTTCTGTGAGCAGCCTACTCATTCTGTGGTCTTCTTGGCTCCTCTCAGCCCAGCTCCATGGGCCGGGGAGATGGCTCAATTCCCTGGCAAGTGCAAGGGCCTGAGTTCAATCCCTGGTTCCACCAAAAAAAACCCCAAAACAAAACCAACTCAGCCCTGCTCCAGCCCCAACTGCACTGCTTCCACCAGTGACCCAACAGCTTTCTTTTTTTTTTTGGCAGAACCGGGGATTGAATTTAGGTCCTTGCGCTTGCCAGACAAGCACTTATTCTACTGAGCCATCTCCCCGGCCAACCCAACAGCTTTCTGATTTCCAACTTACAAGCAACCGACTCCTAGGC
>NW_004524609.1:3875397-3880062 GCF_000260255.1 Octodon degus | reverse complement strand
TAAATACATAAAAAAAAAAAACCAAACCATATTGTAGGTGGAAAGTACTCACTTTGAACATGCTGTGCTCACAAAGTAGCTATTTGGAATACAAATGAAAGAATCTTGCTTACTGGCTGAATTTAGCGTCAGAGTCCCTGATCTTGGTCATAGGTCACTACAGTAAGTCACAGGCTCCCAAGGTCTAGACTCATTCTTCCACTGTAAGGTCAAAGTGCACGTACACGTGCCTCTTGACTGATGATGGGGTTGTGAGAAGCCTTTGTCAGTCAAAGCTGTCGCACATTACAGTACATTTAGCTCGCTCCGCTTCCTGTCCTCCGCAGAGCGGCTCCCGGAGGGCACCGTTTGCTGCCTATCGATCATGTCCCCTCTGAACCGCGGCTGGGTGCTGCGGGCCGCCCTCAGTGCCATGCACCACGAGGGCATCGCCCTGCACACTGTTTGCCTGGGAAAAGATCAACATTCAAAGCGGAGTTTCTACCAAATGCCTATTGCGTGTGCGCCACGAGAAACACTAATCGAGCGGTCGTAAGTCAGGGACTCTCTGTTCAGGCCAGTAGCTGCTTCATTTAATTTGCTTTTCATGCCTGTCCAAGGAGAGAGGTTTTGTTCCTGTTCCCAGTTTATAGGTGAGCAATCTGAGATTGAGAGATTGAATTATATAACTTGTGCAAATCGAGCTCAAGCAGAAAGTAAATTAGAATAGTGGCACTTACATTTTAAGGCTGTACTTCCACATGCTATTTCCTTTGGAAGTGCCTCGGTAAGATTTGTTTCTTCCCCCTTTTGACGCTATCTCTCCTGTTTCTGGGAGCAAGATGGTATTCTGGCAGGCCTAGGGCAGAGCGAGGAGCGGGAGCTTGGTTCTTGGTGTCATGAAAGCTGGCTTTTTTTTTTTTTTTTTTGCCCTGCGGTGAGCTTTCACTTCTGTATCTGTAAAAATGAAAAAATATCTGTCACACCTAGTACGTAAGCTCTTGGAGGACTTCAGTGTATTGACCTGTGTGAGGGACTTGACGCAGCGACAGACAGACATGCTGTCAGGAGGAGCACCACGCCTAGAGGGTAGCGATAGCTTATTAGGAAGTGTTAATATGGTTAGTATATGTTCATTCGTTTTTCAAAGCATCCAAATGCCTCACTTTGCGTAAGGAAGGGCTCCTCTTAAGTGTCCACACTGAATCTTACTTCCTCTAGTTTCAGGTCTTACTGAGGGTGTATTTTTTATTTATTTTTATTTTTTTGCCGAACTGGGGATTGAACTCAGGCCCTTGTGCTTGCCAGGGAAGCGCTTAATCTACTGAGCCATCTCCCCGGCCCTGAGTATGTATTGTTATTGTTATTATTACTATTTTGAGATAGGGTTTTGCTAGGTCACTCAGGCTGGCCTTGAACTCACTATGTAGCCTCAGTGAGCCTTGAGTTTATGGCAATCCTCTTGCCTCAGCCTCCTGAGCAGTAAGGTTGTAGGCGTGCACCACCATGCCTGGCGTGTTGGTTAATATTTATATAGGACCAGGAGGATGGCGGGCACTCGGAGGACCAGACTGCCAGCTTCCAAGGATCCTTGGAGGGGTGTACCCCAGGGGTCCTCCAGTCCCCTAAGGGGGTGGGGTTGTCAGGGAATGTGGCTAAGAAAAGCTTCAAGCTCAAGCTGTGGGTCTTGGTTACTTTTCTCTTGCTGCTGAGACAAAATACCTGATGTTCAGAATTAAGGAAGGAAAGGTTGATGTCGCTCACAGTGTGTGAGGCGGTTTCAGTCCAGGCTTGGCTGGCTCTGAGCCAGAGTGGTACTGCACAATGGCAGCAGATGACAGCGACAGCAACATGTAAGGACCAGGCGGGAGCAAGTCTCTTTTCTCCTTTATGTCCTAAGTAGAGTTCTACTCCGGCGGCCAGCATGTAGCACTTACCCCATCTCCACCTGGCCCTCTTGACAGGATGAGGATGTTTACAGAGTGCGAGGACGCTGACCCCCTGTTGAGTCCCTTAGTTAAACTTCTAAACTTCTCAAGTTGACACAGTGTATCACTCAGCACACTGAGTTTGCACGGATGGCTGTCTTTGCTCTACCTTGCCAAGGCTGTAGGGCTAGAGCCCTTCCCCACCTTTTGAGACACAGTCTTGCTGTGGGGTTCAGGCTGGCCTCAAACTCGTGGAAATCCTCCTGCCTCAGTCTCCCAAGTGGGGGATTAGAGATGTGCCGCCATGCCAGGCTAAGAATGCGTTTTCTTCTGGGAGGTGTAAGAGGGGCAAGCGGCAATCCTAGGCAATGATGTCTGCAACCGGGAGGCTCAGGCCGGAGGGGGCTGGCCGATCTGTGTGCGGGGTTTCCCTGCCAAGCCCGACACCAGTGAGAGACCAAAGTAAAGAAAGGTTGTTGTGCAGAAGACCTCCAAGCGCTGGCGATCTGTGCAGGAGGGGCTGGGGGGCCAGCGTTCAGCCTGCAGGTCAGCGCAGTGATTTCTGGTCACACTGTTTAGGACACTGCTCCAGGGAAAGGAATGTGGCCAGCCTGGTGAGCTTGGAAGCATGGGCAGCCGGCCCAAAGGGGCAGCGTGTCCTCCTGGGGTTACAGCTGAACCCGGCAGTGAGGGTGAGCAAAGGTGTGTTTGCATTAAGAACTTGAGGGTCAGCCAAATAGCTCAGCAGATTGAAGTGGCTGCAAGCAGGCACAGGGACTAGCGATTCGATTTCCTGGGCCTGCCATGCCGGCCTGCCTCCGGGGCACGCTGAGAGGGCAATTGAGACTGGGCATGGTGGCTTGTGCCTGTAATCTCAGCTTTTGGGAAGCTGGAAACAGGCGAATCACTACAAGTCTGATCTAGTAGTGCAACCCTGAACACCCTGTAGACCATTTCCTAAAATTAAAAAAAAAAAAAAAAAAGAACTTTAGCTTGGCATGGTGGCGCACCCCTGCAGTCCTAACACTTGGGAGGCTGAGACAGGAGGATTGCTACAAGTTTGAGGCCAGCCTGAATTAGGTACATGGCAAGACACTGTCTTAAAAAAAAGGAGGGGCTAGGGAGATGGCTCAGTGGAATATGCGCTTTCCTAGCAAGCGCAAGGGCTAGAGTTCAATCCCCGGTTTTGCGAAAAGGAAAAAAAGAAGCTATTTTTGTATCGCCTTGCTAGCCACAAGACTGGCCTCCCCAAGTTCGCAGCCTCAAGCTCACCTCTTTGAGCACTTCTAAATTCGTTTCTGGCAAGACACATGCTGGAAACCGGAGACCTGCAGTAGCTGCGCTCTAGCTTTGCCAGCAAGTCTCTCAACCACAGGACTGAGACAGGGTCTTGCGATGCAGTTCAGGCAGGCCTTCAACTCTATTTGTATCCCACCTTGGCTTCGGACTTGTGGCAGTCCTCCTGCCTCAGCCTCCGAAGTGCTGGAATTACAGGCATGTGCCCCCACGGCTGGCTCTACATGATTAATTGTGAGGATAAAAAGTTTGCTTTTCCCAGCGCTTGGGAGGCTGAAAACAGGAGAATCACTATGAGGCCCATGTACATAGCGGGACCCTATAGACCCTGTACTCAAGACATTAAAAAAAAAAAAAAAAAAGTTTTGCTTTGTTTTTGGCAACCAGATTTGAATTTCAGGATAATGGACTCAAAATATGCACCTGGCTGTCGGCTTGCCCCACCTTCATCAAAATCACAGGACAGGGGGCAGGTGTTGGAAGTGAATGCAGACTCTGGAGTGGGACTTAGGGATCCACAAGTGAAAAAGCCTACCAAGTCTGAGGCTGGTGAGATAGCTCAGCGGTCTAAAGCACCTAGTTAGGCAAGCTTAGGGTGGGTTAAGGGACCTCGGTTCAATTCCCAGCACCACATGCAGTGCCAGCCTGGCCCTCAGGGTGGGCTGAGCTGGCAAAAATAAATAAATAAAATAAAATCCTACCAGGTCTAAGATAGGCTACATGGACAGTAGCGTGTCCATCTCCACTGGTGGTCCCTGTGGAGTGGGCAAAGCCACTCCAGGAAGCTAAGTGGAAATTCACCTTCAGAAGTTACTTTTTTTTGGTACAGGAACTCAAACTCAGGACCTTACATTGGTCCTTGCTCTTGCCAGGCAGGTGCTCACGTCTCAGCTACATTCCTGGCCCCAGGAGTTACTTTCCCACTTGGCCTCAGTTACTGCTTCTCTGAAATGGGTATTTTCGTGAGCTCTAAGCTTTAAAAGCTAGCATCACAATCAGTTCAGGGTTGGCTATTGTGATGGGGTCAGGGGCTGGGACTTTGCCTTTTAAACCAACATTTGCAGTTGAACAGGGACAGACGTGTCTGACAGCTACAACCTAAATGCGAGTGAAATTTGCCCACTACACATCACCGGTTCTCGGAGCCTCAGTTTCCCTCTTGGTCAGAAGCACTTGTTGCTAGACAACAGGAAGAGAAAATTAAAAAATATGAACATCTTGGGAAAGCGCAGTAGCCTTGCCAAGAGACGCTCTTACATTTCCCACCTGGAGCCCTTTCAGGTAACAACCCATTCCCGCCCCCATCCCATTCTGAGGGTAGCGGCCCTTTTAAAAGCCCTGACCAATCGCCCCCCATTTCCGCGGTCTCTCCTCGGCTCGCGGTAGGGGATAGACTGGTCGGGCCTGGCGCGCGCTCGGCCCCGCCCCCGCCGCGCTCTGGTTGGCTGCGGCGGCCGCGGGC
>NW_004524609.1:3873202-3874956 GCF_000260255.1 Octodon degus | reverse complement strand
CGGCCCGGGCCGGAGGCGGCTGGTCCCGCGCGCTGGGGGCTGCGGCTCGCGCTTATGAATGGTGCCCGCCGTGCCGCCGCCGCCGCCTCGCCCACGCCGCGAGGTGCTCGGAAGTCGGGAGCCGTAGTTACTTTTTTTACGCGAATCTGTCGGGGGCTGACTGCGCCTCGCTTGTTTTGCTCCAACTCTTGGCAGACGCGGGCTCGTGCGCCTTCGCGGGAGGCGGCGGCGACGCCAAAGGTGAACAAGTGACATTGGGCCGAGGCCTGAGGCCGGCCGCCGCCCGCCCGGGGCGCCAGGGTGACGGCGGCGGCCTCGCTGGTGCCGCCCGAGCCCGAGGAACGCCAGGTCCCGGAGCTGGGGCGACCTTCGGCCCCGTCGCGCCGCGCGGAGCGGGAGCTGCTGCAGGGGAGCCTTCCGCGCCGAGAGCGGCTTTTGGAAAACTTAGCTCCACGGTGGGCTGATGGTTGCTTTAAACCATCGGTTGTTATGGTTACAGGGCATCCAGTGTAAGGGTAAAGTCTGTTCCACCCTCGCGCTCTTTCTCCGGAGCCATGAATTCACTTTGCCGCTACGTTTTAGTTTTGCAGACGCTGTACAGACGTGAGGTGCTTTTTCGGAGAAGCAGGAAAGTGTGGGCCGCCCGGGGGACAGGGGCTGAGCCCCGTTCGCGTGCGTGCTCCCGACGTCTGCACACGAACTGGAAGGAAGGAGCGTTTTACGGGCTCTGCTGATGATCGTCTAAGGATTTAGAGCACTCATTTCAGGAGCCAGGTGTCATCTGGAAGGGAAACTGAATGAGTTTGATGTGAAAGACAAGGAGGAGAAGCGGAGGGGGCAGAGATCCTGAACTCGGGGAGTGAGTTGGAGGAGTCGAGGTTTGCGAGTTGTGGAGCTCGTCGACCCAGGGGAGGAAGCTTGGCTCTTGAGAGTGAAACTGCCGTTTCAGTAGCTCTTACCCAATCTACAAAACTGTTACAGTGCATTCAGATTCTTCCAGAAATTGACGCCAAGCCTCCGGAGGGGATGAGAATGCAATCAGACCTTTGCTTCTGTCTGTCTTATCATGTGAGCCCCTCTGGGAGCTTCGGGGAGGATTTGGGGTTTGTGCTTGCTGCATTCCCTTGCTGTGTGTCTCCTGGAAAAGGCTTTGCGCCTGAGAGGGGGGCTTGTAACACACTAACTCAGATCAGAAGTTAGTGGTGCTGAGCGCTCTCACCGGGTAATCCAAGGGCTAGGACAGGAGGTGGAAGGAAAAGTCAAGAGTTTGGTTTGAGTGCTGGGAGGTGGTGTTTAAGGTTTGATGATCGAGGAAAATGTGCTCTGATAGATTGGAGATGTAGCATAGGCCAAGCCTACTGCGTGTTACGGGTTATGTTGTTAGGGTGCTTCTGGAGTGGAATTGGGGAATACGAGCTTTTCAGGTAGCACTGCACAAGGAGAAATTGCTTAGATTCAAGAAAGAACTATTCTGTAATCCCAGCACTTGAGGGGCTGAGGCAGGAGGATGATTTCGAGTTAGACCAGCCTAGGCTACAAAGTGAGCTAAAGGCCAGCCTGAAGTACATAACGAGACCCGCCTTACAAAAA
The DNA here is from genome assembly GCF_000260255.1 of Octodon degus. Lineage (NCBI taxonomy): Eukaryota > Metazoa > Chordata > Mammalia > Rodentia > Octodontidae > Octodon > Octodon degus. The sequence goes on along the minus strand of NW_004524609.1, from coordinate 3,873,366 downwards.
AAAAAAAAAAAAGAAAAAAAGGACAGGGAGATAGCAAAGAAGAATAAGCACTTGCCTGGAACGTCCAGCATCCTGAGTTCAATTCCCGAAAGATAAAAATAAAGAATCCAGCCACTTCTGACTGAATGAGGCCTTGGGGGGACATCTAGATATAAGGCATAACA
>NW_004524609.1:3865871-3873102 GCF_000260255.1 Octodon degus | reverse complement strand
TTAGATTCAAGAAAGAACTATTCTGTAATCCCAGCACTTGAGGGGCTGAGGCAGGAGGATGATTTCGAGTTAGACCAGCCTAGGCTACAAAGTGAACTAAAGGCCAGCCTGAAGTACATATATGCCGTCTTCTTACAAAAAAAAAAAAAAAAAGAAAAAAAGGCCGGGGAGATAGCACAGTAGAATAAGCACTTGCCTGGCAAGTGCAGGATCCTGAGTTCAATTCCCGAAAGATAAAAATAAAGAATCCAGCCACTTCTGACTGAATGAGGCCTTGGGGGGACATCTAGATATAAGGCATAACAGGTCAGGAGTGGGCATCTCAGTCTAGGAGTTTGATTCCAAAACGTGCTTTTTTCCATTTTAGGACGTTCTTTTTTCCCTGGGAAAGGAATGGAGTTCCTCCATTGGGAGGGACAGTTTAGAGTAGTGTCTGCTTGAGTGGACATATCAAAGGTCAGGTTCAGAAATGCTCAGAGAATTGCCAGTGAATGAGCTCCTATACTGCGGTGGAAAAGGCTAGCAGCCCGTGTGCTGCCTCTGAAGGTGCATGTGCAGTTTTGGGTGATTCATGTAGCTGTTGGGACAGCTGGGTGTTCTGTAAAGAGCTGACAGGGCTACGGGGTCTGCGGCTACTTGCCAGCTTTAGTTTATTATTATTATTCTTTTGGCAGAACTGGGGGTTGAACTCAGGCTCTTGCGCTTGCCAGGCAAGCGCTTATTCTACTGAGCCATCTCCCTGGCCCCTCTTGCCAGCTTTATGCCCTTAGATAAATTTCTTTCTTTTTTTCTGTACTCCATCTTCATTTTGTGATTTTTTTTGGTGGTACTGGGGATTGAACTCGATTTTGCACTTACCAGACAGGTGCTTATGCCCCTGAACTATATCCCTGGCCTTAGCTTCATTATAAAGTGGAGACAATATTCACATTTCAACAATGCTAAGATGGAAAAAAAAAATAATAAAGGCTAAGAAAGCACTATCTATCTATCTATCTATATATTTTTTGTCTTTTTGAAACGAGGTCTTGCTTTGTAGTTCAGGCAGGCCTTGAACTCACTTTGTAGCCAAGGCTGTCCTCAAATGTGCAGTGATCCTCCTGCCTCCGTGTCCCGAGTGCTGAGATTATAGGTATATGCCACCATGCCCAGTTTCTACTGTCCTAACATTTTATTTTTGAAACATCTTAGAGCTGTGGGTCTTATGCTTGTGGTTTTTAGTAGCTCCTTTTCTGATTCATAACCGCATGCCTTATAACCAATGGTCTTATATTAGGTGAACTAGAGAGTACTTTTTGTGTGTGTGTGGTACCAGGGATTGAACTCAGGACCTTGTACTTGCCAGGCAAGTGCTTGTTCTACTGAGCTATCTCCCCTGCCCAAGAGTACATAATTTGTAGGTCGTTTTGCAGATTAAGTGAGGTTACTACTATCCCAGGAGTATGATGAGCACCCAATAGCAGGCCCTGCCACTGAATGACAGAACAGCTAACTGGCTTGCGACTCTGAGGTAAATCTGCAGAACATCTGGGGGCTTCCACTCGGAGCCCAGGCAGTGCTCCGCCATCTGTGGGCTGGAGGAAACCTTCCAGTGTGCCTAGAGTTCTGTCCTTTGACTGACTCTTGTCCCCACGAGAAGCATTAACTTCAGGAACCAATGAGCCATGGACAGATAGCTCCCTTTGTCCTCTGTATTCATTAAAGTCTTCGTCAACTTAGAAATCCCAAGTTAAAAATAAATATCGATATAAAAAGACTAGAAAGCGAGGCTCATGTGAACATTCCTACATGTAAGTTTTCAAGTGATTCCAGTTTATATAAAAGATTGTGCTCCTGCTTTTCAGACTAGTCCTTAAGGGCTCTGCATGCAGTGTCAGTGAGACACTGTGAATGAGATAGAGCATAGGAGGTCTCAAAGTGGAAGCCCTTGAGTGGCCGTGGGCAAGGTGAAGCAGAGCCCTGGACTTGGTGCCTGGAGTTCTGTCCATGGACACGGTGCCTCGCCTCGCCTCTGTGGTCTGTATGGGTCTCTCTGTTTTTTTTTTTTTTTGTATTTTTAGGGAAGGGTCTATAGCGTGTTCAGGGTCTCACTACTAGATCGGACTCATAGTGATCCGCCTGTTTACAGCCTCCCAAGAGCTGGAATTGCAGGCTCGGCCACCATGCCCAGTCTCAGTTGGCCCGGGGATTGAACCCTGGCCCCTGCACCTGCTTGCAGCTGCTTTAATCTGCTGAGCTATTTGCCCGGCCCAATGTATGGGTCTCTTCTAAAGAGAGGACTTCAGTCTTAGTTACCTGACCACCTCACCCCAACACAATTGCACAGAGTAAATGAGGTTTTGACTAAGAATATGAGATAGGGATCAATTAATTGAAGGGAAATTACTTAATTCAAGACAGAGTCTCCTTTGAATGTTTGTGATTGAGCTTTGTGAAGCAGAAAACAAACAGGTGATGACAGTTCACAGCTGTCATTTATAGAGAATTGCCAGATGTGGGGTACTGTCCCTGCTCCCCCTTTCACCTCCCTGCACGGCCATTCTAGGGATCAAATCCAGGGCTTTGTGCCTGTTGGAAAGCTGAAGTTCAGAAGCGTTGAATGACTTGAGCAGGATCACACAGCAAGAGCAACCCTCATCACTGGGGTTAGAACTCAGGCTTCTGTTGTTTCCCAGTAGGAGTTTCACAGTGGCTGTAGGAGGGCCCAGCCTCATCTTGGAGTTAGGAGCCTCGAGCTCTACACTGGGAGCTTTCCAGGTAAAAAAAAAAAGGTTCCTCTGCTTTGTGGTGAGAAATATCTAGCCTGTTACTGCGTACAAGCACCTGTAGAAATTTTGAGTTAAGGAAACCTAAAGAATAATTCTTCCTAGTGTTGCAGGAGACTTAAGTCTTTGAAAGGAAAGGTTGTTCTTTGGTTAAAAAAAAAAAAAGAAAAGCTATTGCCGATTGCCAGGTTCACTGATCAGAAACAAGAGTTCTGAGAGAAGAATCTGCCCCTCCTTCATGGACGCTCATAGGGTGGGAAACCTGGGTGGGTTTTGAGGTAGTCAGGTGGCTTTCGTATGTTGGATTTGCCTGGAATACTGGTTTTACCGGCTTTCCCCTAAGAAGATTATTGGAACCAAAGCATTGAGCAGCTTTCTACTCCCTAGCTTATCCTAAGGGTTGAGAACAGTAAGGGTAAGGGGAGCTTCTTCAGTCATAAGTTTATTTGGGATTTGAGATTAAAACCCATTCTTTGGATTGCTCCTTCCTATAACCTAGGGGCCTGGCCCTAGCTCAGTTCTTTAAGTGGCTGCTTCGGCAAAGCTTTCAGCCTCAGGTTGCTGGAGTTCGATCCCCACAACACTCCAGCCGCCAAACCACCCCTGAGGGCATTCGGAGAAAAAAAAAATCCTTATTCCTATAACCTTTCAGAGCCACAATATGCATCCTGTTAGTCTTGTTTTCTTGAAAAGGTTTTTTTTTTTTTTTCATATATATATATTTTAGGACAGGGTGTTCAGGGTCTCACTACAGAGATCAGACTCATAGTGATCCTCCTGTTTTCAGTTTCCAGAGCACTGGGATTACAGGTGTGCACCACCATGCCCAGTCTCAATCTCCATCTTCAGTGCGCCCCTGGGCCGGGGCTGGCATGGCAAGCTGGGGATTGAACCCAGGCTGCTTGCACTCTGTCTAAGCAGGGGCTTTAGTCTGCTGAGCCCTCGTTTCTTTCTTTTATGTAATGCATGTATGTATGTATGTGTATATGTATGTGTATGTCTTTTTGAGACAAGGTCACACTGTGCAGCTCAAGTTGGTCTTGAGCTCACTTTGTAGCCCAGGCTGGTCTGGAACTTACAATGATTCTTCTGCCTCAGCCTGAGTCCTGGGATTACAGATGTGCATCACCACACTCAGTTTAATGCTGTCTTTTAAGCAGTATTCTTTTTTGGATTTATGAGACAGGGTCTTGCTGTGCAGTTTAGGCTGGGTTTGGACTTAAGGATTTAGCCCAGGCTAGGCCTGAACTCATGATTCTCCTGCCTCTGCCTCCCAAATACAGGCATATGCCACCGTGCTCAACTCACGAAGCAGTATACTTAGATGTAGTAGTTATCATTTTTAAAAATGTATTTATTTATTTGGTACAGGTTCTTGCTACATAGCTCAGACTCATAGTGGTCCTCCTGTCGGCTTCTCCAGCGCCGGGGTTGTGTACACCACTGAGCCTGCTCTCAGGCTCACCGTGCGCCTGAGGTTCCAGGCCAGCATGGCGTGCCGACTAGGGATTGAACTCTGGTCTTTGTGCTTGCCAGACATGTGCATAGACCACTGAGCCAGCCTGTGTTTATCATTTTGAATAGAGGATTTAAATTTTTTCTCCTGAAAGGCCCAACTGCACAATGGCTGTCAGCCACTCCACACGCTTAAGTGTCTGCGGGGAGCCAGCACTGTGCTTGGCCCTGGGGATCTGATGGGGAGCAAGACAGACGTGCCCCCCTGCCTGGATGTGGAGCCTTCCTAGTCCGTGCAGTAAGCGAGCCAACAGATGTGTGATGGCACAGCAAGGGTGACTTTCTCTGGAGGGATAAATGGAGGAACAAGCCCTGGGAGCCTCAGGAAGAGCCGGAATGGCATGGGGAGGGGGCAGCTGCAGTCGGGAGCATGGCAAGGGCGTTGAGGAAGCCAGCGGTGGTGCGGTGGGTGGGGGCGCGGAGCCAGACACTGCTCCGCCAGCCTTGGGAAGTTTAATGTCTCCTGCTCCAGGTCCCTCCTGCGTGAGGACCCAGGCCTAGGCAGCAGTGCCTGGCATGTGCAGTGTGTTGGCTCTCGGCGGCGTGGGGGGCTTGTCCTGGGGTGGGGGAGTTTCTGTTGTAGTCACCTTGTTTGCTTCTTCAAGGTGTGAGCTGGTGCAGGTGAGAGGAGACTGGATGGTGTGCCTGTCCCCTGGGGGTGAGCGGGGCCCTTTGGCCCCAGTCAACACTCTGAGGGACCTGCTCCTAGACAGCTGGCTGCAGCCGTTGGAGCCCCGCCGCCAGGGCGTGCTCCCTGGGAGCCCAGTGACCCAGTGAGCTGCAGGCCTGCGCTGCTCTGCTGTGGCTTTCCTGTTTGGATGCGGGGCGTCGGTTTCAGCATTTTTCCCATTCAGAGAAGTTAGAGAGCAGATCCACGTTGTGTATAGGCCTGCCTCAGCCCCGTCTCCGACAAGACCTGCTGCAGTGTGAGGTTTGCATTGCTTCGTGAACTGAGCCAGGATCATTGAGTAAGCCTCCGTGGGACAGAGGTCAGAGGCTGTGATTCTGTGGCCTGGGTTCAATGAATACCATGAGGATTTATCATACTGCAGAGTGCTATTTATTTATTTATTTAGTCAGAACTGGGGATTGAACTCAGGCCCTTGTGCTTGCTTACCAGGCAAGTGTTTGTTCTACTGAGCTACTGTAGAGTACTAGACCTGGTCAAATTTGTACATAGCTGTTGAGTTAAAACAAAACAGAATTTTATCTCCCAGGGGCTGGTCTAGGTACCTGCCTGGCAAGTGCAAGGACCTGAGTTGGGTCTCTGGCACTGCCTGCCATGCTGGCCCAGGAGCTCTGGGTGTGGTGGTGCACACCTGTAATCGCAGTGCTGGGGAGGCTGAGGTGGGAGGGTCACTAGGAATCTGAGCTGTGTAGTGAGACCCTGTGCCAAATAAATAAATGAATAAAATGAATTATTAAAAAAATCCAGCCAGGCATGGTGGTACAGGCTTGTAATTCCAGCACTCGGGCGGCTCAGGCTACAAAGTGAGTTTAAGGCCAGCTTGAACTGCCTAGTGAAACCCCTTCTCAAAAAAGGCAAAAGACAAAACAACAACCAAAACTCTCCCCTTTTTTTTCTCCATACTAAGGAATGAATCCAGTGCCTTGTATATACTCTACCCCTGAACTACATCTTTAGTCCTCTTTTGTTATTCTGAGACAGGGTCTCTGAAATTGCCAAGGCTGACCTCCAGTTTCCCCACCACTGGGGATTGAACTCAGGACCTTGTAATTTGCCAGGCAAGCTCTTAAGCCACTGAGCTATAGCCCTGGCCCTTGGCCTATGCCTCCTGTGTAGCTGGGATTACAGGTCCTTACCCACTACACTTGGAATAAAAAATCTTATTCTAGAAGTGATTTATAATACACAAAAGTAAAAATAATATAAAAGATCCTATGTATCTATTAATCAGTTTCAATAATTATCAACATTTTTTAAATCTTGTTCCAAGATGGTTTCACTTGATACATTTTTGTGGATTTTTCTGTCACAGTATAAATGTATCTTTAGACTGAAAAATTGTAAAGGGAAGTGATTATAGAGGGAGAGAAAGCCCTGTGTGCTTCATAATTACAGAGCTGGTGCTGTGTGGTTGACATTCAGATTTGGAATGAGCATTTCATGGAAACTTTTTTTTTTTTTTTGCGGGACCAGGGATTGAACTCAGGACTGTCTCTACTGAACTGTCTCCCCACCCCCTCGTGGAAACGCTGTATAGACTTGCTTTTGAATAGTGGGCATAAAAAAATTAAAGAGTACTTTCAAGATAGTTTATTTACTAAATGTCAAGAGTGTTAGACATTGTATAAAGTATATTAAATATAATCTGTATCTACAGTTGTTTCTAAATTATTGCTTCACTGTTTCTAAATTCTTACCTCACTGAAGTCACAGATTATTTTCAAACAAATTTTTCACAAAGTCTAAGCTGTGGGACTGATTAAAACCAGTATTTTAAAGGTATATATTAAAATTTTCTTTATAACCTTTACTTTGAAAACCAATGAGGGTATATAGTAAAGTTTTGTTTTTGTTTTTATTTTTTACAACGGGAAATCAGATCAAACATCCTGTAGCACCATGACTGTGAGCCATTGTCCAGCAGATTTCTGTCTGTCTGTCTGTCTGTCTGTCTTTCTTTCTTTCTTTCTTTCTTATGCTTTAAACAGTTTATTTAACTGAAATGGACTTAACATTTGTTTCTGAAGTGAGTTCCATTTATTTGGTACATCTTTTCCCCATGATGATTTACAGGATCTTCAAGTCCATATAAATATTTTATTTATTTATTTTTGCGGAGCCGGGGATTGAACTCGGGCCCTTGTGCTTGCCAGGGAAGTGCTTATTCTACTGAGCCATCTCCCCGGCGCATAAATATTTTATAAATATTTGAACATTTGGGTATACACCTGCACAATACCTCAGCGATATCTTTCAGCAAGAA
>NW_004524609.1:3863536-3865001 GCF_000260255.1 Octodon degus | reverse complement strand
TTTTTTTTTTGGGTACTGGAGATTGAATTCAGGACCCTGCACTTGCCAGGCGAACGCTTATTCTACTAAGCTATCTCCCCAGCCCAACATTTTTGTTTTTGTTTGCAAATTCTGCATCAGGTCACAAAAACAAACACAATTGAGGCCATCTTTCCTGCATAAACACAACTGTGGCCATCTTTTCCAAAATCTTGGAACAAGTTAAATTCGTGAGCTCCATGTAGTTGCATTAGGTGGTGCAGTTCTGGGGTGTAAAACTGCCCGTCTCCATTATAGAATAGAACCTAGGACAGACTAACTTGGGAAGCAAATGAGAGTATCAGTCACAAGTAGTTCCGGGTGAGGGGGGGGGATGGCTCAGTAGAGTAAGCGCCTCCCTGGCAAGCGCAAGGGCATGAGTTCTATCCCTGGTTCTGCCAAAAAAAACCCAAAAAAGAAATACAAGTAGTTCCTTAGCTCAGTACATTTTAGAAGAGTTTGATTTTGTGGTAGAAGGACAGAACCATCTAGAGGGGTTTGTGTCAGGCTTGAGCAGTTAGATTTGCTGCTGTGATGTCTCCTGGGCTTGGGTTCTCCTGAAACGAGGAGTCAGTCTTTGAGAAGGTTCTAGGAGGTAGGGTGACTCCAGCCTCGAGCTGTGCCCCACTGCCAAGAGAGTTTCCAGCTTGCGTAGGGGCTACACCAGGAACTTGGCTGCTGTAGAGTCCTGGGCTGCTTGGGTCACCTGTTTGTCCCTACGCATAGTAGGTGCTTGATAAATACGTGTCCAGAATGGACAATCAGGATGGCCATTTCAGCAAATAGGTGAAGTGTTAAAAATGTTTTTAGAAATTGTGAAAACCAGGTGCTGAGGAAAGCGCACCTGTGAGCTGCAGTGCTGCAGGGCCGGGCCTGCCGCTGGAGACCGCTGCCTTGCCCCCTACTGCAGCCCACGCTCCCACACCCTCCTCGCGGTCTGTAGCCACGTTTTTGCCGAGTGCTGCTGATCTTTACCTTGTAAATAGCTCTTGTGACTCTTTTCTCGGGCTTCATGGCCACCACATTAAGTCACATAGCCATCTTTTTGCTTGGGAGACTGCGGCAGCCTAGTCACTGACCTGCCCAGGTGTCCTTTTCCTTGATCTGATCGCGGGTGCAGACAGAGTTTTCTTTAAGAAATTCCAGGCATGGAAAACATTCAGTTTCTCTGACAGATAGGGAAGTGTCCATGTGATGTATTTGCGTTAACAGTCTCTGGACAAATAGGGAGTGATACTAAGATATAAGGCCTGTGCCACGTGCTGCCTCACTTTGTCTGACAACTTTTTGAGCTGCTGTTCCTGTTTTGCTTTCAGGTTTTTGGGCCCAGCTTATTTTTTTTTTTCTGTTGTTAATATTTTATTTATTTTTTCCATAATTTTATTGAGAAACAGCAATGAGACAGTTTCAAACCAAATTGGTAGGACAGTTTCAATAATTAACACAT
>NW_004524609.1:3860415-3861616 GCF_000260255.1 Octodon degus | reverse complement strand
GTGAGAATCTTTCCGATTAACTGCTAGATTCAAAAATCTTCTGGAGATTCTCAGGATCATTGCCTTGCCCATCTTCTACATATAACTGTATGGCTTGACATTGTCATGTTTCTGAGTGGGCCCTGCTTATTTAACATGATTATAAAATGAAGCTTAAGTGTCAGTGGCTTGCTGACGTTCTGTTCTCCAGACTATCGAAAGATGATCTACCAACTTTTCTGCCTTTGTCTCTTAGGTAGTCGGGGTGAGACCTGAGCCCTGGCTGAGCTGCAGGGACACCTCAGCAGTTACAGGAGGGTGGACCCCCACCCTTCTGTATCCCACCAGAAAGAATAGGGGGTCAAGGGGTGTGGAGGACCACCTGAGCAGCTCTCATTGAAAGAAGAGTGACTGTCTCCCTCTTGACTGAGCCTGACCCTGTTTCCTCATATTGTTCTGTACAGAGCTGGCTAGGACTTCTGTTTATCCTTCAGTTGGCCTTAAGCAAAGTGTATCAGCCTAGCTGAGGTGCTGGTGATAGTCTCTGAAGGTGGTGTGCATGTTTCCCTAGTATAGGACGGTAGCTCTACGCCGCCAGCCAGCTGGGATTGAGCCTTGAGATAGAGGCTATGGCTTCCTGGGGCTTGAAAGACTACATCAGAGCTGAAGCACCAGGCCCCCCAAAACATTAGATGTTATCTCCATGGCATAATATCATAATGCAGATTACTCTCTCTATATATCCTCTCTGCATATGGCAGAAGTAAATGTAGGCCACCCACCTAGCTCAGCTCACTATGGTCACCTTCTTCCCACAATTCTCAGTCAATCCTCCTCAAGCCACTCTCCCACTGAATAAACACAGGCTGAGGCCTTGGGTCGCTCTCTTGGTTCTGGGAATCCATCTTTGTGGCTGGACTTAGGGCCCCTTGGCTCCCCAATGATTGCAAATATAATTTAGTGTCTTTATTTTCGCCATGGGTTGCATTGTAAGTGGTAGATTGGAATCAACTTGATGGGATTCCAATGATGTAACTTTGGGATGACAAATATTGGCTACTTGGACTGAGACGAGGACCTGGAGGTGACTCCTACACAGGGAGGTGAGGGAGAATAAAGATAGGGAGAAGGGAGACAAGGCAGGTCATAACTAAAGATTCTAAGAGGATTGCAAGTCCAGGACACAGTAAAGTTACCCAAGATGATGAGGATGAGGATGAGG
>NW_004524609.1:3858233-3859605 GCF_000260255.1 Octodon degus | reverse complement strand
CATTGTCTTTCTATAGGAGGGCTGTGTTTTTCCTGTAAACTAAAGCCAAGATTGTACTTCCTGGAAACAATTCCACAAATTTGCATTGCCAAAAGCAAATATTTATAGCTCCAAACTGTAGCATGCCTTTCTTTTTGAAGGCCTGTACTTTGTTTTACATTTTTTCCTGATAAACTCCTTTATGCCTCTTAAATAAATATTCCAGGCGTGATGACATATACCTGAAATCCAACCTACCAGGGAAGCTGAGGCAGGAGGGTTGCAAGTTTGGGCAACTGAGGAAACCTTGTCTCAGAATTTTATGGGTGGAGGGCTGGAATTGTAGCTGAGTGCGAAGTCATAGTTTACTTCCCACTACTACAGAAACAAACAAAGCTAAACAAACGACCCCAAACTGAAGAATCTCCTGGTGTGCGGTGATGATCATGTCACGTCCTTGTGACATGAGCCCGGTGCAGGCTGCTCACTGCTTTGGGAGGAGGTCCCCACGGACCAAGTTTGAGCTGCCTCCTTCAGCTGGGCCTCACTCTTCAGCCTCCTTCCGGGCACCTTGGCCGCCTTTGCGTCTGGCCTGAAGGAGTAGGCTTTCCGGGAGCTGAGCCCCGTTGGCGATGGCCCACGCCCTCTGTGGCACCCCGCACAGCTCATTAGCCCATCTTCCACGATGGTCATTTGCTGCCGCTCCCTTTCTCTGGCAGCATGGGCCTCGCTCACCTTTGTGTACTGAGGACGTCTCACAGCTCCAAACACCAGAAAATAAGAGAAACCGTAATTGAGGGAGGCTCTTTAGAACTTGGCTTTCTTGGTGAAGCTGGGTAATTTTGTTTTATTTTTTTTGGCAGAACTGGGGATTGAACTCAGGCCCTTGCGCTTGCCAGGGAGGCACTTATTCCACTGAGCCGTCTCCCTAGCCCCAAAGCTGGGTACTTTTAGCACTAGGAGAACCCAGGAGAGGAGAGGGGCGGGAAGGAGCCCATGTGAGCTGTCATCACAGCTGTCCACCGGTTTTGAAGCAGCACTGAACAGAAACAGGTTGCGAGGCAGCGTTTTGTACACTCTTATCCTGGCATTGCAGAGTGTTTGCCTGCTGCCTAGCAAGCGTGTGCGCCGAGGGCTCCCCCTTGTCTGTGCTGCAGAGGCCGGGCCCACACACGTGTCCAGGCAGCGGGCACCTGTGCTGCCCGTGTTTGTGCCCCTCTTGCCCCTCCTTCCCGTCTGCCTCCCTCCCTTCCTTAAGGCAGTGATTCACCTGTGCAGGGTGTCGGCAGGTGCTTCCTTCTAATCCGTAGTACTATTAAAAAATCACGGCAACTGGACGCTACGGACGCTGCAGGCAGTAAAAGGAATAGGAGGGGATTCTGCTGGCACCGCC
>NW_004524609.1:3850864-3858122 GCF_000260255.1 Octodon degus | reverse complement strand
GCGGGGGGCTGGGGAGCTGCGTGTCAGCCACTGCGCAGTGGGGAGTGGGAGAAACCTCAGAACTCGGAGGTGTGGAAGGAAAAGGACTCAGGCCAGGAGCACAGGTGATTTCTTGTGCGACTTCTGTGACAGTAACAAGGAGGCCTGCATAATCTAGCAGTTGGCTTAGCACTCAAGTGATGGCCAGAAAGAAACACTCAGGTGGAAACTGGCACCGCAGCTAGTTGACAAACACGCTTGAGGGAAGGGTGTGGGCACCGGCCAGCTCATACCTGGATGGGAGCTCAGGCTGTCCACAGCCAGGGGAACGCAGGGAGAGGTGGTTAGCGCTGGTGATGGAGCCCGGCAGCGTGGGCACCCTCAGCCCATAGAAACCCTCCTCTGAGGGGTTCATTCAGCGCCCAGGTCCTCGCAGCTGATAGAAGCCAATTCAGTTACAGTGGAAAGAGGGGGTGGGGAGCAGCAGATGCCTGGCGAGGCTGCCTGACCAGCTGAGGTGACCGTTTTTGCTTTCTGTAGCCAGATTTTCAAACCAGCCTTCTTGTAGATATAGTCGACGGTGCAGATGCATGTATGAGATGATTTATATTATGAATGAGCCATGTGGTAACTTTTTTTAAATTTTAGGAAAGGGTCTACAGGGTGTTCAGGGTCTCACCACTAGATTGAATTTGTAGTGATCCACCTGTTTACAGCCTCCCAAGAGCTGGGATTACAGGGGCACGGCACCACTTCCAGCCTCAATTGCTGTCTCAGCCCACCCTGGGATGAGGCCGGCATGGCAGGCCCAGGGATTGAACTACCAGCCAATCTGCTGAGCTATTTTGCCCAGCCCCCATGTGGTAACTTCCAACTCTATTTTACTGATAATTCTATATCAGATTGTATGTAGAGAGAAGAATTTATGTGTGTGTGTTGGATTTAATGATGCCAAGTGGAAGAAAGCTTGTTGACAGTGTGGACAGGGTGGACGTCATCCAGAGAGTCGGGGGACTGACTGCCACTGGTAAGCGCAGGCTGTCTCCACCCAAGGCACTGTGCGGGGCGCTTCTTCTCCTGTGTTATTATTTGGGGTGGTTAATATGGTGGACATGTTCCTCATGCACGTGAACAGGAGCCACCTTGTCCTCAGTGCCCAGATGCTTATTAGAAATAGCCTTTTAACACTGGGCACAGCACAGGGCTATGATCCTGGCCTCCTGACTGTTGACATAAGAGGCCAGCCGGGTGGGCACCTCAGTGAGAACTTGTCTCCAGAAATGGTTTTGAAAGAAATAATTGGGAGGGGAGATGTTGCTCAGTTGAGCAGAGCTTGTATCCAAGCCCTGGGCCCCGCGCTGGTAACACAACCACACAAAACAACAAAAATGAGACTACAGCAGCAACAAAACCAAACACAGACCTTGAGTATTAGTCTGTAATAGTGACTGTTGGGGGTGGGCTCTGGGGATGGAACCAGGGCCTGGAGGCTGCTGAGTGTAGGTTCTACCACTTATCAGCCCCAGCCATGTCAGTGACCAATTTCATGTGGTGTCCCTTGGCTTCCCTTCCACCTCCCATCTCCTGTACAGTTTGGAGCAGAGGAGTGGGGCATGGTGGCGCACGCCTGTAATCCCAGCTCTGCTGAGGCTGAGGTAGGAGGATCCTTGGAGTTCGAGACGAGCCTGGGCTATAAAGTGAGCTCAAGGCCAGCCTGAACAGCACAGCAAGACCATGTCTCAAAGAGAAAGGGGGAAAAAAAAATAATTTGGACAGAAACTCCAGCACCTGCTCTGTGGAGCCTGCAGGAAGCTGTGCTCAGGGACATGGACCTGCTTCTCTGGCTAAGTTCAGTGGCAAGATGGACGTGGAAAATAAGTCAGAGTAGTAGAAGGCGCAGGGAAAGGAGTTGATTTCGCTTTAATTTCCCAGGGTAGGCTAACCTCTGTAGGGATAGGAGTAGAATTCGATCTTGTCAGGATTGGTTAATAGTAAAGCAAGGACTTTAATTTTTTCAAAGCTGAAACTCCCTATAGAAATGACTATTGATTATCCTCTGAGCTAGAGAGCAAACTCATTTGGTTGACCCAGCTTTTGTTGTAGGGCTCGATTGGGATGGAAAGGCGTGTTCATGGATGCTTTAATTTCCCTCTCTGAATTCCTAGAGAGGGAAAAACACATCTTGAACTTCTAAATTAGGTGACAGAATTGTTTGGCAGCAAGCAGAGCAAGTCTGGGTCCCAGGATTTTCTGGGGTGCGTGATCAAGAGGTTCTAAGGGACTATTGTGAATTTATAATGCCAGAACACTAATCTCAAAAAGTAAAATGAAAACATACTTAACATACTTCATGTGTATAGTTTTGGACCCACAGCTTTGAAAGAACCTCCCAAAAATTGCAGCTTTAACTGTTTCTAAAATCAGCTCTGCTGTAACTTGGAAGCAGTAGGTTTGGTGGCATCTGCGGAGTTGGTCCGCAGGTCCTGGGCTGCTCCGGAGCTGCTACAGTGGAGCACCCCTCCCTGGCACCTGTGTCACTGACTGGGCACACGGCAGGCCACCTTGCTGATTGGTTCCTGTGCAGTGAGATGGGTGCTTCATGGAGAGCCAAGGGTGAAAGGCCTACATTTGCCCCCACATACTTTTTTTCATTTTTAGGAGCTTATACACAAATGGTTATGTTGGTGTCTGAAGTGGAAATGAGATGTCTTGGTTTTCCAGTTTTACAGCAATAAATAGTTGGGCACATACTAGTTAAGACCTTCTGTTCTTTTTTTTTAATTTTAGGGCAGGGTCTACAGGATGTACAGGGTTTCACTACGTAGATTGGCCTCGTTGCAGTTCTCCTGTTTTCAGCCTCCCAACGCTGGGATTGTAGGCGCATGCCACCACACCTAGTCTAGACCCTCTGTTCTTACTCTTGACTTTATCATAGAGTATGTGTCAGCGTCTCCTGCAGTATGATGTGGTTCTGAGCGGAAAGGACCCTGCCAGACATGGGAAGCCCGGAAACTGGCTTGAGACGCTTATCTGATCGCTAGGACTGTGCCATGCCAAATTATTTGGTGCTTGGCGCAGGGTTTGTATAATAGATTATCCCCATATTGAGTTAATATGGCCTGGCTACCCAGCAGTCCTTTGACAGCTCAGCAGGTGACACTGCCCAGAGACTGGCCATGCTTGGGGACCTCACTGCGCATCTCTAGATCTTGCTGTGGGAGTCAACCTGTGAAATCTTTTTTTTTTTTTTTTTTTTCTCTTTTTAATCCTTAGGCTTTTGCTCACTTTATTTTTCTTTAAAATTTTTTTTTATTAGTACGTGTATGCAATAGGTAGTGCGTACATTCCCGTGGTGCATGTACACAACACACGGTGATTCCTTCGTGCTGCTCTGGACCTCCCTTTTCTCCTCTTCTCCATCTCCCATGAATCCTTAAAATGAAGTTCCCTCACTGCCACATTTCCTTTTAGAGAAGGCCTTTGAAAAATCTTTTTGTTCCTCCAAGTACAGGGGATGGAACCCATGCCTTGTACTTGTTAGGCAGGCACTGTACTACCTACTGTGTCCCCAGCCATAAAGCATCTGATTAAAGCACGTGTTTTAACCCGTAAGCAGCATTAATGGAGGCTGCAAACAGGAGGATCACTGGAAGTCCAAGCTGTATGGTGAGACCCTACGCCAAATACATAGCATTACATATGACACATTTCTAAGTATAAAGTAGCTTTTAAAAAATGTATTTGGTTGTTGCAGGGTCTCACGCTGGGATTACAGGCATGCTCCACCATGCCCCAACTCGGTGGCTGGCTCAGGCTGCCCTGGGGGCGGGGCTTGTGGGGCATGTGGTGCCAGGGACAGAACTGTAGTCCCTAAGCTTGCCTAAGCAGGTGCTTTAGTCTGCTGAGCTGTCCTGCCGACTCCTAAAATAGCTACTAATACAGTGTGAATTGGTGTGCAGCTCTCAACCTAAGTTAGCTTTTATTTTGGAATTTTTTTGTTGTTACTTCTTGAATGTCTAGAAGCAACCAGCTAACTTCCATAATACTAGTTTTGGTTCTAGGTAACCCTAAACAAGTTACCTTCTTGCAGCAGGACCTCATCAACTCCTTTGTTGTTACTGTTTTGTTTTGCTTTGTTTGAGACAGGGTCTAACTATATAGTTTATTTATTTTTTAAAAAAAATATTTATTTATTTGTTTTGTGTGTGTGTGGCCAGCTCAGCCCACCAGGGGGCGGGGCTGGCTGGCATGTGGTGCTGGGGGTTGAACTGTGGTCCCTGTGCTTTGCTAAGCTTGTTCCAAGTAGGTGCTTTAGACCACTGAGCTATCTCACCAGTCCCATCTAACTATATAGTTTAAACTGGCCTTGAACTTGTTGTGTAGCCCAGGCTGGCCTCAGACTCACGCTCCTCTTGCCTCCGCCTCCAGAGTGCCCCTCCCCCAGTACCTCCCCCACGTCCTTCTGCTCTGTGTGAAGTGCACAAGCGCACACACCTACCCTTCAAAGGATGTGCGTGGGGGCCGGGGGGGATGGATGATAGAATAAACGCTTCTCTGGCAAGTGCAAGGGCCTGAGTTCAATCCCTGGTTCTGCAAAAACAAAACAAAACAACAGCAAAGTATGTGATTAAACCTATTCCAGCACAAGAACTAGTTCTTTACATGTAGGGTCTTTTCCTTAGGGAGGAAGAAGGAAAGTGTGTCTCTTCTGGTCACACATCAGGATTGCAGCGGGACCCCCAGCCAACGGTGTGTGTACACACGTGCAGGTGCGGGCACTGGAGCCAGGCCTGGCGCCTCTAGGTGAGGGTGTCCCGCCGAGCTCTGCCCCAGCTCCAGAAATCTAAATTACCATCGAGACGGAGATACCGTCGAGACGGAGATGGTGGTCACCTTCTGCCTTTGGCCATTCAGGCTGTGTCTCCTTGCTGCCCTCCACAGTACTCTGGGGAGTCTGGAGAAAAGGACTTCTTGTCCTCTCGTAGCCCACGCCTTCCTGTAAAGGTGGGCCAGTGACCTGAGAGGCTCTGCTCTGAAACTGGATCTCTTCATTGATGGGGCCACCTCCTGAGCAGGTAATGCAAGCTGCTGGTAATTACAGAAAGCCTCCTGTGAAATCCATCTAAAATTAATGAAGAGTTAGCACCGTGGGCTTTAAATACAGAATTGGGCTTGGGCCTCAGTTGTCCAGATGTGATTTCTTGCTGCAATCTTTGTGCCTTTAGCTGACCTTGCTTTGCTGTGTGGCTTTAATGACAACTAGATGGCTTTAACGCTTCTGTTTTTTTTTTAACTTTGATTTTTTTGTTTTGCTTTAAAAGGGGCATTGTTTAATACTTTACTTTGTATGTATGTCAGCATTTGAAGATCTCTAAGTTGGCATTCCTATATACTATGATCAATGATTAAGGTATTTTGAGACTAAAATCTTTATTGTTTTGTGGCATGTACTTTATAGGCATACTACTGCTTGATTTAATAGGAAGGCGCTCTGTTCTGTAGGTGCTTTTATGTGACTTAAAAAGGAATCCATGCGTGGTGGCATATGCCTGTTGTCCCAGCGCCAGGAGGCTGAGGCAGGAGGATCACTGAGTTTGAGGCCAACCTGCACTATAAAGTGAGTTTGAGGCCAACCTGAACTGTGGTGAAATCCTGTCGGAGAAAAGATTTAAAAAACCCCACAAAACCATTTAAATAGATTTCAATTTAGGAGAATGGATTTGACACCATTCTCAATAGTACATTTTTTAGGTAGAATTGTTAAATTATAGCAAATAGAGTTTGAAATTAGCTTGCAGTTTTCTCAGATTGCAATTTCTCCTGTACATCCAGTCATTCTGGAAATAATAGTGTAAAGGTGTCCTTTTCTAAAACCAATTATTTTCTGAATAGAACACAACCTTTTGGTATAAAAGGGACAATGAAGGAAGCTGTCATTTCTACCTCATCTACTGTACCTTTGACCTCATTTTTGAAGAGAGCCCCCAGTTTCCATATGTGTGAAAAAAATATGGTAACTGGGAGGACTGCAGGGCAAGTAAGGTCTGCAGAGCAAGCAGGTCACGTGCCCCCTGGCCTAGCAGCAAGCGCGGCAAGCCAGCAGCCGGGCCTGGTGGGGTAGAGGGCCTGTGATCTCGGCATGGTGCTTAAAGTTTCACATATAAAAAAGCACACAGAGAACACGAATTTGTTAAAAACAAACAAAACTCCACATTTAAAAAAAAAAGGGACTTGGAGGGCAGGGGAGATAGCTCGGTGGTGTAAGTGCCTGCCTAGCAAGCCCAAGGATCCGGGTTTGATCCTAGTACCGCAGGCCATGCTGGCCCTGTGCCACTGAAACTGGGTGTGGTGACACACATTGGAATCCCAGCACTGGGGAGGCTGAGACAGGAGGATCACAAAGAGCCTGAGGTGCATAGAGAGACCCTGTACCAAAATATTAAAATAAAAATGGGACATGGAACGTACATGGATGCTCTGTGGATATTGAAAGTTTTTAACTATGAGACCAAAGAGCTACATCTTGATGTAGAAATGCCCAGTGGAAGAAAAAAACTCGCAGAGGAGGAGACTTTCTGTAAAGCTGTGCCCTGCTGTGTGGTTAAGATACTAAAACATAGGGCCGGGGAGATGGCTCAGTGGAATAAGTGCTTCCCTGGCAAGCACAAGAGTCTGAGTTCAATCCCCGGTTCCGCAAAAAAAAAAAAAAAAGATACTAAAACATCGAAGACGACATTAATTTTGATCTTTCTTATGAAGCTGGATAAAAAAATTATTTCTGAGAAAAAAACCCCTTCTTACAAAATGCCAAAGCTTATAGTAGAAAATGTCACAGTCCATGAGTGTGCAAATTCAGGACTCAGAAGTGAAGACCCTTCCAACTTTGTCAGTTTTAGAGGCAAAGCTGTGAGCTCCAGTGGTTTGTGTTGGGCTCTCAGAAACACGACAGATTGACACTTACAAAAGGATCATGTGGGCTGTTACTCTAGCTTCTTAGTGTTTTTCCTTGGAAAGTTTTGACCCCAAACCAACCCCAGCTTAATAGCAACCTTGGTTGTTAACAGTCAGCTCTGAGAAGGCCGGCCTGATAGCTCAGCAGACCAAAGTGGCTGCTCACGCAGAGCACAGTGGCAGGGTTCGATTGAGACTGGGCGCTTGGGAGACTGAAAACAGGAGGATCACTATGAGTCCGAGCTATGTAGTGAGACAATGAACACCCTGCCCTAAATACTGGGGGAAAAAAGCTCTGAGAAATTTTGCCAGGTTTTTAATTTTTTTT
>NW_004524609.1:3846930-3850734 GCF_000260255.1 Octodon degus | reverse complement strand
GGCATGTGGTGCTGGGGGATTGAACCGCGGTCCCTGTGCTTTGCTAAGCTTGTTCTAAGTAGGTGCCTTAGACCACTGAGCCATCTCTCCAGCCCTTTGCCAGGTTTTTAAAAAAATTTTTTTTTAAAGAAATCTTGCCTTTATACTAACATGGCGCCAAAGGTGAAGAAGGAAGCCCCTGTCCCTTCCAAAACTGAAGCCAAAGCAAAAAACTTTGAAGACCAAGAAGGCTGTGCCGAAAGACGTCCACAGCCACAGAAAGAAGATACAAATGTCACCCACCTTCTGCTGTCCCTAGATACCGGCTCTGGAGGCAGCCCAGATATCCCCGGAAGAGCGCCCCCAGGAGAAACAAGCTTGACCACTATGCCATCATCAAGATCCCCCTGACCACAGTCAGCCGTGAAGAAGATCGAGGACAACAGCCCACTCCATTGTGGATGTCAAAGCCAATAAGCACCAGATCAAACAAGCTGTGAAGAAGCTCTATGACAGGGATGAGGCCAAGGTCAGTACCCTAATCGAGCCTGATGGAGAGAAGGCATATGCTCGATTGGCTCCTGATTATTGTGCATTGGATGCTGCCACCAAAATTGGGATCATCTAAACTGAGTCCAGCTGGCTGACTCTGAATACATTTTTTCTCCATAAAACATCTTTTTTTAGCTTATTTATTTGGTACATGGTCACACTTTGCAGCTCAGACTCATAGTGATCCTCCTGTCTCAGCCTCCCCAACACTGGGAGTACAGGCGTGTGCATGTGGTACTGGGGATCAAACCTGGGTCCTTGTGCTTGCCAGGTAGGCACTTAGACTGCTGAGCTATCTTCCCAACCCTGAAAGATTTTTGAAGTAGTCCGGAGCATGAAGTTATGCCACACTTCAAATGAGTGGCAGCTTCTTTTGGTCACAGGTCCCTTAGGGTCCATGAGCAGCATGAACTTTCCCCATAAGCCACCCACATACACAGAGGAAATTCTGTATGCATGTAGATATAAGAGCCCTTGTGTCAGCCTGATAGCTCAGTGGACTAAAGCGCCTGCTTAGGCAGAGCGCAATGGCTGGGTTCGAGACTAAGTGTGGTGGCGTGCGGCTGTAATCCCAGCACTTGGGAGGCTGAAAGCAGGAGAATCACTGAGAGTTCAGTCTATGCAGTGAGACCCTGTAGACCCTGTACTAAGTACAGGGGGAAAAAAAAGCCCTTGGTTTAAAAAAGGTGTTAAAGAAGAAAATATTCACAAGGGAGTTTGCTGCTGGTGAGGAGTCCAGTTTTCATTGGTGGGCAGAGGTCGGCATTTGCTTGAAAAAGGCACCTCTTGTGTTTCCAGCAGTCAGACTTAGCTCAGCCAGAGCCTGCCTGCCTGCCTCCTTCCGAGAGGATTGTACAGCCCAACACAGTGCTTCCAGAAGTGCAAGTCTTCACTCTCCTCAGGTGCTGGGACCCACCCTTTTCTGTAAGGGTCTTTTTGTCCCAGATGTCTGTCTGTCTGTCTATCTATCTATCTATCTATCTATCTATCTATCTATCTAGTCTGTCTGCCTGCTTGTCTGTCTGTCTGTCTATCTATCTATCTATCTATCTATCTATCTATCTATCTATCTTATCTATGTCTGTCTGTCTGTCTGTCTGTCTGTCTGTCTGTCTATATTTTTCCCCCTGAAACTGGGCATTGAACTCAGGCCCTCATGCTTGCCAGGCAGTCACTTATTCTACTGAGCTATATCCCTGGCCCTGTAAGGGTCTTTTTGAAGAAGAAATTTTTGTCTACAGGCAGTATCTTTGTGTTTATTTCCCTGATACAGCCTTTGACCTAGGGAGTGCTTAGACCTTGATTTTAATATGTTGGGGAAATTGCTTTTTGTGTTGTGAAGGAGGTGTCACATGCTTGTGTTATGCATACCGCAATTTCAGAAAAAAAATGCATGCTTTTATAAAAGTGTATTGTGACAACCACGTAGGTTAGACTTGTATCCTGCTTTTACTCTTTTGCTGCACTTTGTTACAGGCCTCCTGTGGACTGGAGTTGGGTGAGTGTGGCGCAAAGCCAGGTGTGGAGCACAGAGTGCTTGTCACAGCAGCTCTTGGAGTGAGGGGGCAGCCTACAGGGGAGGCTTTATTTTTCTAATGAAGATGTCAGAAGTGACTACCACCCAGGACTAGTCTACCCTTTTCCTGAAGGTTCCTCTTGCCTTCTTTCCCTTTCTTTCTCTTTTTCCTCTACTCCTCCTCTCCTCTACTCCTCTTCTCCTCTTTCCTCCCTTCTCCCCGCCCCCCTTCTCTCTTTGTTCTTTTTTTTTTTGAAGCACAGTCTCGCAGTGTAGTCCAGGCTGGCTTTGAACTCGCAGAGGTCCTCTTACCTCAGCCTTCCAAGTGCTGGGATTACAGGCTTGCACCGCTACACTCAGCCCAGGATCCTTTTCTTTGATAGAACTAGATTGGAATTTCAGTTTCCTAAAAAAAAAAAAAAAGGCATTTTCCCTAGAGCAATAACATTACAGATGGAGGTTCAGTAGTTTCCGCAGTTCTCCATTGGAAGGGCTGTGTTCTCGGGAAACTATTGAGTAGATCTGGAGTTAAAATTACACTCTACTTTCTTGTAGCTAGTGTGTCATGTTGCGTTCAGGACTATGTTATACCTATTGCCTCCTTTTTTTTTCTCTTCATTTTATGTACTTGGTATAGGGTCTCGCTACATAGCTCACACTCATTGTGATCTTCCTGTTTGCAGCCTCTCCAGCCCTGGGGTTACAGGTGTGTGCCACCATGCCCAGACTGTTTCACTGGCTCAGGGCACCCCAGGGGCGGAAGTGGGGATTGAACCCTTGTCCTTATGCTTGCCAAAGCGGGCACTTAGTCTGCTGAGCTGTCTTGCCAGCCCTCTAATGCCTATTTTCTAAAATACACTCAGTTATTAATGCTTTGTCTTTCTTTTTCTTTTTTTTGTGGTATTGGGGATTGAACTCAGGACTCTGCACTTGCCAGGCTTATTCTACTGAGCTATCTCCCCGGCTCCAATGCTTTGTCTTTCACTACTTGGAATTTTCTCAGAAGGATATAAACAGCTTGCTTAGGTAGTGTGTGCAGTGGTTGTTCTGTCAATGAATATTTAAATACCTACCAATGCGCCAACATTGGAGCAGGTTATGGTTTGTGTCTAGTTTTCCTCCCTCGAGTCTCATGCAGTTGTGGGACAGACTTGTAGAGTCTGTGATAAATTCATGATCCAGTGCTGAGATTATGGGTGTGAGTGCTGTACCCAGACTGGGGTGGATAGCCTGATTGCAATGTAAGGGAGACAGACTTGCTTTCTGTTGCCCTTGTTGCTGCTACTCTTCCCTTTGTGCTCTTGCTCTTTGCCGCTGCCATGAATGGCTGCTCTCTACCATGTGCCTCTCTGCCATGTGCTACTCTGCCTTGGAGCCTGCTGAGTGTGGACGGAAGCCTCAACTAACTGTGAGCTAAATAAGCCTTTCCTTTCTTCATTTTGGGTGTCGGGTATTTAGTATCAGCAGTGAGTGGGCAGACCAGCGAATAAACCTGAGTTTGTGCTACATGCAGAGCATGTTCTTATGGGGCGACAGGTAGCAAGGGTCAGTGTCATGGAGTATTTTTGTCCTAAAAAATAAAATGAGCAAGGGGATAAGAAGAAAAACCTCTTTTAGGGCAGGTGGTCAGGAAAGTCATTTCTACTATTACTGCAAGTTTTGAGAGTAACTCTTTTTGGGGAGCATCATGGAATTTTGTGAGGGTTCTTTGCAGAGACTTTGAAGATTTATTTGAGGGAACCTTTTTTTTTTTTTTT
>NW_004524609.1:3844603-3846320 GCF_000260255.1 Octodon degus | reverse complement strand
GTACTTTTTTTCAGTTTTCCTACAGCAGGAGCAGGAGGAGAGATGAGGACTGGCCTCTTATTCAAAGCAGAGTCCGGCGTCTTCCCCCCTGGCTGGCTGCTGAGCCTGGTGCTGAACTTCACTGCCTGTGGCCTGCTGCCTGCTGCTAATTTAGCATTTGTGGCCTATTTATGGGCAGTTTTCTCCAGCAGACCTGCCTCCGTAGCAGTCCCTCCTGGGATCTGATTTCCTGCAGTGATTGCGGCTTCCACAGGCCAGTTTGCCCTACATGCCCCCTTGCAGGCTGTGGGCATGGCTGAGGGATTGCAGCTGTTGACCCGAGGCCACTTTTCTTCTGAATGTCATTTTAAAGCACAACATCACAAAATTACAACGAGTGATGCAAGCAGGTGTTGCCGGCCCAAGAATCTTTTCTCACGTTTGACCTGTCAGCCCTGCGATTATTCCTGTTACCCTAGTCCCAGGGCACGTTAGTAACGAGTATTTGTACAACTCTCGAATCAACAGATCCTGAGGCATATGTCTTGCTGTAATCCTCACAGACTCTATTTTTATTGTCACCTTGCTTGCCCTTTTGCAGACCAGGAAGCTGACCTGGTTGGCCCTGGCGAGGCAGGAAGTGGCTAGCCGTCCAGGGAGCCGGGCGGAGCCTGCCCTGGGAGCTCTGTGGGGCTCCTTCCATGCCCGCACTGATGCTATGAAGTAGACTCTCTCATTTTGCAGAGGAAAACTTGGAGCTCTGGCAGAGCGTGTAAGGTGCCTGTGCTTATACAGCTGGTGAGGGGCAGAGGTGAGGTTTGTCCTGGTTCTGAGTTAGAAGTGCTGCCCTGCCTGCCCCACAGGCACCTGTCTGAGCTGCCTGAGCCTGCATGCCCTTGCTCTCTTCCTCCCTGTGACGCCACCTCCAGCTTCTCTTCAGTGCCACCTCAGTTGCTTGCCCACCGTCTGAGCTGGGGCAGGGTGTGGTGGGCAGTGCCAAACGGAGTACCGTTAGCTGGATGCCTGGGCGTTAGCGAGCTCCGAGGAGGAGCAACAGCACGGTGGCAGCCCCGCGTACAGCTGTGACCTGGAAGACCCTGGGGCAGGTGGGTAGGCCACACTGCCTAGCACGTCACTTCCTCGCACCTGTTGGAAGCGTGGAATGTCAGCTAGGTCATGCTCCCCCATTTGTCCCGGTCTCAGCGCACCTCCACTGCTGTGCTGTGCCCGTGGTGGCCCTCTCTGCAAGGGCCATGTGGCGTTCCCTGCTACTGTGCACAGTCACTCGTTGGTAATGTAACATTTGTGGCCTGGCAAGGAATTTACACATGGGATTATTTCTTGAGGAAACTAACTGGTGAGTTTGGCTTAAAAATAAGGTTTTCTTAAAAAAAAAGTTTTGTAAGTTAGGAGTAGCCTGTTTACCATTGTTTCAGTGGCTTGTGATTGGAAACCTGCCATAGGTATTTGTTAGAAAACGTTTGTTGCTTTGATTTGAATTTGCATTTTGATCCAAATTCTTTTTTTTTTTTGGTGGCTGGTTCAGCCTACCCTGGGGGTGGGGCTGGCACGGCATGTGATGCCAGGGATCTAACCTTGCCCTTGCACGCTTGCCTAAGCAGGTGCTTTAGGCTGCTGAGCTGTCTTGCTGGCCTTCTGATCCAAATTCTATAGGCAATTACAACTAAAATTTACAAAAGTTAGGGCTGGCCAGATAGCTCAGCAGACTAAAGTGCTT
>NW_004524609.1:3834134-3840538 GCF_000260255.1 Octodon degus | reverse complement strand
ATCTCTTTGCTTTCTCTCCTTGGTTTTCTCCCAGTTCCAATTATAGGACACTTAAACAGTTTTTACCAAAGTATCAAATGAGCTGTCTGGAGCAAAAGCTGTCTTTTGTAGCTCTTCAACTTATCTGTAAGAGTAATCTGTCTGTCTATTGAATTAACATCTGACAAAGTATGCTTTACCTGTCCCTCTATTAAACATTTTAAGAAATCAGAGGGGTGTTCATCTTTTTCCTGATAAATAGCTAACATTTAATAACTGAAGGCTTGATTCTAGTTCTTAGACCTTGAAGAATACACACTTGAAAGAAATGTCTTTTCCATTCCTCTGCCTGGCTATTAGCAGCAGGGCTCTGACTGGTCGGGCTCCAGGGGGAACAGGTAATCCACAGGTTGTCCATCTTTTGAGTCCTTATAACAATACAATATTCCTCTCCAAATGTAGTAACAGCTTTTAAGGCTAACTGCTTTTCATAGAAGTCAAAGCTTGGTTTAAGATTAACATTATATCTCTCCAATCTAGTTCATAAGTCTGAATAAATCCTCTAAAAGACATCAATGTACTTATCAGGGTCATCTGAGGCACGTGAACTCTGGAAGTTCTAAATTTTCTATTTACTTCTTTAAAAGGTATTGTCCTTGAGGAGCTTGCATAAACCCAGCTAAGAATGGGTGTAGCCTTGTAGAGGCCTGGATTATAGCAGTTTTAGAAGTCCACACCCTCTGGACTAGAAAGGCAAGTAGGGGAAACCTTACTTTCACCAATGGTGGGCGATAAGGCACAGATGTAAGCTTCCCCTGATAACCACTATTGCAAACTGTCTCAGCCTTATTTCTCAAAGAGTGACTCGTTAACTTGTTCTACTGAAAAGCTCAGGTAAAATTCCTACTTTACTAGCAGAGAGAGACAAAAAGTACAATAAGTAAGTGGAGATCTTCCAGTGGTCAAGAGCCAGTTTCCACCAAGGAACCTTGGGGTTTGGCACCTTCTCCCCTCAGGCATTCTCGGTTTCTTTTGGCCCACAAAACCAGAGATGTCTTCAGAAAGGAATCCAGCAGTTTCTCTGGTCACCATTCCATGAGCCAACGGTTTCAATGGGGATTCACCAAAGAACGGCTGGGGAAACCTGTCCTCTGCTTCAAAGAGTGGCAGCTGCTCTAAGAGCATTCACTAGCTGGCAGAGTAACCACTGTTTGTCCAAGTTCTATAAGGGATAGTTAAAAGCCTGAACAAGATTACCTAGCACTTTACATTGAAGGCTTTAAAGTCCACAACTTATCTCTTATGCACCTAAATGATAACTAGACCTAGGAGAAAAGATTGAATCCTCCCTTACACTAAATGTGTTTTGGTCCCCTAAGTGTGCTGCTTTTGGAGATAGCTCCTTCTGGTGTCACCCAGAAGTCGGCTCTCTCCACTGTGTCTCAGGTTTAGCCTTCCGAAGGAGACCTGCCCAGAACACTAAACCGGGACATGGCTTTTATATGTGTCCTCCTGGATGGGCATAGTCCTCTTTGTCTCACCTGACCCAGAGATGGGGTATGTGTCCTTTTTCTAAAATGACTTGTCTTCGGCGTTAATAAACGCTCATTTTCTAAGGGCTTCACTTAGTTGGAATGATCAGAGTTTTCCTAATTTTACATGCCTCTAAAAAGGAAAGTACAAAGAGGTGAAAAATTAGGAGTAAAGTTAAAGCAAGGAAACTGAAACAGAGCAGGCCTGACAGTCCCTCTAGCATGTAGAGGGGGATCAGAACCAGTCTATCCCAGTGAAACCTGTCCTCCAAGTCTTTAAGAACGGTTGCCAACCTAATGTCATTTAACTGGCAAAAGGAGTCCCGTGTTTCATATACAGGCATGTATATTTTTTAAAGTCTGAGCTTGCTAAAAGTCCTGTTTTACAAAAGTTTACATAAAATCCACAAGGAGGCTTACTAATGTTACTCTTTCTAGCACTATTGTCCAAATTCAAGCAAGGAATACCAGTACATTTAGGAATACCAGTTCAAATGCAACATATATAAGTGCAAAATAGTTATAAAATGTCCCATTAAAGAAATATAAACTTAACATTTTCATATTTTAACTTAGATTTACCAACAGCATTTTGACCAACATTTTAACAAAATTACATAAAGACAAAACATAAGCAATTATAAACAATTTTAACAGTATTATGAGACAAAACCTTATGAGACAAAGTATGAACAATTAATTAGGAGCAATGGGCAAAAACATTAACATTTGAAGCATAAAAATTTGTTACCTAAGCAAGTCCCAATCTAGAATTCATGAAAGAAAAGCAAACTCATACCTCCGTCCTGTGATCTCGGTGGAAACCTCCAAAATGATACAGGGGGAAAAACTGGTCTCAGGTGGGTAACGACCAAATATACAGGGAACCTCCAAATGACATAGGGAAAAACGATCTCCCGACCTGACCTGCACAAGTTCGTGCTCTCTAAAACTGAAGAATGAATTTTAGGAACAAATGGAGGTTATGAGCAGAATATATTTATTGAGAGAAAGAAAACTGCTGTCCAAGAGAGGGACAGGAGGGGGGTCCGGGCGGGTAGTTCCCCCTTACTTTAACCATCTTGTAGCTTCTGGTTGTCATCTTTCCGTGGCCTTCAGGCACGTGTCTGGCCTGCTCTGGCCACTCTGTCTCTAGACGTCTTGCTGTGGGGCTCTGCCTGCCCCCAAGGAATGTCTGCACGTATGTTGGGAAATCAAGAGAGTCTTAGCTTTATAATCAACTCCAAGACGTTTTATGTGCATAATAGTTGAGAAGGAAATTGTTTGATTCTATTTATTTGTTTTTGTATATTTGGTACAGAATCCCACCAGTGAGCCTCCTGTCTCAGCCTCCCCAGAACTGGGATTACAGGCATGCACCCCTATGCCCAGTTTTGGGGCTGGCATGGCACGCTGGGGATTCTGGGGCCAGCACTGCATGCTGTACCAGGGATCGAACATGAGTCCTTATGCTTGCCAGGCAGGTGCTTAGACTGGTGAGCTATATCCCCAGCCCTAAGAGTGTTTTAACTAGTTGTTATTTTTAAAATTCATTCCTGTACAGTAGTGCCTCAGACCATTTCATGGAGCACTTTACCTAGAGGAAAATCTGTGGAGGCAGCTGCCTTCAACAGCCCGGGCAGCAGAGAAGACGGAGTCATGAACGAAGGCACCAGGTAATCAACAGGAAGTAGGTGCCTTATCTGGTACTGTCTCTTGTAGTGTCCAAGCTAGCTTCTTCTGGGTGCTTCTGATTCTCCAGGGGGTAGAAGTGTGGTCCCACAGCATGCCGGAAGGGGTGTTCAGTGCGGCAGGGTTTTGAAGGTGAATACACACCACCAAACATATACTTACAGAATGGTCTGGGGGGCACGGTGGCCTGGGTGGTACTGAGAGGAGTGCTGAGATTCTTTTTGCTGCAAACTGTGGTTTATTGTATTCTAAGAAAAGTCTTCACAATACAGAGCACGTAGGCTGCTGTTTACTCCAAACAGTTTTGGAGCGCCCACGACAGTAGAGAGACTACAGCGTTTTGTAACCTATCTTGTGCATCACTACTACCTACTACCTTTTTTTTTAATTTTGAGCTCAGGTATCCTTATTTAGTTCAGGTGGGCCTTGAACTCAGCGTGTAGCCCAGGCTGGCCTCAGATTTGTAATAATCCTCCTGCCTAAGCCTCCCAAGTGCTGGAACTGTGGTGTGCGCAACTGTGCCCAGCTCTTTTCCCTTGGACCCATTTCCTCAGAACTGGGGCTCGCCCTAGGTGCACAGACTAAGGGTCTTTCTCTTTCTGCTGGTGTGCTCCGTCTGTGTTGAGTAGATGGAGCTTTTTCTTGGGAGTACAGTGCACCTGCAGAGCAGTTCTGTTGGCTCCAGATGGCTTCGCCACTGATGTGGATGGATGTGGGTGGGGCGTAGGGCGAGACCTTGGCCGTGCGGGCGCTCACAGCTCTGCCAGGTAATAACCGTGATCTTGGTGAGCTGCTGACTTACTCCTCTTATAGGCAGAATGTGAGGATAGTGATAGTACCTTCACCACAGAGTTCTGGGACTCGGAAGTGCCCGGGCTGGTCCTTGTGAGGGTTTCCTGCCAATATCGGTCAGGATCCTTCCTGTACATCTTTGCAGATCAGAACTGCTGTGGCTGGGGCACTAGGTAGCCCTTGGCCACCTTCCCTTTGGGCGGTCATCCCTACTGCATGAGTTCGCAGGATTATGCCACTGCTCAGGACATAGTGTTATTCTTTATCATGGAAATATAAATGGCAGTCACAGAGTTTTTGGAAGAAAAAAATCCTCTTATTTTCTCAAGAAGAGAATAGCCTGTTTACATCTTTAAGTAGAATACCAAATTGACAGCATCTTTTGTGCACAAAGGCTCTTTCTTTTGCCCTTGACTCTGCCATGAAGTGTGGGTGATGGCATTCCTGTCACTGCCCTGCTTGATGCTGTGAAGCGCTGCCCCTTTGTCCCTTCTCTCAGGAGCCTGAAGGGTGGGGTTTTACCATTGGGGCCCGCCGATGAGGAAATCTAGACCCAGCTGCTGGCTGGACCATGGAGGGCAATTTTGGTGTTAGGGTATCTGAGAGGTATTTAATGGCCCCTAATTGTACGTGGATAGCCAGGAAACTCTCTGCCTGTTTTGGCAGACAGCATTCTCAGAGGACCTGGATAAGCTGAAAGAAAATAGACCAATAACAAGCTCAGTACTAATCATCTGGAAAGGGCAGGGCACTGCTGTTAGGCGAGGATTACTGGGGCTGTGGACAGAAAAACAAGGCCA
This sequence comes from Octodon degus, assembly GCF_000260255.1. NCBI lineage: Eukaryota > Metazoa > Chordata > Mammalia > Rodentia > Octodontidae > Octodon > Octodon degus. Next base: position 3,835,743 of record NW_004524609.1, on the reverse strand, counting down.
CGATTTCATAGCATTCGTTTCTTTGAGACGTCCAATGGAGCCCCACTGCAGCCATCAGGCGCATAGCGCCTCCGGAATTAGACCAGGCTGCTCAGTTCCGTGCCGCGCACTCATGTTTCTGGTTATGAAGTGCTGCTCGTGCTTATTTCCCTGATCTGCCGAGAGGCAGGTTTTCCCTTGTTCCTTTATGCATCCAGCTTCTTCCTCGTTTAAAGTACCTAAACTGTTGACTTACTGACCTTGACAGTAATACCCCTGGGGGAACAGTGGCATATCACAGCATAATTGCTCCAGGAAGCGTGCTTTGCGGTGTAGGGGTAGATTGGACTCATGAGTTACTGGTGCCCAGGAGTAGCTGACGCTGCACCCCCTGCTGAGTTCCGGGATCTAGTTGCCTCTCCCTGCATTTGCATAATATTTAAGTCACGCAGTATGCTTCTGACACAACATGTTACCTTAGCCCTTTGAGTCTCACTCAGTTCTGTTGTGGGCCATGTGTGGGGATAGTGCACACAAAGGGTTACAGTTATTGAGGAATGTTTTCAAATTATGCTTTCCAGTCCCAGTTCCTCAAACTGAAAAGCCCTGAGATAGAGAAGGATGGTTGGATTTCTCAGCTGAAGATATTTCCTAGGATTTTCTGGTATATTTCACCATTGTGCAACCCCAAAATGCAATTGCCCTTTGAGAATTTCGATAAAGAATGTAACAGGGACAACCAGTTGTCCTGCTGCGGTTGGCTATGTAGAGCTGACCTAGGCTTGTGGCTCCAGCTTGGTATCTGCAGAAGCCTTGGAAGCCGGGTGGGCATTCCCAGCATTTCTAAAGGCTGACTGGAAACCGCGCATATACCTAGGATGTGGACACAGAGGTTACACAGACCATCAAGTTCTTCCCTTACTTTTGCTTGGGGGATATATATATATTTTTTTTTTTCCCTATTTATTTATTTATTTATTTATTTATTTTTTCAGAACCAGGGATTGAACTCAGGCCTTTGTGCTTGCCAGGCAAGCACTTACTCTATTGAGCTATCTCCCTGGCCCCTTTCTTTTGCTTGGAATTACAGTTCTTTATGAGTTCATACCAGTTCTGAGTTCTCATTGGCTGTGGATAGCACACTAGGGATTTCTGAGACAGGATTGGTCTAACAGTAGACATTGTTCCTGGAGCTGCTCACCGCCTTTAGAATGAAGTTGACCTTGACTGTGAGTACTCTTGCCTATCAAAATTGAGCAGCTGTTTCTTTCGTAACTGTACTTATCATCACACCTGTGGCTAATGGTTTGATTTCCTGTAGTGTGAACCCTTTATAAATACAGGTTGCTGATTAAAATTTGGATCAGTATTAAAATACAAAAAGTAAACTGAAGAATCAATTACTGCTAAACACTGTAAAATTGGCCATGTTGTTAGAATGTGGCCAATATGCGAGGAGGATAGAAAAATAAAAAAAGAGGTTGACCTAAAAACAGATCTTGGCCAGGGTTCCCCACCCCTTTTTGTTGTTGTTCTGTGACAGGGTTGCGCTTCGAGGCTGGCCTTGAATTCCCTACCTAGGCCAGGCTGGCCTCTTCCCCTGAGGCAGTCTTCTTAGGCCCCCCCCCCC
>NW_004524609.1:3825812-3834034 GCF_000260255.1 Octodon degus | reverse complement strand
TTTGGCAGAGCTGGGATTGAACTCAGGCTCTTGTGCTTGTCAGGCAAGCGCTTATTCAACTGAGCCATCTCCCCAGCCCCAAATGATAACTTTTAATTTGAAGCACTGTTACTGTTTAGTAATAGTAGGTGTCCAGGAGCCTGTTGATTATGTGTTGCTTTTACTAGTTGTGTTTTATGCATACATATCCCATGTTCTGCTGTTAAAGCCTTTTTTTTAAAAATAATTTTTAATTTATTTTTTAATGTATTTAGTACAGGGTCTCACTACACAGCTCGGCCTCGTGGTGATCCTCCTGTTTTCAGCCTTTCCGGTGCTGGCATTATAGGCAGGCGCCACCACGCCCAGACTTGACGCTCTGCTTTTACATTGCGTGTTACTGCATACAGGCCTTCCTGTGTTCTGCATTGTCTCTGTCATGCTTAGTGGTCACAGCTGCTGGAACTAAGCCCGAAGTCAGACAGGCAGGACAGTCCCGCTCCGGTGACCAGGGGGGGCTGGGCACAGGCTGGCTGGCTGACCCTGATAGCGCGCCCATGAGTGCTCGGGCCTGCTGCGAATGCCAGTAACAGTGATAGTGTACATCTGTTAGGTGTCACTCTGTAACCCTCCCAGTGGCTCCTGTGGGGCAGCACTTAGCTCCATTTTGTATGGGAGGAGAAAGGCTCCTCAGGAACTCGTCCAGAGCCCCACACTGATGGCGGCGGAGCTGGAAGCCCGAGGTCTGGCTTGTATCATTGCAGAGTTTGAGCTCTCAGTCAGGGTTTGGTGCAGTGCTAGTGCGTATTCGGATCTCGCCTGACTTCTGAATCGATCGCCTTCTGCCTAAGCCCTTGAAAACACACGTGTGTTAGTGTGCTGGCCATACAGAAGCCTCAGGCTACACCGAGGCAGAGCGAGGCCAGGCCGGCCAGAGGCCCGGAGAGCACCCCAAGCGCGGGGGCTCCGCTCACCGGGAGGCAGGATGGCGTGAGTGCGCGGCCTGCGCCGGGCTTCTCTGGCTTCCATCTGCTAGTCACCGTATCTTCCCAAGTGTAGTGGACACCGCAGTGACTTCAGGGGGAGACTCATGAGATTCTCAGGAGGGCCGCGAAGGTACCTCAGTAGAATAAGCGCTTGCCTGGCAAGCACAAGGGCGTGAGTGAGTTCAATCCCCAGTTCCACCAAAAAATAAAAACAAAAATAAAAAAAAGAAATTCTCAGGGATAATATTGGCATCCAATGGCGTGTTTTTCCTCCTGTCCTCCGGAAGCGCTTACCAGGTTCCCGGGCATTCCGGTCGGAAGCTACCCTTATGCACTGCTCTGGTCTCTGGACAAAGCTGGTTTCTCCATGGTCTGTCAGTATGTCCATGGTGCTACTGAGGAATCGCTTCAGAGGGCCCTTCCTGGCTGAGTTGGTCTGTGTTCTCATTCATCCATCGAGGCAGAGTCTCACTGTGCTGTTCAGGCTGGCATTAAGTGCACTGTGTAGCCAAGCTGGCCTTGACCTGGTGGCAACCCTTCTGCCTCGGCCTCCTGAGTGCTGGGATTGTAGGCCTGTGCCACACACCCAGCCTTCATGCTGAGTTTAGGTTTTCAGTTCTCAGGTCACTTCCCATGACCAGCGGTTTTCTGATCACACTGCTGGATGTTGTAAGCTGTGGCTGGGGAGAGCAGAGCCACGTCTTCCATGCTTTTCAGGACCATCATCATCATCACCTCCTCCTTTTTCTTCTTCCTTCTTCCTCTTTCCTCCTCCTCTCTCCATCTGCGGCATCATGCCTGGTCTCTGTGGCTGGCTCAGCGCTCCTGGAGTTGGGGCTGGTGCAGCGATTGGTGCTGGGGATCGCACCCAGTCCCTTTGCTTGGTAAGCAGGCCCTCAGTCTGCTGAGGTATCTCACCAGCCTCAAGGATCTGTTTGAATGAGGGAATTTTTAAATTTTTTTATTTTAGGGAAAGGTCAACAGGGTATTCAGGGTCTTACTATTACTAGATTGGATTCCTAGTGATCCACCTGTTTACAGCCTCCCAAGAGCTGGGCTTACAGGCCTGTGCCACCACACCCACTTTCAATCGCCTTCTCCTGGGCCCAGGGGGCGGGGCTGGCCCTTCGGGCCTGGCGATGGTACCCCTGGCCCCTGCGCCTGCAAACACTTTAGTCTGCTGAGCTATTTGACCAGTCCTTGGAAATTTCACATATGACTCAAAGCAGGATAATGTCCTTGAGCTAAATTAGAGATGGGGTTCAGACTCTAAAAGTTCATTGCCAGTTGGAGAAATATCTGGTTGTACTTACTGGGCTTTGGTTTCCTATCTGGAATTGTCTGCTTTGTTTTGTTTTGCTTTTTGGTTTGGCGTCTCAGGAACTAAAGCAGTTTGGAGGATAAGAAAGAGTGCCTGGTGCGTTGAGGAGCAGCAGTACCATGATGGGTGAGACTGCAGTGTTAAGGATCAGCGTCGAGGGGGCAGGAGCCAGGGGACCTGGGGCGAGTCCGTTTGGCTTCGAGTTGTGTCTCCTCGAACCTGGGTGGGCCGTAGAAGGGGTGGATGGGAAGGCTTCCGACAGAAGGGAATACTGATGAGTACACAAGGACATGCAGTTGGGTAGAGAGCCGAGGTGGCAGCAGCTCCCACACCTTTCCAGTGAACTGTCAAGGCCGTCTGTTGAGATGGCGACGGGAGCAAGACGAAATTGGAGGCCTAGCTTAAGCATAGCCCAGAACTACGCAAGTGGGGAATTGAACTAGGAAGTCCGTGAGCTAATTCAGGAGTTTCCTGGGAGCAGCACAGGTGTGCTCGCATGACGGCCGCGCCGCGGGCTGCAGCCTCCTGGTTGGGATGTGCAGCCGCTGCCCTGCACGGGCCTCGGAGGAGGGGTGGTCAGAAAATACAGTGAATGACTAATTTTTAAAAACTACATTAAAAGACGTTTTGCCAAGAATAGTGAAATAAATATGTATTAGGCGTGAAAGGGAGTGCTTTGGGCAGGATTCATGGCAGCGTGCCTTTTCCTTAAGGATATCTTTAAAGAATGGCCTTATTTGTAGATCATATCTTGTTGATCAAATGTTTACAGCAATTTCTGTCAAAAACTTCTTGGAGTGTCTATCTGTCGTGCTGCGTGCTGCTCACTGAATCGGTACCACGTCTGGCCCTGCCCCAGAGTCAGCCGTGCAGCTGAGGACAGTGCCCCTTGTGAATGTCAGCGGCTCTGCTGTGACCAGGGTGTGTAAGGGGCGTTTCTGCAGGCGTGCCAAGCAGGACAAGTCTGGGAATGAGAGACGAGCTCTTGGAATATTATTTGGAAAGTAGTTTTGCTTGCATTGCCTTAATCGGCCCAAGTACACTCTGGTTGTCTTTGCCTGACTTCAGTAGTTGCCAAGAATTTGTCTGGTCCAGATGTATCCCATTCTAATAGAATTTAGAGCCTCTGGAAGATTCCTGAAGACAGTGGCAGGTCCCCTCTGTGTGCAGCGCAGGGAGTGGAGTAAGGGAGTCCCTCCCTGTCACCTGTGGTCTCCGTGCTCCCTGGACTCTTGCCCGTGCTGCTGCGTTGCCTCACTGAGTAGTGTGTCCCTTTGGTGCCAACTCTGCAGCCAGTGGAGCATTTGGCAGAATCTCACGCTTGGGTAATGCTTTTGGGCCCCATCAGCTTGTCACCAGCTGTCCTCAGCTAAGTGCTTTCTTACCACGATTCACGATGAGGTGGAGCTGAGAGAGGAGTTTTCTCCTCAAGGCCCATGGGCAAGTAGGTAGCTCTTCTCAGAGGAGTCACAGGTGGCCAGCGACGGGCCAGGTGGGCTATGCAGGTGCCTTGTCTGGGTACGCGGTGGCTCCTGGGGTGAGTCTTCATTGTGGCTCAGCTCCTTGCCTTCTTCCCTGTTGTGCACCATTTCAATGTCCTCTCCACTGTGTGTCTGCTGGGCAGTTGGTCATGTCCACAAGGCTCAGCTTGCAGGTGGCCTCTGGACAGCCTTCCACCAGGGCTTCTCTCCTTCCTGTCGCTTCCTTGTGCCCCATCCCACTTTTCTTCTGTGACCCCCATACACTTGTACACTCTTGTATCACAAACTTGAGTTTTAGAAAGAGTATCTTCTTTTGGCCTCAGATTCCAATCTATAAATAAAATTCTGATGTAAGATTATACTTAGCAGATTTTACTGCCCTAGATCAAACTCTGCTGTTGCCTGTAAAAAAAGTAGTATTTGAGGTCAAAGTAGTGCTAATTTTTTGTTCTTAGTTCTCAGAACTTTCTCAGATTATGAAGATTTAATCCAAAATACCTGCCTTATATGGAGAAAATCTGAAAAGTAGGTAATAATCAGTAGGGCCTGGTTGTTCACTCCTGTAACCCCAGCACCCAGGGGGCTGAGGCAGGAGGATTGCTGCAAGTTTGATGCCAGCCTGGGATAGATACCAAGACTCTGTCTCAAAAAACCAAAACCAAACAAACCAAAACATTAGCTACTAATTGATTCAGCTGTATAAATCAGTTTGATTTCCTAGTAACTAATATGTTTTAGTAAACTAAATTAGAAAAAAAAATCCAAATGCTTTATTATTTATTATAACAGGACATACAGAAAAAAAACAAGTGTCTATACTGTTTTCCCAGAGTTAAAATTTTGATCCTTCCCCGAACTTGGGAGCCCTAGGCAGGAGGACGGCTGGGAGCCAAGGCTGCCTGCAGTGCATATAGCGAGATCCTGGCTCAGGAAAGATGAAAAAGAAATATTAACTGTCCTCCTTAGATAAAGTGAACAAAACCCCTCGGACAAGAAATATGAAAGGGACAGAAATAAAGGCCAATTAAAAGAAGAGAAACTGATGAGTACACAAACACAGAGTGGCTGTTGAAGTGTGGGGTCAGTGAGATGCCTTTGTCCGAAGTTGTCGGGTGAGTAGAATTTTCTTTAAACAGGGGTGTGAGCCTCGCGCACGCTAGCCCAGCCTCTGCCCCCGTCTGCGTCCCGGCCCCGCAGTGCTCAGTCCGCACGGCTCGCTGGAGACGCTGGAGCACTGCTGCACTGTAGGAGCATAAGCTGCTCAGGAGGACAGGTTGGCAAGCCCGGCTCAGAAATTTGTAAGTACGTATTTGACCCAGGAGTTCAGCTCCACCTGCCGCTACCCCTACTCGCTGCTCTTGTACACAGGATCTTCATAGAAGGCTCTTCAAGGTAGCGCTGTTTCTAATAGGAAAATTAGAAGCAACTCAGATTTCTACCAATGAAAGTTTCATATTTTCTTAAATGTATGCGGAAGTCTAAAAGGATATTTTCCAAGTTGTAATATTTGTAGAAAAGTGAGTTTTCACTTGGGTTTTATCTTTTTTAGTCCACGTGTACTAGACATAGCGATTACATTCTTGTGTGTCAGTGCGTATATACAACACATCATAATTCTTTATTTATTTTCATCTTATATATTTGGTACATGGTCTCACTGCGCAGCGTGGACCCGAAGTGATCCTCCTGTCTGCAGCCTCCCCAGCGCTGGGATTACAGGCATGCACCACTATGCCTCGACTTGGTTGCCCTGGGAGTGGGGCTGGCTCAGCATGTGGGACCCGGGTAGAGCGTAATTCTTTTTTTGAATCCTTCCCTGCTCCTCCTTCCCCTTCCCCCTCCACTTCTTGGTCCCTTTCTTTGATATCTGTTTTGGAAATTTTTACAGTGAGCTTAAAAGTATGAATGTGTTTTAAATTGAAACTGAAGGTTTGCACATGCTGTTTGACCTGCAGCTTTACTCCTAAACACTGTCTACGGGATAACTGCGAAGCAGCCAGGCGTTTATCCCCAGCATTATGTACAGCCTTGTTGCCACGGTGTTTGTAAGAAGGTGCTTAGAAAGACGAGCTTCTCTTTGTTTGTTAGAAAGTGTTCTACAGGCTGAACTATTGATTTGCAGTTAAAATCTGATTTCCAAACCACTCGGAATTTATTTGACTTTAAACTTTGAAAGCTTCTTGGGACCTCCCTACTGTATGACTTTTGTAGTTTCCTAAGAGTTTGTATTTCAGAACGAAATTGAAAAGCTGAAGGGAATGGTAAGACCGTGGCTTCCCCTCTCAGCATTTGGCTTTGCTTCATGATTCTGACCAGGACAGCTGCTGGGTTGCTGGGGGGCAACCTGTGCGATAGGCCGAGCCACACGGTGGCTAACGCCGCTTGCATCTTGGTTCGGTTCGGTTTTTAATTTGAGCATTGTTTCAAACTTCAAAGTGGTTGCAAAAATGAAGACCCAATGGGAATACCTTTTACCTCTTCCAGACCCCGCCGCCCTTGGCGTGGGACCCCATGAATGTCCCTTGGCGAAGTGTTATTTCGTGGCCATTCCTGCCCCTCTTCGTGTGGTCACTGCTGCAGCTTCCTGGCTGCCAGGCCTTCTCTCACTGGAGAGGTTTACGCCTGGCTTTCCAGCTTCTCAGGAGCTGAAAGTGGGTAGTGCTCTCTTTATATATAAATAGAAATTCAAGCAGGACCCCCTTAAAGGCTTCGAACAGTTGATTTTACCTCTGAATTTTATGCTAACCTTGTCCCCAGCCCCATGGTGCCCCTTCAGTTGGGGCCGACCGCACTGTTCAAGGCGCTGCTGGACAAGCAGCTGACTTGCTCCCACTGCAGCGCCTTTCCTTATGCTGAGGATTCTCTCTATAATCCCAGCATCTGGGAAGCAGAGGCAGGAGGATCTCTGCACGTTCCAGGTCAGCCTGGACCGAATAGTGAGTTTCAGGCCAGCCTGAACTGCTTGGCAGGACCCTGTCTCAAGCCTCCCCCCTTGTTTCTCCAAATTTTCTCCTGAGTTTGACTCATGACTTTTGTGTGTTTTTAAAAAGTTACTCCTGGGCTTCTGCGCTCTGTCTTGCTCTCTTCAGATGCTCTTGAAAGGTCTCTCTCTGTTGTCTCCCTTCTTCTCCCCACACTGGATGGCGTGGGCTTCGGTTTTAAAAACCCCTGTAGGCCTTGTACTAGAGGCCTGGCCTGGTTTTGAATGACTTACTGTGGGTTGAACTTAATTTCATTGTAGAGCTGTGTAGCAATCTATAAAAACCAAATTCTAATCATAGTCTTCATTGATGTTTTCAGTCTCTGGGATGCAGCACTCTTCTTCGCTGCGGCCAGAAGGCCCCGCAGTGCTGGCAACCCTGCCAGCACAGAAGCGTAAGCCTTTGTGGCTGCGACGAGGCTGGTGCAGGGCACCCTGGCTGGGTGGAGACTTCGAGTGGGGTCTGGGAGTTGGAGAGCTGGCTGGGAAGGAGCTCTGAGTTGCAGCAGTCCAGGTCTGAGCGCCTTGTGATGACAGGAGAGGCTTGGCCTTTTTTTTCCCCTTAAATGAAGCTAAGGCTAGAGCTTGTTCGTTACCTACAGTGTCCACATTGATTTCTGCTTGCAAGGTGGCGTGTTAACAGATTAGCGTGGTTACTGCCAATTCTCAGCGGCTTCCTTGCTCTAAATGAATCAAGCGGTTGCTGTTGAGATGCTCTTGAGCTTTTTAGGCTAGCTCAGGCCTTCCTAGGATAATTTATTTTGATCAGATTGTTTCCTGTGAGCCATCAAGGCAGAAAAAGTCTTGTGCTTCCTTCATCCCCTTTGTACAGGAGCAATGCCCTCGTGAAAAGTGCGCAGCTAGGAGACGGGAAAACACCCTCTGAGGTGGAACGCAGCGTCTTCCCCTCTGCTGAGCAATGTTGGACTTAAAACCATTGACTGACATATCCTAAGCTGCCAGATGGTGTTTGTACATCAAATGTCCAAATGCAAGATTGTTCTCAGGTAGCACATGTCTAACAGGCTGACGTTTTTAAATTCTTTTTAATAATGATCTTGAAAGGTTAGGAGTAGTTCTAAGACATGAGATGTAGTCCAGCCAGCTTGCCTTTACGATACTGCTTTATTCTGCTGTATATCTGGAGGCTGGTTCTGTTTTCAATCAGAATTGTTTTCTCACATCTCTGCCATAGTGTATCAGTTAGAAATACTGGTTGTAATAATGCTGTAGTTTCTTATTTTTCTTTATTTTTTTATGTATTTGGTTGTTGCAGGGTCTCACTCTGCAGCTTAGACTTGTGGTGATCCTCCTGCTTTCAGCCTCCCCAGCACTGGGATTACAGGCCTGTATCGCTATGCTCAGACTTCGGCTGGCTCAGCCCACCCTGGGGGCGGGGCTGGCACAGCACGTGGTGCTGGGGAGCCAAGCACCATCCCTGTGCTTGCCTAAGCTTGCCCAAGCAGGCGCTTTAT
>NW_004524609.1:3813246-3825712 GCF_000260255.1 Octodon degus | reverse complement strand
ATACACACCTCTAATCCTGGCACTTGGGAGGCTGCAGTAGGAGGATCCTTGTGAGTTTAAGACCAGCCTGGGCTAGAGTTGCATGAATTGCATAGTGAGATCCTGTCTCAAAAAGAAGAAAAAAGAAAGAAAAAGGAAGCATTTCTTCTGCATCCGCTAATACAAGATTCATGTTCTCGTCCAAGCCAGTAACATATACCTATACCCTCCCCCAGTTGCCTCTTGCAGAGCGACACCTGCCTCCGGGATCCCTGCGCCTGCGGCCCTGCCCAGGGTATGCCATGCAGATCTCACGAGCGCACTGGCTGCAGTAGCCGCCCTGCTCTTTCCCGCTGTGTGTCGGAGGGCCAGGCAGACATGCTGATGGTAACAGAGTGGCTGGGAAGGAGCTATCTTCCTTTTATGGCTCTGGATGTATGACACACAAAAAAAGAAAAAGAAAAAGAAAGGCAGCAGGTCCAGAGGAGTCATTATCGCTGAAGTCTTGGAAGAGCTCTTCAAGCTGGGCACTGGGGCGCGCTCCTCTAATGGCTGGGGCAGGAAGAGCACCATGAATTCAGCCTGGCTACTCTGAGTTAAAGGCCAGACTTAAATACATAGACTGTCTCAAAATAGCAGCAGCAACAACAAACTCTTTGTTTTTCGTTGTATAGCTTGACGTATTATTGAGTATTTTTTCATGGCTTAATTTATAGTGGTAGCGTCTTTTCAATAGGTAGAAATTAAATAAATGTGGTGTTTATTTACTTGCTACTTTGGTGTTCTCTAACGGCACTGGTGATGACAGAGGCCATGGCGCTCGAGAGAGGGAGGACAGTGGCTCCTGATGGAGTCCTTTGGGGTTTTGTCCTGATTTTAGTTAGATGTAAAGTTAAATGTTCTGTTTATTTATTACTTTATTGTGTTGGCCTCACTGTAGTTCAGCTGGCCTCAGGCTTGCTATGACCCTCCTGCCTCAGCCTCCCGGGTGCTGGGATCCCAGGTGTGTGCCACCACGCCTGGCCGCGAAGTCACGTATTCTTTAGTAAGGTAGAGGCCATTGATTTGTTTCTTATCGTAGACTGAGTAGAGCCCTCCCAGAGGTCTGGTGAAGCCCTTACGTAGATCGTGGGCAGAGCAGTTGGAGGCACCGCTTTCCAGAAGCGCAGCAGCCTGGCTGCGGCCACGCTGCAGAGCGTCTAGTCCCCGGAAAAGCATGGGAACTTGCGCACATTTACCTCTGTCATCTTGTGACTTGGCCGTGCCAAGGTGTAAACACAGAGAGCCGTGTGAGGCTTTTGAACAGAATCACTTCAAAGTTGGCACAATAAGCAGTGCCAAGTACTGAATTATTTATAGAGTTTTGAAGGGCAAAATTTATAGTTTTTTTATTTTTAGGTTTTTGACTCTGCAGGCTCCCACTTAGCAGATAATCACTCGACCACAGAGCTACCCCCAGGTGCAGCCCTTCTGGTTTTTATTCTGAGATACGATCTCCCTAAATTGCCCAGGCTGCCTTCAGACGTCCCTCTTGCTGCCTCAGGCTTCTCAGTAGTACAGGTGTGCACTATCACACCAGGTTAAAAGTTTATTTTTATTTATATACTTACAGAAACTTTGCATAATAAAGTTTTGTGAACCCAGCCATCGCAAGTGTGCACGCAGCTCAGTGTTAGGTGTGTTCACACTGTGGGGCAACAGGCTCCGGGCCTTGTTTATCTTCTAAAGCTGAAACTCACGTCCATTGAATAACAGTTCCCTGTGTACTTCTGCCCCAAGCCCTGGTAACAGCCGCCATGCTGCTGTCTGCAAATTTGACTACTTCAGATGTGTCATGAATGGAATTGCAGAGTTTGTTGTTGTTGTGCTTTTTTTTTTTTTTTTTTGGATCAAGACTCATGAGATGGGATTTTCCTATTAAGACTAGATAACATTTCTGTTCTCTCTCTCTCTCTCTCTCTCTCTCTCTCTCTGTCTCTCTGTCTCTGTGTGTGTGTGACATTGTGTGACATTTTATTTGTCCATTCTTCTGGTCTATGGACACTTGGCTTGGTTTCTGCCTTTGGCTGTGTTCAATGCTAACATGGACATGGATTACAAATATCTTTATGCCCTGTTTTCATTTCTTTTGAGCATATACCCAGAAGTGGGATTGAGGTTCATGAGTCTCCTGTTTTCAACTGTTTGAGGAATCTCATACTAAATTTCCCAAGTAGCCGTACTATTTTCCGTCTCACCAACAGTGCACAAGGGATCCAGTTTCTCTGTGTCCTTGCCAATACTTTGTAACATTACAGCCATCTTAATAAATGTGATAGCTCATTATGGTTTTAATGTGCATTTCCCTGGTAATTACTGACATGGAGCATCTTCCCATGTGATTGTTAGCTATTTGAGTTTCTTTAAAGAGTCTAAAATAAAATAAAATAAAAAATAAATAAATAAATAAAAAGAAAACCTGTATGACATGTAATTTTTTCTGTTTTAATTCTAATTTGTGCTCTGCTTAAAAAAATAAAAAAAGAATTTCCACCTTTCTTAAAAAAAATAAATAAAGAGTCTGTTCAAGTCTTTCCCCCATTTTTCAAATGAGGTTATGTTGTTGTTTGAGACAGGGTCTCATTATATAGTGCAGGCTGGCTTTGAACTTGGCTTATGTAGCCTAGGCTGGCCTCAAATGCACTGTGATCCTCCTGTTTCAGCCTCCTGAGTGCTTGTGTTGTTTTGGCTTGTAAGAATGCTTCCTATATTTTGGCTATTAACTCTTCATCAGATACATGTTTCTTTAAAAATTGTTTCCATTCCGTAGCATGTCTTTTCATAGTCTGTGTGCTCCTTGATGCCCAGAAATTAAAAAAAAAAATTTTTTTTTTGGAACCAGGGATTGAACTGAGGCCCTTGCGCTTGCCAAGGAAGCGTTTATTCCACTGAGCCGTCTCCCTGTCTCTAATGTAGTTAATTTCATCTGTTTTTACTTTCGTTGATTGTGCTTTTGATGTTATGCCCCCCCCAATAAAAAATTGCCAAATCCAATGTCAAAACTTTTTCTTTTTTCTTCTGAGAGTTTATAGTCTTATTTTCACATCTTGGATCAATTTTAGGTGAGTGTATGTATGGCGTTCGTCTCCATCTCTCTGTCTCTGTCTCTTGAGACAGGGTCTTGCTGGATTGTCTAGGCTGGGCTTAGCCTTGCAGCTCTGCCTCAGCCTTCCGGAGTGCTCAGATTACAAGCACTCACTGCACCTCACGTAGGGTTAAAGTTTTTACATATTTGATTTTTCTGGAATATCAATGAGACAGTTTCAAAACTGATTAATGGACAGTTTCAATAATTAATACAAGGGCTGGTGAGATGGCTCAGTGGTCTAAAGCACCTATTTAGAACAAGCTTAGCAAAGCACAGGGACCATGGTTCAATCCCCCAGCACCACATGCCAGCCAGCCCCGCCCCCTGGTGGGCTGAGTTGGCCACACACATACATAAATAAATAAATAAATAAATAATTTAAAAAAAAGATCAACCTGAACTACAGACAGTGACCCTGTCTTTAAAAAACCAATAATAATAATAATAATAATAATAATTAATACATTGTACATTGTTATCATCTTAGTGGTTATCTGTAGTACATGATATAGAGAGAATATCCTGTCCAAACACTATTAGTACAAATCTTTCTTCTCATTGAATTAAGTGAAAGTAGCTGTATATCTATCCTAACTATTGGGCCGGGGAGATGGCTCAGTAGAATAAGCACTTGCCTGGCAAGCGCAAGGGCCTGAGTTCAATCCCCGGTTCTGCCAAAAAAAAAAAAAAAAAATTATCCTAACTATTCTGCTTATACAAATACAAAATGGTCCTTCCTTTGTATCCCTTTTTTTGTTTAGTCCTGTCAGAAATGGGTATTCCATTGGCATCTAAATACTGTATGTGTGTGAATTGAGCAAAACAATCCAACACAGTTTAGCAGTCCACAATAGTAATACGTTATCCGGGCTGGTGAGATGGCTCAGTGGTCTAAAGCACCTGCTTAGAACAAGCTAAGCTAAGCAAAGCACAGGGACCGCAGTTCAATCCACCAGCACCACATGCCAGCCAGCCCCGCCCCCTGGTGGGCTGAGCTGGCCACACATACACAAAAATATAAATAAATAAATAAAATTTTTTTAAAAAAGTAATAGGTTATCCACAGAAGTTGTTGACTTGAGCCTTTCACAGCTCTGCATATTAATATGACTTTACTTTATATACCTCGTTTTTATACTTTTCTGCTGGATGGTTAAGACCAAGATAAGCAAAACCCGTATAACAAGAAATGTAACTTTTGTATCTGAGAAGGTCAGTCAAGTCCCCTTAGGATTTATCCTGTAACCCTGTACTGCACTTTGTAGATCCTTGGTCAGTGTCAGCTAAGAGGATGAGTCATGGCCATTGTTTGACCAATGTGCTCTCTGTGAAAGCCTGAGAGAATGTTTTCTCTCCAGGTGACTCTCCTTAGGCATACTCTATGTCATCGATTGCATTGCTCTCTGGCCCCATAATCTCCTTAATCAGAAAATTTGGGACACAACTGAGTTACATGATGTTACAGTATAGGTTCTCTTATGTTCTGAGTCTTCACTGACCTTGAAAGGCTGGGGCCAAAATGTTGGCTGTCCTTGCAGCCCTTCTATTTCTCTAATTTTTGGTCTCCAAACTTAAGTTGTTAATCCTCCAGAAGAGAAGCTTATTATTACCCTACATTTTATGCAGTTAGGTTTAACTTCACTCTCTGTCTGAATATCAAACAACTTAGGCATAACATGGAACAAGTATTTTCCATCAAGTATTGATATATTAAACATTAAGTCCCTATAGAATATGGAGATAAACATTTAAAAAATGAAAAATATTTAAAGAATATGAATAAACAATTACATATTTTTACACAAATTTAGAAATCTAAGCATATACAGCATTGTTGCAGGACAGTCCTGTGACATCTTTTTTTCTTTTTCTTGTGTCTTTTTTCCTTTATTACCCATTTAAAAAAAAAAACAAACTTGTGAGACATTATGGTACTAATTGGTATGTCATGACAAGAAGTACACATTTAGAAGACCAGAATGACAGGCATTCCAAGCGTGACCCTGCTATTACACATTGCTATCTTCAGTGCAGTTGCTTGGTTCACAGGTATCAGCATGTATAGAAAAATATGGAACGCTTCACGAATTTGCGTGTCATCCTTGTGCAGGGGCCATGCAAATTATCTCAGTATCGTTTCAATTTTAGTATGCGAGCACTCTGCTTTGTTTTTGGTACAGGGCTCAACCTCAGGACCTTGTGCTTGCCAGGCAGACACTTAAGCCACTGAGCTACATCCCTGGCTACATCTTTGTTTGTTTGTTTGGTTTTTTTTTTTTTTGTTTTTTTTTTGCTCTGAACCCCTTCAGGGCAGGTTTGGCTGACTTGAGTTGTGGAACCCCAGCAACCTGAGCCTGACTGCTTTGTTGAAGCAGCCACTTAAAGGACTGAGCTAAGAGGCACGCCCCCTACATCTTTGTTTTATACAATGTTAATTTTTTATGTCTAACTTTATTTTTTTGTTTGAGGGTTATGCTTTTGATCATGGAAAAATAAATTAGATATTTTCTTCACCCTTTCTTTCTCTGTTTTATTATGAACCTAGTTGTTTAACCTGTGATTTCCCTTTAGCAAGTATACGAGCCTCTACTTCCTATTTTAAAGGGAGCAAGTCCTAGAGGTACTTATTAATGGCGAAAGCCAATGATATTTTCAAATATCTGGGCAGTGGTTGTTAGAATGCAAAGCAACACTAAATTCCCTATTTACTGTGTCCTGATTACCCAAGAGAGAAAGATTTTTCAGACTGTCTTGCACACTCCCATGTTCATTTCCTATTGTTCCTGGAACACATTACCACAAGTATAGTGACTTAAAAATAGTGCTGACCTATAGTTTTATAATCCTGTGGTTAAATTCTAGGGTTAGGGTATTGGCAGGGCTGCAGCCATTCCAGAGGCTTTTGGGGTGGATCTGCCTGCTGGCTGTGACCAGAAGGTGACCTTCTAGAGGCTGCCTGTGGGTCTTAGTCAGTGCCCCTCCTTATTACTCTAACCCCTTCCTTAAGTGCTCTGCCTTTCCCTCTTCCCTTCTAAGGCCCCTTGGATCACCTGGGATCTGCCCAGTTAGTCTGTAGAACTCTTCCAATCCCCAGATACTTAGTCATATGAGGAAACATGCTCACTGGTGTGGGGAATGAAGACAAGGATGTCTTTGAGGCTGGTGTTATGGCTAGTGTCTAGATGACCCCCAAAGCCTCACGCAGCCAAGGGGAAGAGTGCTGCTGGGATTATGGGTATCCGTGCTCCCCCTGCCCTGGGGCAGGCAGCCTGCATGCAGTGTAAGGAAGGGAGAGGGGCCTGCTTTCTGTTGCTGCTTCTGCCTTATTGCTCCTGCTGTCTTGCTGTCTTCTGCTGCCATGAATGGCTGCCCTCTGCCACGGGCCACTCTGCCTTGGAGCCAGCTGAGTACTGAAACCTCTATACACTGTGAGCTAAATATACTTTTCTTTCTTTAGTTTGGGTGTCCCAGCAATGAGAGAAAAGTAACCGAGGCAGAATTTGCTACCGAGAAGTGGGGCCATTGCTGTGACTATACCTGACCATGGGGCTCAAGGGCCTTTGGGAATGGCTTATAGGAAGAGATAGGAAGGCTCGGGGATGTTCCCTGAAAGACTAGAGCTGGAACGCCTTTGGCGGCTCTGTATGTGAGCTTCTGGTGAGAGCTCAAAAGACCAGAAGGCTGTTAGAAATTCTGTCTGTAAAGACCAGGCTGGGGAGGTTTCTTCTGGGAAGAAGGACTGCATTGGCTTTTGGACTCCAGATGATGTGTGCTTGTGTTCAGAGACTTTGCCTGAGACTGAGATTAATGGTGGCCAGATTAAAGTGATTAATCTGGCAAAAGAAATTTCAAGGGCAGTCAAATTTAGAGGCAATGTAAGGCTATTGTTGGGGAGTTTTAGGTTTATGTTGAGAATCAAGAGCAAAAAGTCCAGCAGAGTGATTTAAAATTTTGTGAGTTTGGCCAGAAAGGAAACTGATAAAGTGGTGGACCACAGATAGAGCTGAGAAGATTTCTGTGGCCAAGAAAGGAACAGCAGACTAGGGAAGATGGCCTGAGGCATCCCAAGAAGCAACAAGTCTCCACCTTTGCAGCTTCAGAACTGCAAAAATGCAAGCCTTTGCTTTGAGGAGACACTGCAGAGCACCGTGTTCCAGAATACTGGCGGCCACACAAGGTTGCGTAATGGTGGCATTATAGAGAATTTGTTATCAGAATCAGATTCAGGGTGTTCATCAATCTAGGCACTTGACCCCTACAGCCGGGACAGAAAAAAGCCTTGCTACTGCTCTGTCTGGCAGCAGACATTGGCATCATCTGTGTGGTATGCAGGATGCAAGAGTTCTGAGGTTATGAAGGCTTCCACCTTGATTTCGCAGGCCCACGAGGCCAGGCGGTGTGCCCCTGGCACGGCAGTGTGGAAGCTGTGTGTGGGAAGCCTGAGGAGCAGTGGAGACCCCAGAAGTTTGGAGAATCCAGGAATGTGGATTGTCTGAGGAAAGCTGCAAGGAGGGAGCAAAGCAGCCCTAAGAGAGACGCTGCGGGGCGGGAGCTGCAACCCCCAGATGTGCTGTCGGGGTGTGGCCATGCGAGGCCTGTGGCACTCGGGATTTATCACAGGTCGCTTTGGATGGTCCACGTGGAACTACAGGACTTCAAGTTTGCTCTGCTGGGTTTTGGACTTGCTTTGGTCCCAGTGCTTTGTGTCCCCTTGGGTTGTACCTTTTGGTGTGGTAATGTTTTTCTTGTCCATTGAATGTTGAACAGTGTTTAACTTTTCATCTGTACAGGTGCTCACAGCTGAGTGCCTTAGATTGTGGAAGAGGCTGGACAATTGAACTTTTCAGCAATACTGAAACTGCTGGGACTTGGGCAACTCTTAGAGATGGACTAAACTGCCTTTTTTCATAAAGGGAGCGTGAATCTTTGGGGGGCAGGGGCAGATGGTTCGTGCTTAGTGTCACCCCAAAGCCTTATGAAGTCATGGGGTGGGCTTCTAGTTGGTGATTGATTAATGATCCAAGGCTGGGATTATGAGTGTGCGACACCCACCCTGAGGCAGGCAGCCTGATTCGGTGGGAGGCAGGGAGAACTTGCCCTCTCTGCTCCTGCCCATCGTGTACCTGCTCTTTTGCTGTCATCCGCTGCCATGAACTGGTGCCTCCTACCATGTGCCTTGGAGCCAGCCTATGGACTGAAACCTCCACACACTGAGCTAAATAAACCTTTCCTTCCTTAATTCTGGCTATCGGGTATTTTGTCCCAGCAGTAAGAAATGTAACCGAGACAGACAGCTGGGGTGGGTGTTTTTACACCTTTTACACTCCCTTGTCTCTCCGGTCAGTCTCACAGAAGCTGTGCCTCTTGTCTCTTGGGACCTCGAGTCAGTTGGAACCCTTCCTCCCAGTTGCCCTCTCCCAGTCTTACATCTGGCCATGTTCTGTTCTTTTCTTATTCCTTCCCGTCTATTTCTTTCCAACCTTTAGTTCAGGCATTTACCTTATCCTAGACTGCCAGGATGCCTTCAGAGGGGTCCTCCCCATGTGATTGTCCCTCCAGGTATTTTAAGCTCATCTTAGACACTTGTCTTTTTGGTGTGTGCCTGACATTTCTGTTACCTGAAATGTCTGAGGTCTGTTTTTCTGTCACTGTTTATTTCTGCTGCTTATCTTCTTCCTGTCTGCTTGGCTCTTTTTGATTGTGCTCCATTCCATATAGTCGAGAGAGTGTTTGTGGGTGTAACGCCTCCGTGGGAAGTTGGTGGGAAGTTTACGTGTCATTTCATTATTTCTGCGGGCCCCTGGGCTGTTTGTGGTCCAGAGCCACCTAGAGGGGGCTCCTGGTTGAGAGCACCGGGGCTGCCAGGCCTGCAGTGTGCGCAAGGCAGGTTCCCCTCTCACTGATACGAGTGCCGCCTTGGAGGAGCCTGCCTCGTGGGAGAGGCACCTGTTCATGCTCATTCAGCCTCACTTGCACTTTAATGTCTGTCCTGGAGGCCATTAAAATAAAAGTACGACTTTGCTGGTATCAGCTGGCCTGTACTTAAGGGCAAGAGCTTATCTCTCTGGGTTCCCATTTTACTTAGTTTTGGCCTGTTTTCATCTTGTTAGTTGCCAAAACTTCAGAGGATATAAATATATATTGTTTGCATTGCCAGTTTTAGCAGGGTGGCGGCCCTGGCAATGGAGCCGGCCTTCCCAGACCCCAGGCACTGGGCCTGTTTTCTCCTGGTACCCCCGCCACCCCTGTGTCTCCCAGACCTTAGCAGCACTGTGATCATGTGTTTAAGAACACATGTAGCAGGTATCTTCCCTAAGGGACGATGAGGACAGTGTGAGACTTGGGCCCTTCCTCACAAGACACGGAGGTCAGTGTTGAGCTCTGCCACCTTGTGTCCTGCTGGCAACTGTGGGAGAGCTGAAGGACAGAAATTTCCTCCACTGGCATTGCAGGTCCTGAGGTCCGCAAAACATTGTCTTTTCTTTTAATCCTGCACATAGTTGAGCTTGGTAGTCAAGGGCAAAAAGGCCCTCATTTTTCATGGTGCTAGGCTTTCAGGTGGATAGGGACCCCTTCCAGGGCTTAGTGCCCTCACGTGGCTGAGAGCCGAGGTCATGGCTCAGGGAACCAGCCTTGGCTGAGCAAGGA
Source organism: Octodon degus (assembly GCF_000260255.1). Lineage (NCBI taxonomy): Eukaryota > Metazoa > Chordata > Mammalia > Rodentia > Octodontidae > Octodon > Octodon degus. Next base: position 3,815,958 of record NW_004524609.1, on the reverse strand, counting down.
GGGCAGTGCTGCAGCCAGGGCGAAGCAGGCCTGGGAGGCCGCTGGCTGCCGTGGGGGGCTCCTGGACCTCAGCATCAGGAAGCCCACATCTAACCTCTTCCACAGTTGGTCAGGGCTGTGCCCTAGGTCAGACTGTCTTGTCGTCTGAGGTGTCTTTCAGGGCTCTCCTGTTGGCCTTGATGTCCTGAAAAGATGTGAATGTGGGGAGGCTCAGCCAGCTCTTGGAAAGGTAGAGAAGGGCTTTGAGTTGTTCCTAAGAGGAGACCAGTTGACGGGTTTCCTGGAACTCAAGGCATGGACTCTAGCTCCGTTACACTAAGTGACTTAATGATTTTGGTCCTGGAAGCAGCCTTCGACTCGTCTACTCAGGTCCCCTGGTTTTGCAGGTGAGCAAACATAAGCCCGGAGATTTTCTTGCATTTAAAGAATAGTGGTGATGTTCTAGCCTCATGTCACTTATTTTAATAAAAACCTAGGAAGTAGAGCCACACTTTGGTCACTGTTGTGGTGCCACCAGGGAAGTTTAGAATTAATTCTGAAGCTGCTGCTTGAGGCTGAGGAAGAAGGGCAGCACAGCGAGCCAGGCTACCTGTCCCATGTAGCCACTTGGGTCTCAACTTGGGCCCTGTTGGCTAATGAAGACCCTGAGACAGATTAGCAGAGAGCAGCAGACGCCTCTAACTATCTTGTGTGGAGTAGGATTGGGCAAAGAGGCCACTGGTAGCCCCTGCCCAGAAATAACTCAGCCTCCTGAGCAGGTGCCAGCCTTTTTAGTGCCTGGCCTGGTGGCTGTTTTCACATGGAGGCCCTAAGCTGGGCCTGACTTTTCCCTTGATTCCCAGGCCACCTACCTACCCACTACATGGAGAATGTCCTCCTTCTGATGACTTGGACTCACAGTTTCCCACCCCTTCCACAACCGGTTTTGTGTTTGCTCTTGGTGGAGGTATCATTGCCAGAACTTTGAACAGGAATGTTGGCCAGAAGCACTACTCACGGAGGCCCTTCAGCTTCAGGGAGTAGGCAGGCAGTACAGTGTTGATGCTCTGTGGGGGTTACTTGTCAGTGCATGGGGCTGGCGTCTGTGCAGCCACCTGTAAGCATACACACGTAGGGCTTTCGATCTGGAAACACTCCTGCATCTCATTTCCCTCTTGAAGGTGCTGAGGCCCGGAGATACCATGACCTGCTCCAGCTCCTGGAGTCAGCTGGAAAGGAGCAAAGAGCAGAAGCCCTCCTGGCTGCGCCCTGCAGGTCCTCTCTCCACCTGCCCACGGTCTCGCTGTGCACTGTGAGAGCCACCCTCTGTCCTAGATGTAGATTGCGGTGCCCGCCCACACCATGCCCATGCCCATGCTCATCTTCGTGCTCTATCCCTGCCTTTCTCTAGTCATGCCCATTCTTGTATCACCTAGCCATCATTTAGAAGATGGCCCAAGTGTGTCACCTTTCACAATGGTCCTTGGAACCCCTAAGGTTCACCCAGTTGCTTAATTCTTTTTTTTTTTTTAATATTTATTTGTGTGTGTGTGTGTGTGTGTGTGTGTGTGTGTGGCCAGCTCAGCCCACCAGGGGGCGGGGCTGGCTGGCATGTGGTGCTGGGGGATTGAACTGCAGTCCCTGTGCTTTTGTGCTTTGCTAAGCTTGTTCTAAGTAGGTGCTTTAGACCACTGAGCCATCTCACCAGCCCCTGCTTAATTCTTTTGATAGGTCTGTGTCTGGACTGTAGTGTTAAGTCCTGTCTTGTGAGGGACCTAGTATGATGCCCAGCACCCAGGGAGTGTGCTGTACATGCATAGGAGCGGTGTCATGTACTGGTGTCCCAAGGTGGGCATGATGACTTCTGTTTTGCTGCTTGTGGTCCGGTGTCTTCTCTCCAGTTAGCTGCTGAGCTCTGGAAGAGCAGACAGCATGGATTGCATGTCTCTCGTGCCTTTGAAGAGTTAGAGCATGCTGTAGAGTTTGACTGATGGTAGACTACAGCATTGGTAGTTCATTTTCTTGCCCTTAAAATAATAAGAGTCAGTGTAAAATACAGGTCTGCTTTATCCTAAAGCCTTAGAACACAACAGGTGTTGTGGTGCGTGCCTGTTCTAGCGCTCAGGGAGGCTGATACAGAAGGAACTCAACTTTCAGCTGAGTCTGCATGAGTTGGGGAGACCCTATCTCAAAGTAAAAAATAAAAAGTTTTGTGTGAAGGCCCTGAGTTCAATCCCTAGTGCCACCAAAAAAGAAGAAAAAAAGAAAGAAAAGCAGGGTGTGGCAGTGCCTGCCTGCAGTCCCAGCACTGGGGAGCCTGAGGCAGAAGGATCCCCACGAGTTTGAGGCCAGCCTGTGGTAGGTAGGCAAGTTCAAGGCCTGCACTATATAGGGAGAGCCTGTCTCTAAAGAATGAAAACAAGCAAGCAAAGAGAGCAGGGCTGTATTTTCATGGCCTCCTAAATACCCAGACCTTATGGTAGTTATCAGGTGGAGAATGAGCCAGCAGGTTATGGCAGTGCACGAACTTCCGTACCTGGATACTTTGTCACTTGCTCGCAGATGGCATGAGTACTGGTGGGAAAAGCAAACCACGTTGCTAGAATTACTGAAAAATCAGTGGCAGCGGTGTCCCTCCTGGGTTAGCTTTCTAGAGCTAGAGGGCCCCTGCTGAGATTTGTGTTCCAAGATTCTTAAAGTCACCAGGATGCTGCATTTTTAAATTTCATTTTT
>NW_004524609.1:3809902-3813146 GCF_000260255.1 Octodon degus | reverse complement strand
GTGTGTGTGTGTGGCCAGCTCAGCCCACCAGGGGGCGGGGCTGGCTGGCATGTGGTGCTGGGGATCGAACCGCGGTCCCTGTGCTTTGCCGAGCTTGTTTCAAGTAGGTGCTTTAGACCACTGAGCCATCTCTCCAGCCCCTAAATTTCATTTTTTGTGCTGGGAATCAAACTCAGGACGTTGTGCTTGGCAGACAAGCGTTATGCCACTGAACTATATCCCTGGCAGGGTGCTGCATTTCATGCTGTAGGACCTTTGGTAGTGTCTGTTGTTCAGTACTTCTGGCTTTGCAGTAGAGGATCACTGCTAGAAATGAGCCAGTTGAAATTAAAGGAGGAAATGTTTATCCAAATGTTGTGAAGTGAGGCGGAGTGTGTGGCATTTATAACATTGGTGTGTGGTTTGCACATAGAAGAGCGTGCCTAACTGGAGCTTGCCTAGTGCAGAGGAAACCGTTCAGCCTACTGAGGTAAGAAAGTGGGGCATCTGCCCAGTAAAATCACAGTCACACTTTGAACTGAGCCTCCTCTGGGCTCTCGTCGGTACATGGCAGCGTCGCCCATAGAGAGGGCACTCTTTGACTTCTGTCTTCCTTGTTTGCACAGAGCCTGAGCCCTTGTGAAGCCAGAGATGACAAGTCTGAATGGCCGCCATGCCGAGAAAACTGTTGACATGCCAAAGCCGTCAGCCCCAAAAGTGCACGTGCAGAGGTCCGTGTCTCGAGACACCATCGCCATTCACTTCTCAGCATCTGGGGAGGAGGAGGAGGAGGAGGAGGAGGAGTTCAGGGAGCACCTTGCGGGGGTGCTGGATGACCAAAGCGTTGTGACAGGGCTCGAAGCCAAGGAGGACCTCTGCCTGGAACCCCAGGGTGGCCATGGCTCTGTGGGCCCTCGCGCTGCGCCCCTTGTGGCGGATGGACTGTCCACGTCCCAGGCCCTTGCTGTTTTGCCCGTCTCCGAGAACACTGTAAAGCTGTTGGAGTCCCTTCCTCCAGCAGCTCAAGTATTAAATACAGTGCCATCGGCTCTGTCTCCAGGGTCGCCCCTGGCCAGCTCGCCCAGTGTGTCGTCCCTTTCTGAGCAGAAAACCAGCTCCTCCTCCGCACTGTCCTCCCCGTCCAAGTCTCCCAGCCTCTCCTCCAGTGCCTCAGCCTCTGCCCTCTCCAGCACAAAGCCCTTCCTGAGCTTGGTGAAGTCCTTGTCCACTGAGGTGGAGCCAAAAGAACCCCCGCACCCCCCGAGGCACAGACACTTGATGAAGACGTTAGTCAAGTCTCTGTCCACCGACACCTCCAGGCAGGAGTCAGAAGCTGTGTCCTACAAGCCACCCGACTCCAAGCTGAACTTACACCTCTTCAAGCAGTTCACACAGCCACGCAACGCGGGTGGAGACTCCAAAACCGCACCTTCCTCCCCACTGACTTCTCCCTCCGACACTCGCTCCTTTTTTAAAGTGCCCGAAATGGAGGCGAAAATCGAAGACACTAAACGACGCCTTTCAGAAGTCATATACGAGCCTTTTCAGCTCCTTAGTAAAATCATAGGGGAGGAAAGTGTGAGCCATAGGCCCAAAGCCCTGTCTTCCAGTGCTTCAGAGCTCTCCAACTTGTCCAGCTTGAACGGGCATTTGGAAAGCAGTAACAACTATAGCATCAAGGAGGAGGAGGGTGACTCCGAGGGGGATGGCTCTAGCAGTGACTGCAGTGTCCCCAAGAGCGACCCCTCGAAGTCCACCGAAGAGCCTGTGAGAGAGGGGGAACCAAAATCCTCACAGGCTGGCGGCCTGAAGGATTTAGGCCTGAAGACGAGCTCTCTTGTCTTAGAAAAGTGTTCTTTGTCTGCCTTGGTGAGCAAAGAAGATGAAGAGTTTTGTGAACTGTACACAGAAGACTTTGAGCTGGAAGCAGAGGGTGAGGGTAGGCCTGACAAGCCCCCAGCCATCCCTCTCAAGTCAGAGGTGCTCACGGAGGACAGCGCCCTTCTGGACAGTGAAGAGGAAGCGGATGTGGCCGTGCAGCACCCAGAATTGCCCGTGAAGACGCTGGGCTTCCTTATGTTGTGCGTCTACGCGTACCTCATCCTCCCCCTCCCCCACTACGCGAGCGGACTCTTTCTGGGAGTTGGCCTTGGATTCATGACTGCAGTTTGCGTGATTTGGTTTTTTACACCACCAAGTGCTCCTAAGTATCACAAGTCACACAGACATCTGCAACACTGGCGTCTGAGCTCTTTGGACATCAAAGAACCTGAAATATTAAAGGTAAGACTCCTTAGCCACCAGCAAGCACATGTGCTTTGTTACAGCCTCACTGTAGACGTTTTTTCCTTGTTCAAAAGAAATCATGTCCACAGGTAACTCAGAAAAAAACATTCCTATCACACCAGTGGAGAGAATTAGTTACCGATTTGGCATGTACTGTAGTTGCAGTTGCTCCTTAGATCGCGTGCGTGGGGTCTGCGTCATGCAGGAGTGTGGTGCTTCGCTCTTGTTTTGCTTTATTGGGCTTATACACTGCACAGCCTGACCTTCTTTCCTTCCTTCCACATGGCACTGTGATCCAAGACTGTTCTTTTCAAGGGAAGCTGGCGTTGAGTCTTTTGAATGAGGGACTCTTAAGCTTCGTGTTGGTGGGTGAAGCAGGGCCGAGTGACTCACACTGCAGCGTGGTGCTGGCTGCCACTGGTGGGTCACATGCCTCCAAGCGAGTGAGTGCCCGCTGACAGACTGTGGCATGCACTTTTAAGTAGTTTGAGCACTTGTCTTGGACAAATTTTCATTTTAATCCATCAGTTTTTAGTGCTGATCCCTCATGGCTACATCTGAGCAGTTCACCAGTGGAAGCCCCTGGACGGGACTCTGGTGTGGTGCTGCTCTGGTTACAGTGCCCGCTGCGACAGTAAAGGCGGCAGCTGATGCTGCGCCCTGCCGCGCCCAGTTGTGGGCCTGCTGTTTCACTACAGCCCTCTGCCGCGGGTTGAGCGCTTCTGGAGAAATGAGGCTCAGAGGCGCGACCTGTGATCGGGCCATGAAGGACTGTTTTTTGTTGCTAATCACATAACAGCACAATCTGTGCAATTTACAAAACAAGTTTATTTTGGCTCATGGCTGTAGTACAAGGTTGAGGGGCACCCGAGTGGTAGCCTTGTTGACAGAGTGCTGAGGCAGCGGAGGCGCTCATGTGGCAGGCAGGCAGGCAGGCAGGCAGGCAGGCAGGCAGGCAGGCAGGCAGGCAGGCAGGCAG
>NW_004524609.1:3808078-3809782 GCF_000260255.1 Octodon degus | reverse complement strand
GTTTCTCTCCCTTTTCTTACAAAGCCTCCAGTGTTTGATCATGGGGGCCCCACCCTCATCACCCCATCTAATCCTGTTGCCTCCGCTTCTCATTGGTGCGACAGAATACCCAACTCCTAGAATCCAAGGAGCACACAGCCCCAGCGGCTGGTTCCAAGGCAGGTGGCACAGCAGGACAGACAGAGGGCAGCAGGCTGCTGGCAGCAAGCCAGAGCAGCGGCTAGCCACGCCCAGGGTGGGGCACCCTGATCCAGCCTCACTCCCTTAATCCCAGTGTCACATCCATAGTCAACAATCTCACCTCCTAGCCCAGCCACCCTCTAAGCCCCACCTGGAAGGCCCAGGGGCTTAGGGGCATCTGGACACAGCCCGAGTCCCGCCCAAAGGTGTCATCTAAACCATAATCAAATTGAGTTTCCTTGCTCTTAGTTGTTCCCAGTGGGGTTTAAATTCCAACATGAATTTGGAGGGAACAAATTTATTTAAACCATAGCAAGTGTTTTGCTGTCCTAAAGATAAATGTATTTTAGTTTTCCTTGTAGAAGGCAGGTATTTTAAATGCTTTCATAGGCTTACATCTGCAATCCAACAATTGTCTTGAGCCATTTTTAAATATATATACTGGTACAGTTTAGATTCACAGGGCATTTGCACCTGTACATGATACATTTTTTTATGGGCGGGTTTGGGAATTGCATTCAGGACCCGCCACCTGCTGAGCGGCGCTGCACCGCTGGGCTAGGTCTCCGGCCCTGCATGATGCCTCTTACTTCTCCCCCGCCTCATTCCCTCCCTTCCCATCAATCCATTTCTCCTTCCTGCTTACACAGTTGTTTCCATTCTGTCCTTTTCTCATTTTGTCTCTTTCCTTCCTCTCCTCGCCCCTGTTCCCTTTCTTTTTGAACAATTTCTATTTCATAATTTCTGTTATACCTTTTTGGTTTTTATTTCTCACGCTAGAGAAACAATAATGATACTTACACATGTATGTCTGATTTATTTCACTTAAAAGTATGGCATCAAAGGCTTTCCATCTAGTTACAAGTTTCTCTTGCTTTATGATTTTTTTTTTTTTTTTATATTGAGAATCATACTCAGGACCTTGTGCTTGCCAGGCAGGTGCTTGTGCCCTGAGCTGAGCCTTGTCCCTGGCCCCGGTCCTAGCTTTTCGAGGAATCTCTACTCTGATTTCCACAGTGGTGGCACTAGTCTACTCCCACCAGTAGTGCAGAAGGTTCCTTTTTCCCCACAGCCCCTCTAGCATTTGTTATTAATTGATTTCTTGATCATAAGCTTTCTTTCTGGGGTGAGATGGGAGCTCAGCATCAGTTTAATTTGCATTTCTTGAGTGACCAGTGATGTTGAACGTTTTTTCATATATTTGTCGTTAGTACTTCGTCTGAGAAGTGTGTTTTCATCTCAGGTGCTCATATTTGGATTGGGCTTGAGGGGGATGTCTTGGTTACTTTTCTGTCATTGCTGGGACAAAGTACCAGACACTCAGAAGTAAGGAAGGAAAGGTTTATTTAGCCCACAGTCTGTGGAGCTTTTAGTCCCTACTCGGCTGGCTCCAAGGCAGAGTAGCCTGTGGCAGAGGACAGCGGTTTGTAGCAACAGAAAACAGCAAGAGCAAACAGGAAGATTTATGTCAGCGGCAGAGGCAAGCCTGCCTCCCCCCTCCTTCCCTCCTTCCCTCCCTCCTTC
>NW_004524609.1:3806550-3807978 GCF_000260255.1 Octodon degus | reverse complement strand
TCCCTCCCTTCCTCCCTTATATTGCATTCAGGCTGTCAGCCCCAGCCCCAGTGTAGCACTTGCACCCATAATCCCAGCATTAGACCCTGAGTTAATCACAAACTCTAGCAACCTGTCCCAGTGACTACATGAGGCTTTGGGGGACACCTAGACACAAACCATGACAGGGAATCTGGTTTTTTTTTTTTTTTTTTTCAATTCTTTATATTAGTCCTGTGAGGAACAGCTGGCAATTTTTTTTTTCCTACTCTGTGTGTTGTTGTCTCTTTATTCTGTTGGTGATTCTTTTGCTGTGTAAAAGGTTTTTATAAGATGAGATCCTGGGCTGGTGAGATGGCTCAGTGGTCTAAAGCACCTACTTAGAACAAGCTTAGCAAAGCAAAGCAAAGAGACCGCGGTTCAATCCCCCAGCACCACATGCCAGCCAGCCCCGCTCCCTGGTGGGCTGAGCTGGCCACACACACACACACACACACACACACACACACACATACATAAAAATAAGATGAGATCCTAGTTGCTGATCTTTGGTAATGTTTCCCTTGTTCCCTGAGTTTTGTTCATAAAGTCTTTGCCTATACCTATGACTTTAAGAGTTCTACCTATTCTTCCTTCCAGCACATTTAGTTTTTTGTTGTTGTTGTTTTTAGTATTTCTGTTTTTATATTAAATTTTTGATCCATTTTGACTTTAGTGCACAGTGATAAACATGAGTCTAATTTTAGTACTTGGCAGGTTGAAAGCCATGTTTTCCAGCACTATTTATTAAAAAGGCTGTCTTTTTGTGAATGGCTTTGGCCCCTTTGTCAAGCATAGATTGGCTTAGTGCGCTTGAAGCTGTTTCTGTATCTTCTAGTTTGTTCCACTGATCCTTGGATCTTTTTTTCCTCCAAGTCTGAGAGGTATGCTGTTAGAATTTTATTTGGATTACATTAAATCTGTCCAACAGTTTGGAAGTATGGCCATTTTCACTATATTGGTTCTTCCTATCCAAGCGCAAGGAAATCTTTCCATCTTTTGATATCCTCTTTAATCTCCTTTTTCAGAGTACTGTAATTTTCTTTTCTTTTCTTTTTTATAATTAACCAAGTTATTAATCCTATCCAATTTATTTTATTTTATTTTATTTTTTTTACGGAACCGGGGATTGAACTTGGGTTCTTGAGCTTGCCAGGCAAGCACTTATTCTACTGAGCCATCTCCCCGGCCCCATAAGGATTTTTTTTTTTTTTTTGCTCAGAATGCCCTTAGGGCAGGTTTGGCTGGCTGGAGTGTTGTGGGGATCGAACTACAGCAATCTGAGGCTGAAAGCTTTGCAGAAGCAGCCTCTTAAAGAGCTGAGCTAGGGCCAGGCCTCCAGAGTACTGTAATTTTCAATGTCTAAGTCTCATTTTCTTTGTTAGATTGATTCCTAGGTATTTCATTTTT
>NW_004524609.1:3784038-3804765 GCF_000260255.1 Octodon degus | reverse complement strand
TTTAGTGCAGAGTCCAGGATCTTACTACAGACTCATAGTGATCCTCCTGTTTTCAGCCTCCCAAGCACTGGGATTACAGGTGTGTGTGCACCACCACGCCCAGTCTCAGTTGAGGTCTCAGCGTGCCCCGGGGGCAGGGTCAGCATGGCCTGCTGGGGATTGAACCCCATGTTTTGTTTTTTTGGAACCGGGGATTGAACTCAGGCCCTTGTGCTTGCCAGGCAAGCGCTTATTCTACTGAGCTATCTCCCCAGCCCTTGAGCCCATGTTATTCTTTTCAGGATGACATTCCATATCCTTTGGTTTATCATGTAAGCTCAGCACCTGATATGTGTGAGGCAGGTGATTAGTAATTGTTGGATGAATGAAAATGTGGTTAGTGAGTTGGTGCTGGCCTTGTTATCTCCTGCTTGAGTTTTCATAAAAGAAATCCTCCCCAGGTGTGGTGCACACACCTGTAATCCTAACTCTAAGGAGACTGAGACTGGAGGATCACTGAGAGGTCAAGACCCGGCCTCGGACTGTAAAAGTGAGCACAAGGCCGGCCCAAACAGCAGAGCAGGAACCTGGTTTTTTTTTTTTTTTTTAATGTCTTTGCTGCCCGCTTAAAAATAAATGTAGTTTGAGGTTGATGGAAGCGATCTTTTTTGTCAACAAGACAAAATGGGACCCTATCCTCAAAAAGAAAAAAACAAAGGGAAAAAAAATAGCTGGATGTGGTGGCACACACCTGTAATCTCAGCACTCTGGGAAGCTGAGGCAGGAGAATCATAGGTTTGAGCCTGCCTGGACAAGTTAGTGACTTAATGAGACTGTGTCTCAAAATTAATTTTTTTTTTTTTTTTTTGTAAGACAGGGGCTAGCTAGGTATGTGGTCCAGGCTGGCCTTGAACTCGAGCAGTCTTTCATTCTCAGCCTCCTGCGTGTTGGGATAACAGGGGAGCACCACCACACCTGATTTAAAGTAAAAAAGTTTTAAGAGTTGGGGATGTAGCAGAGGCTGTAGGTGCAATTCCCAGTACCACAAGAAAGTTAAAAAATTCTTAAAACGTACAGCTTTGTGATTCCTTTTCCTAACTGAAGTAGGTAAGCCAAGATGGTCAGTCTTTGACAAAATGTGAAATTGGCTTAGAAACCATCCGCAGGTCCGTTCTCCTCCCCCAGTATTACCTGAGCGGCCTCCGGGAGCCCAGGGAATGGCGAAGGGCACATGCTGGCGCGCTGCCGCCTGGCCGGCCGCCGACGTAGCGCAGGAGGAGGGCCGCAGGCCTCCGAAACAGTTCCTGCTTTGGTCTGGTGCAGCTGTCCTCTCCCAAGCGCCTGCTGCAGTGTAGCTGCCAATCGGAAGGCGTGGAGGGGCACGGAGCCTCTCGGAGGGCAGCGGGCAGCGGGCAGCGGGCAGCGCCGCGCCGCGCGAAAGGGGCGGCGGAACCTTCCTGCCGCGCTGGGTCAGTTACCCGCGCCCGGCCCCGAAGGCCGGCCCGCGTCGCCTCGCCTTCTCTCGCGCTTGTTTGCTTCCTCCTGTATCTGCGAGCCGCCCCACTTTCCCACCAACCCTCACCATGGGCTGAGCACTTGCCAGCAGCATCTTGCCCTGGTTCTCCAGAATGGGGAGCTGCTATAAAGAAACCATTTTTCTTTAAAAATTATTGAGACTCATCTATTTCGTTACAGCATCAGAAAACAGACTAAGACGATTGTAAACCTATTTCTGGAGTAGATTAAAAGAGCTATTTTTGAGTAGTTCGGTTTGGGGGATTGGTCAGCTGGGCTGGTTCATTTTTAGCTATGTATCTGATCCTATTAGCTTTTTTTTTAATAGATGATGCAGTTCTTGAAGGAAGGTATGAAAGCCTGTCCAGGAAACATTTGCAGCCAGGCTGGGTCCAAGAATCGAGCCACCACCCCCCTTTTTTGGCTCTGTAAACAATTCAAGGAACACAGCAGTTTTTTTGTATGTGACTTAACGGGAGGACAGAGAGAGGAAAAGTAAAGCTTTCTGTGCTGTATCAGGGCAGTTTGCCCACCTTCCTTTCCTTTCCTTCCCTCCCTCCCTTCCTGGTTGGTCAGTGGGTTCTTTCTCTCTCTCTTCTGTCTGTCTGTCTGTCTGTCTGTCTGTCTCTCTCTCTCTCTCTCTCTCTCTCTCTCTCTCTCTCTCTGCAGGGCTTTTATCGATTTATGTATCCCATCTACACTACAGACATTTGTATTTAAACAGTGCTGTGGGACATGTGGGATTCTGCATAAAAATAACCCATTTTAGGCCAGGGAGATAGCTCAGTAGAATAAGCGTTTGCCTGGCAAGCACAAGGGCCTGAGTTCAATCTCTGGTTCTGCCAAAAAGAAAAGAAAAGAAAAAAAGAAAAACCCCATTTTGAGGTTGGATCCCCTCAGTGGTAGAGAGCTTGGGATCCCCTCGGTTGTAGAGCCCTTGGCTCGTGTGCGTAAGGTCCTGGGCTTGATCTTCAGCAGCACCCCTCCAAAAAAGAATTTTTCATGACAGAATAATTTGTAGCCAGGAGGTGGCTACTGTCAAAGGTCGTGTGTAGCTGTTAGTCCGCATGGGTTCCACGGCGCGCTTTGAGCGCGGTGGCGAGAGCGGCATGCCTGGCTGTTTCTAGTGTGCTTTAGTGCCGGAGCGCGCATCAGACAAGCGCACAGTGCAGCCTGCGTCTGTTAGAAACACATTTTTTGAGGTTTTGAAGGTGGTTTGAAAATGTCAAAGACAGGCAAAAGTCAGGAGAGTAGGATAATGTACTGAACAGCTAGTTTCTTGTTCTTTACATTTTATTTTAAAGAGAAGAAAAGTAAAACAATTTCAAAAAAAGATGAGTATTGTCAACTTTAGTTACTCAGAGTGTAAGATATAAACATTTACTTGTCCACGCAATATAAGCACAAACCCCTTTCAATGAACTAAGAGAAATTGGTAGTAGTATATCTTAACTGTCTTATGCTACTGTACTGTTAGCACAGTGATCTTAACTATATACAAGATATTATATATATGCTATATAGTTCTTGTTTTTGTATTTTCTTTCCTCCTTTTCTCTGTCACAGTTTCTCTTTCCTCTTGATTAGTTTCTTCCCATTTACAGTATCTAGTATACATTTTGGATCTTACTTACTCTTTCAGCTTCTCACACAAGGGGGACAATACAGTGTGTACACGTGAGTCTGATTTATTTCACTTACGAGTCTGGCCTCAAAAGTTACCCATTTACTTATAAAAGTCTCCGGTTTATTCTCCTTTATGGTTGAGTAGTTTTCTATTGTATAAAAAGACCACATCTCTTTGATCCATCCCTTGGTTGATGGATATTTGGGTTGTTTCCAGGATCTAGCTATTACAGATTGTGCTGCTACGAACATGGGTGCACATATATTGCTGTGGTACTATGTTTTAATTCTTCTCAGAAGATACCCGGGAAGAGAATAGCTGGGTAAGGTGGGACCTCTAGTCCTACTTTTTTGAGGAATCTCCACATTGATTTCCACCAACACCCACTTTCAGCAGCATTTTGCCAACTTTCCAGTCGCCTCATTAGCTTGGGTCTTAGCTGATGCGTAATTCTGCTGCATCCATACGTAAGAACAGCTTTCAGCATCCTGGAAAGGCCTCTGAGCCCCGCCTGTGTATTCCAGGGCCACACTCTTCCACTGTGTTCGAGGTGTCATCTGGACTGTGCGCATCGTGGCTCTTGAGATTTTTCAAATGGTGCTTTTTTGAAGAACAAGATTTAACTATGAAAAAGTGCTCGATCTCTTTTCATCCCCAAATTTGTACTTAATATATAAGGAAAGTACTAAAGCCTTGGAGACTGTTCTTATGTGAAGTAGTTAATCTTTAGGAAGAGGTTCGTAGCACCTCAAAGGTGAGGCTGCTGCAGACAGACGGCCCGAGGCGGATGCCTGTGCCGGTGCCGTCCCGGCTGCAGTGCCCGGCTCTGTCCCTTTCTTTTACTTCTTCAGTGATGATGCCCAGATGGGTTGCTCAGGACACCACCATGAAGAACCTGTTCAGATTTTTCTCTGTTCTTTCTCTTCTTAGCTAAGAAAGTAAGTAAGATTTGTGATGCCTAATGTATAGATGACTATGCTGATTGTAGGAGCTGAAGATTATCAAGGAGCCTAACTGCTTCACCCTTGGCTCTTCATGCTGTTGTTTGCTTTTTATAAAACTGTTAGACCGTGTCTGCTTATAAGTAAAGGGGATTATCGTTGGTGCATACTCAAGAATGATGCAACCAGGGCTGGCCAAATAGCTCAGCAGATTCAAGTGCCTGCGAGCAGGCGCAGCGGCCGGGGTTCCATCCCTGGCCTGCTGTGCCAGCCCAAGCCCCAGGGCGCACTGAGACAGCAGTGGAGACTGGGCTTTGTGATATGCACCTGTAATCCTAGCCCTTGGGAGGCTCTAAACACTGTGAATCTAATTTAGTAGTGAGACTCTGAACACCCTGTGGACCCTTCCCTACAATACAGATAAGAAAAAGAATGATGCAACAATGGTTGTGTGATAGGAAAGGTTTGGAGGAGGCTGCTTTATGCTTGCTCTACTTTCAACACTTGTTAACACATTTTCATGTTTATACAGATAGACCTTGGTTACTGTAGTGGTTCATCTGAGGTCCTTTTATTTTCCTAATTTCCCTTGTTTTGATTTGCTAATTTATTTCCTTAATTTCTGTTGTCTCTTACTCTCTTACTGTTAGTGGTTTGTTTTTTTTTTTTGTTCCCCCCCATTATTTTATTTATTTTGGCAGAACCGGGAATTGAACTCAGGCCCTTGCGCTTGCCAGGGAAGCACTACTGCACTGAGCCATCTCCCCGGCCCTTTTCCCCCTTTTATAGATAAGGTCTCACTGTGTAGCCCAGGCTGACATCAAACTCACTCTGTAAGCCCAGGCTGTCCTTTAACTTACAGCGGCCCTTCTGCCTCAGCCTCCTGAGTCCTGGGATTACAGGCGTGCGCCACCACACCTGGCGAAGCCATTATAATTTAAAATTCAGCTGAATCTGTGGTGCATGCATGTAATAGTACTCAGGAGGCAGAGGCAGGAGGATCACTGTGAGTTTGAGGACAGCCTGGGCAACATAGTGAGACCCTGTCTCCAAAAAATGAAAAGCCAAGCATGGTGGCATACACCTGTCATTCTGACTTTCAGGAGGCAAGCAGGGGAACTACTGTGAGTTCAGGGGCACCCTGGGCTACATAGTAAATTCAAGTCCAGCCTGAAATACCTAACAAAACCCTGTCTCAAAAAAGACAGAGACCCTAAACAACACAACTCACATGAATTTGCGAGATGTCCCTGGAGGATAGGAAAACTGGAATAAGGGCACTTAGACCTGACTCACATAATTATATTGAGACAGTTTTGAAGGTGACCTTGACGCAGGGAGTTAGAGGTCACAATTGGTTTTTTTTTTTAAATTGAACACCTGATTTCATTTATTTATTTATTTTGTGTGTGTGTGTCCAGTTCAGCCCACCAGGGGGCGGGGCTGGCTGGCATGTGGTGCTGGGGATTGAACCGCGGTCCCTGTGCTTTGCTTAGCTTAGCTTGTTCTAAGTAGGTGCTTTAGACCACTGAGCCATCTCACCAGCCCCACAATTGGTCTTGATGTTGCTTTCCTCCCCTAATGACTTCTTAATTGTTCTCCCCAGTGTCTTTTAGTAGTATTTATTTTGAATGTTAGCTATCTGCTGAGGATAGCTTTCATATTATGAATTCTGTACATTTTTTTTTTAATGGGTGAAATTAAATTTGTATCTAAGGACTGGCGACTCAGTGTACTAAGCGCCTGCTTAGGCAAGTGCAGGGACCAGGGTTCAATCCCCCAGTCTCCTGGCACCTCATGCCACACCAGCCCTGACCCCTGGGCATGCTGAGCCAGTGACAGAGATTGGGTGTGGTGGTGCATACCTGTAATCCCTGAGCTAGGGAGGCTGAAAACAGGAGGATCACTATGAGTCTAAGCTACAGAGTGAGACCCTGTACCAAATACATTAAAAAAAAAAATTTGTATCTAAAGTTTTTATGGTATGTGTTAGATTGTTTCTGCCCTATTCTCAAACTCTGTGGTCTGTGATATTGTTTTAACTGATAGCTGTAGCTTTCAACCATTGATACATCAAAAAGGGCCTGATCCTGGTTGGAATAAATGTCTGTTTTTGTTTTAGTTTTGGGGACAGAAGAGTGGTCACCTTTTTGTGTGCTTTTCACGTCCCAGAGGTAGCTCGCAGCAGCAGTGGCTGCAGGCCCTGGCCCAGACTGTGTCCTTCATTCCTTCCTCCTGGACAGGCCTGAGAGGGAACCAGCAGGGACCTGAACGCACGCTGCAGCGTCACTGTCAGCAGGCCCCACACTGAGGAGTTCCCGCTGCGCGCCGCCAGGGTTAGCGCTTTTCTCTGGTCAGCTCAGCCACCAGAGAGCTTTGGCCTTGAACTCCTTATTGGCACTGAGCTAACGTGAGCACAGCAGTTCTTCCAGACTTTATTATTGTGCGAAAGGTTAATCGTAGCTTTTTATCTTCCCAAGGACTGCGTTAAACGGGCCCCTTTATAGATCGTGGTTTGTACTTTCAGCCAAATGTGCTTCTAAATCCAGCAGAGTTGCAGAGAAACCCCTGACCTTTCACAAATGCGTCACAGGACCAGTCTGTGGCCCAGACAGCTGCAGCCTGCTGACTGGGTCATCGTCCCCGCTGCGTGCACTGTCTCTGTTTCAACAGCTTCAGAAGCAAATGGGGCTGGGTGGACTTGTTTTAGTTGGGCCGAGAGCATCTCTGTTTTCAGCTGCACCCTTGGAGCGGAGCGAGGTGCTGGCTGTGGCTGCATCTCTGCTCTCCCCCATGCTGGGGTAGTGTTAGGCAGTGTAGAGTCAAGGACTTCAGAAGGGTGAGCTACTGCTAGTGGGCGCTGTGCCAGGACAGCCAGGCCTTGCAGTGGCAGTGCTGTCATCGAGGTTGGTTATTTTGTTTGCTGACATGTAGAAATTTCATGTGCGGCTTAATCCACGGAGTTTTTCAGCTTTCAGAAAAATAGTGACAAGCTGATGGTGTAAAGGGATTAGGTTTGCACTGGGTGACCCGGTTTCCCATGACTACAGTGCCTTAAGGGTAGAATTAGAGGCAACTGGAGGAGAGACGTGTCCAGCCATCCTGAGCCTCCCAAAGGCCTGCCTGCACCCCAGCTGCATGCCTGATGTTTGTTGGTCTCAGTGCCTGCAGATCTCTGAGAGCTTCCTGTCAGCACCTGGAATGTTCTGGAAAGAGCTGTGGTGAGAGCAGGGCACCTGGGTTCTGGGCACTGCACCTCTCTCCGTTCTGGGTAAGAAGGCACTTCATGTTCTTGCCTGAAAAGTGTTAGTTTATGGATAAGTTCTTTCTGAGGCTCCTTGTTTTCTTGCACTGTGCTATTTTTATGCAGTTTTACTTTGGTTTTTCTCCTTGAGAATCCTGACCAAATCTTGTCCTTCTGAATAACCACTCAGCTTGTTCCTGTGTGGGCCTCAAGGTTCAAAGTTCGAAGCCAGCACTCTCCTTCCGGAGGTGGAGGTGTGGTGAGGCTTCCAGTTGGTCCTGATTGTGTAATCACAAGCAGTTAATCCTCAGAGCCACCACGTTTTCTAGTGCATGTGCTGCTGACGTGAGCATGCACAGCACCATCTTGAGTTGGGGCTCCTTCATCAAATATTTGGCTACTCCTGGGGCTTACAGACTGATCCCTGTGCTGTGGAGTGCGTAACCCAAGGGAATAAACCAGGCCACTGACAGGTGCGTATAAGAGCAAGGGAGGGGAGGCTTCCTGGGGGAAGGGTCACCTTTGCCCTGCCCTGAGGGTAGCCAGGGCCTGCCCTAGTGTGGGCTGCACCACAGAGCTGAGCGAGCCTGCGCTTGCCTGTCAGCCCCAGCCGTGCTGCCCTGAGTTGCAGGCAAATCCCTGACCCTCCCTCGCTGCTTTTCCTGTGAAGCTGTTGGGAATTTGCCCAGGTGGAGTAGATAACGTGCCTGAAGTAACTGGAACGTCCTGTGTGAGCTTAAATGCCAGCTACTATTCATATTAGCAGATTAAAGATCACTTGCTTAAAATTTGTTCATTTTATTATGTGAATTCTACCTGAGAAAAGTGGTTTCATTGTAGAGAGAAACCCTTGTGGCCTAGGTGCAGAGCATGCGGTGGGAGGCAGGGCGCATGAGATAAAGTTGGCTGGGAGGCTGCGCTGGCTCCTTCTCGTGTAGGAAGTGAGTGTGTATGTGGGGGAATCTCAGCGCCGTGCAGCCGATAGCCGGCCAGGGTGGAGGGGGCCTTGTGCCTGAGCCTGGCAGGTGCTTCGCCGGCCGAGGAGTGCGGTCGGTGCCAGCGGCCAGGTGGGGGGTGGTCACTTCGTGCCAACAGATGGCTACTCTCAGTAGATGTGCAGTTTGAGTCTTGGTTTGTGGGTGATGGACTCAGACGCTATTGATCTTTAGTATACAAAAAATTACTGTAGTTCAAAAAGGAGGAAGTAGAAGATGAAAGGGCAACATGATAGCACCTGAAGACCTGAAAAGATTGGGGTGGGAAAAGGAAGCGGCCCCTGCTGCTGGAAGAGGGGCTTTGGAGCCAGCGCTTCTCCCAGAGGAAGGCCTTGCCCGATTTTCACCTCCACACTGCAGCTACAGGGAGGGCTGTGTGCGTCTGACTCAGTGTGCCCTCCTTGCATTACTCGAGTAGGTTGTTGGGCACTTCCTGGGAGTTGACAAGTGGTAGAGGGTGGCCTGCATGTGTCAGAGAGGTCCGCAGGGAGGATAACTGGCTTCTCGTATCAGCACTGTGGCGCTGGGTGAGGACCCTGAAGGGGTAGCTCCTGCCACTGCTGGCCCAGGCCCCGGGTCCCTGAAACACTGTAAAAAGCTGCCCTTGTTCGCCGCGTCCAGGGTTCTTAGAAGCAGTGCTTAGTAGGCGGAGGCCGAGTCCGGCTGGCTCTCACTGCGCGCGTCTATTCCATGAGCGAACAAGTGCACGCAGCCCTCCGTCCGGACCCCCGCTAAGTGTGTCCATAAATGATGGTCTTTTCCTAGTACCGGGGATTGAAACCAAGGCTGCCACACGGAGCCACATTCTCAGCCCTTTTCATAATTTTTAATTTGAAATAGGTCCCACTAACTTGCTAAGTTGCCCAGGTTTGACTTGAACTTGAGATCCTCCTGCCTCAGCCTTCCAGAGTGTTGGGATTGTAGACATATATGACACCATGCCTGGCTTGAAGTATTTTTAATGTTCCTACAGAACTGGTAGTGTGTTGTTGTTGATTTGAAGACGTAGGTTTTAATCCCAAACACCAAAGAAGTTTGAGGGAGGATAGATAAATCATAGGATTGTGCTGGTGGGCAACTGGCTTCACAGAGAAACAAAAAAGGAGGGGAGCCTTGGTCTGTACTGCTTGCTGGCTTCTGCCTGTAGGAGTTCTCACCTCTGCCAGGTGCATACTGTCAACATGAAACCACTGAGCATGGAGTCGGGACATGCGTAGAGTCAGCCCAGGAAATGGTATGATCCCGCTTCACCGCACCATGACCGGTATGTCCCTCACCCTGAAAATGCAAGGACGAGCCAGCATTTCAAAGTCAGTGGAGGACCGGCCAAATAGCTCAGTGGATTAAAGTGCCTGCAAGCAGACACGGGCCAGGGGCTTGATCCCCGGGATGCGCTGAGACAGCAGTTGAGACTGGGTGTGGTGGCGCGCGCCTGTAATCCCAGCACTTGGGAGGCTGTTAATAGGCGGATCACTATGAGTCTGATCTAGTAGTGAGGCCCTGAACACCCTGTAGACCTTTCCCTAAAGTAAAAAAGAAATCAAAGTCAGTGAATGTAATTCAGCATCATATGTTTACTATAGGAAAAACAAATGTGACCAAAGAATGTATTCTAGAACTATTTTCCTCTTAAAAATGTACCACCTAGCCAGGCGCTCTGACAGTGAGGTCTGCTCCCAGACCCTGTGCTTTGCGTTGCATCTCTTCCCTTTGCTTCACCACGCTGGTCTTTTTCTTTTCTGTTTCTTTCGTTCTTGTTTGCTTGCTGAGATCGGGTGGCCTCCAGCTCACTTTGCAGCCCGGGCTGGCCGTGGCCGCGGCAGTGATGCATGTGCTGAGACTGCAGGCGTGCCACCGTGCAGGCTCGCTGCTCTTTGTGGCCACCCGGTCTCACCCTCTTCCTTTGGCCACTGCTTGCGGTTAGATCTGCTCCTGGCCAGCGACTCCCTGGGAAGAAGAATCTCCTGAGGTGATGAAGTGGTCCATAAGTTTTATATCCTCTTCTCCTAAATATTAGAGCTGTATTTGTCCATTTTTACTTCACACTGAAATTATCTTTCACACTGAAATGTCTAGTATCTATAATATTATTGTTTTTTTGGGGGGGGTTTCCTTTGGCAGAACCGGGGATTGAACTCAGGCCCTTGTGCTTGCCAGGGAAGCGTTTATTCCTCTGAGCCATGTCCCCGGCCCTGCTGTAATATTATTGTAATACTGTGCCATTGCAATAACTTTTACAGTTATTCTAACAGAGCTATAGGATGGTGGAATAAAGACTTAGTCCTCCCCTCTTTGGGGGCCACTCGAGTCAAGAATAAAATCCCTTCTTAATTCATAACCCAGGGTGTGGCTGAGTGGATGCCCTCACGTGGGTGTGGGGCTGGGATGAAACCCTGGGTCTTGAACGTGCCAGGCAGGCGCTCTGCCGCTGAGCCGCACCCTTAGACCCAGTCCTGGTACAAAATCGGACACAACTCCGGGCGCTTTGCTCAGCACGTGAGTTCAGTGCACACTTTAATAGAAGGATGCGGGGAGATCCACAGGCTAATTTAGGAAGACTGTGTTTCAGAATTCATGGTAGAGCACTTGCCTGGCGTGGTAAGGCCTGTGTGTAATGACATCATACGTGCATGGACACGCACACGCGTGCCTCAGGCATGGGGCTCTGAGGGTCTTCACAGTCACATGCTCTCCAGTGAGTATGTTGGTGTGAGACCCACACAGCCTGGAAACGAGGGCTCAGCGCCAGGTAGGGATCCTCCGCACCGCCCTGCTCGTTACCCTCCGGAGTGGAGGGCGGAAGGGGTGGGAATGGGGCTCATCAGTGCTGTTCTGGGGAGCTTTGTGTCTGTGCCAGGAATCGAACTGCTTGCCAGGCAGGTGTTATACCCCAGCCCGTCCGGGGGTCTGTGCAGAGGTGAAGGCCACTCTATGGCTATGAGAGAAGTTTTAGTGCAGTTTTGTGGTGTCTTAGGCTTTTGTCCTTCGTGTGTATGCTCCAGCATGTTTGCTTTTTAAAGAAAAATCACTGTGTAAGTTCATATGTGCCAAATCCACACTCAACACAGTGTTCCCGTTGTTACCTAGTACTTTGGGATTTCGACATGCTGTTGGTTATTTATTTGATGCCTCATTCTCCTTTATCTGCTTTACCATATGGTTTCATATGTTAGACTGATGTTAAAATGAAGAGCTTAAAAAAAAAAAAAAAAAAAAAGGAAGCACTAGAGCTGGGTGCGGTGGCCCGGCCCAGGAGGCTGAGGCGGGAGCGGCCCATCTCAGCAAGTCCAGGCAGCCCGGGCTGCGCAGTGGGCGCAGGGCCAAGCAAGCTAAGTGGCATAATGAGACCCTGTCTTTAAAACACACACACACACACACACACACACACACACACACACACCCCAAACTTTAAAAAAAGAAGGTTTGGTAAGTTTTCTGAGTTTTGGATTGTGAAATTTCAAAGCTTATTTGCAAGTGTGTAGAGAGAAGAGCCTGTGTTTTGCTGTCTGAGAGAGCCAGACTGAGCGGGATCGCTCATCTCCCCAGTGGGCAGGCCGACTCCTCAGTTACACAGATAAACTTCTGAAGTTCTTGCTGCTGTTCCTCCTCCTCCTCCACTTCTTCCTCCTCCTTCTCTTCCTCCTCCTCCTCCTCCACCACCACCACCACTTCCTCCTCCTCTTCTTCTTCCTCCTCCTCCACCACCACCACCACTTCTTTCTCCTCCTTCTCCTCTACTTCCTCCTCCTCTACTTCCACCACTTTTCCTCCTCATCCACCCCCACTTCCTTCTCCTCCTCTACCACAGTTCCTCCCCCTTCTCCTCCACCACCACTTCCTCCTCTACCACTTCCTCCTCCTTCTCTTCCTCCACTTCCTCCTCGTCCACTTCTCCTCCTCCACCCCCACTTCTTCCTCCTCCATCACCACTTCCTCCTCCTCCTCTACTTCCTCCTCTTCTACCACCACCACTTCCTCCTCCTCCTCCTCTTCCTCCTCCTCCTCTGATTTGGTACAGGGTCTCATTACGTAGCTTAGACTCGTTGCAGTCCTGCAGTTTTCAGCCTCCTCAGCCTGGCCAAAGGCAGGGCCAGTGTGACCTGTGGTGCTGTGGTTTGAACCCTGGTCCCTGTACTTGCCTAAGCAGGTGCTTAGTCCACTGCTTTTGAAATTCTTGATTTGCTTGTCAGTTAAAAAAAAAAAAGAAAAGAAAAGAAAAGAAAAGAAAGGAGGAGGACGAGGAGGAGGAGGAAGAAGCTTTTACTTAAAAGTAATGAACATTACCATTTTCTCCCAGACCCAGGTTTTTGGTTACCAAAACCACACCAAATCACTCCATCTTTGCAGTCTCAGCAGTGTCCAAATTAAGTTTGGTTTCAGTGTCCCAAAATACCACAGCCATCATTATTTTCACTGAATCAGATTTGTGTTCGCTCAGCTTTTACTAATGCAAGTTTTTCTCTATCAGGGATGGATGAATGAGATTCACAACTATGATCCAGAAACTTACCACGCGACTTTGACACACTCAGTCTTTGTTCGACTTGAGGGTGGAACCTTGCGGCTTTCGAAGCCCAATAAAAACATATCCAGGAGGGCAAGCTACAATGAAGCGAAGCCAGAGGTCACCTACATCAGCCAGAAGATC
The DNA here is from genome assembly GCF_000260255.1 of Octodon degus. Lineage (NCBI taxonomy): Eukaryota > Metazoa > Chordata > Mammalia > Rodentia > Octodontidae > Octodon > Octodon degus. The sequence continues at coordinate 3,791,816 of NW_004524609.1, read as the reverse complement.
TATGACCTTTCTGACAGCAAGGTGAGCCCTAGGAATTTTAGAAGCAGGGCTTATATGCATGAAAAGCATTTGAGATCTTGGTTGCATTCCTGCACTTTCCCTAAAAGGGGTTTTGTTTTTGTCATTTAAGGATCAGTGTACTGTGGAACAGTAGTTCTGTAACTCTGGGTGCACATTAATAAGACTATAGGTTCTCTGTCCTTACAGCCCATCTGAATGATCTTTAAATTTCTCCAGAATGGTAGAAGTTAGGCACTTTCCTGTGCAGGTTCTGGTTTGGCAGTTTAGGTGGGTTGGGAGCCGGTACTCCTGGTCCCTTAGGTCCTACACATCAGGCAGGGTGCATGGACCACCCTCAGGTATGGGGCTCAGCACTCAGGACTCGGCCTGTTGGAGCGAGTGTCACCAGCCAAGCAAAAGCTGCACGAGAGAGGCTGCTAGCGAGGCTCTATGTGCAGAACAGTCACATCTCTATACGTTACACACAGTGTCTGTTGTCATGAGGAGTATGTTGTAGGATTGGGGGGCTGGTTGAGGCAGGGTTTCCCTGTGTAGGTTGGGGCGCCTTTGAATTCGTGGTGATCCTCCTGCCTTGGCCCCCGCGTGCTGGGATTGTGGGTGTGCTTCTCTGTACCCGCATGGTATTCGGACCAGTGACTTTGGTGCAGATTTTTGATTCAACACCTGTTGCTACCTGGAGCTCCCCATATAGATTGATAATTCCAGCATCGTTAAACACAGTTGGTGTCCAAACTTAGTTAATGATAATCAGCTGAATGTACTTACTGCTACTTCTAGAAGATTATACTCTTGCAGAATTCTTAAACGTCCATATTCTGGAATGGTTTTGAGGAATAACAAGTCATTTCTAAACATTTACTCCAGTTCTATAATTGAGTTATAGACAGGTAATAAAGATTATTTCACAGTGATCATTTTAATAAAAAATACTGTAAGCTTTGTGTTATATGAATATCAGCGCACAATATAGCTACTACTGAGTACATAAACGAAAGCTGGGGGGATAGCTCGGCAGTCCAAGCACCTGCCTGGCAAACACAAGGGCCCAGGTTCGATTCCAGTACACCATGCTGTGCCAGCCCCACAGTCCTGGGTGCTGTGGCACACCTGAAGTGCCAGCACCGGGGAGGCTGAAACAGGAGGATCACTGTGAGTCCGATCTGTGTAGTGAGGCCCTGTGCCAAATAAATAAGTAAATAAATAAATAAAATATTTTTTTAAATTGCATAAATCATTTTACTTTCTTTGTAGATTTATCTTGTACCTAAAAGTTTGGCTAGAAAGCGAATCTGGAACAAAAAGTACCCCATTTGTATTGAGCTTGGTCGACAAGATGACTTTATGTCTAAAACTCAAACTGATAAGGAGATTTCCGAAGAGAAGCTGCCAGCTGAGCGAGAGCTGGACAGCGAGGACCCCAAGAAGCCTCCCCACCCTCAAGAGGGAGCACGACCGGCCCACCGAGAGCAGATACTCTACCTGTTTGGGAGAACTGGCCGAGAAAAGGAAGAGTGGTTCAGGAGGTTTATTTTGGCATCTAAGCTGAAGTCAGACCTCAAGAGGCCACCTGGCATCTCTGGAAGTAAACCAGGTAATGGCATTGGTGCTGAGTGCTCTTGCAGCTTTAAGGGCCTAAGGAGAGGCGGGGAAAGAGCGCCAGGCAGGGCCCTCCCGCCCCCTCCGCTGCCTGAAGTGTGCGCTTGTGACTCAGGTGCCTTTTAGACTAATCACTAACCTGTTTGTACCACATCACTTAAGGAGAAGGGGACCCATCTGCAGATGTGAGTGGCTGGCCTTTGGGTGTCCATGGGAATTTCTTTTTGAGGGGCAGTACCTGTTATGATGATCTGAGACAGGCTGCAGTAGTCAGCACTGGGGCTAGGGGCCTGTGGTGGGGCATGTACTTGTGTGTAGGGCCTGGGTTCGATTCCAGATCTGCAAGTAAAAAATTAAAAGGGCAGGAAAGTGTGAGGTGCTTCACACTAGCGCTCCTGAGCCATCTGTCCCTCGGCCTGTCCCCAAGCCTCAGATTGCCATGGAGACGCGGAGTGCTCTGGCCTGCTGACCGGAGCTGCGTAGAAATGCTGTCAGCAGAAGTGCTGAATTCCAGAGCCCCTTTCCAAGTACACTCAGCATGAACCCGAGAGGGTAGGGGGATTGCGGGGTGCTGTCATTCCCTAGGGCCACCAGGACAAACGGCCACAGATGGGGGCTCCAAAGTGGGAAGGCTCGAAGTCCAGAACCAAGGTGTCAGCAGGGCCGGGCTTCACAGAGGCCACATGGAGCCTCCCCGCCTCCTGCCCCCCTCTGCCACTCGCACATTGCTGGCGGGCAGCTGCGGCCCGCCCATGCGCATCCTCTGCGTGGCTCATCTCTTTTAACAAGACACAGCAGGGTCTCGTTATGTAGGTTAGGCTGGCCTTGAACTCAGTAGGTAGTCTGGGCTGGCCCTGTGTCGTCGAGGCAGCAGTCCCCTCCTGCCTCGGCCTCCCCGTCACTGCGACTGCCACTGTGCACTGCATGGTCTGCTTCTCATGTCCCCTTCTCCTCTTCTTTTTTTTTTTCTTTTATGTATTTGGTACAGGGTCTCACTATGCAGCTCAGACTCATAGTGATCCTCCTGTTTTCACCCTCCCCAGAGCTGGGATTACAGGCATGTGCCACCATGCCCAGTTTTAGTGGCCAACTCTGCCCAGGGGCGGGCCAGTGCGGCATGTGGTACCAGCGGGAATTGAACCCTGTTCCCTGCGCTTGGCTAAGCAGGTGCTTAATCCACTGAGCTATCTTCCCAGCCTTTTTCTTCTTGTAAGGACCCCATTCATGTTGGACTCAGAGCCCACCCACTTCCAGTAGGACCCATTTTAACAAGTTCTGTGTACAATCACCCATATCCACACACAGTCACATTCTGAGGTGATCAACGTGCCTTTTGGGGGACGCAGTTAAGATTCAACTAGGCAAGAGCTCTCGGGCACCTGCCACTGCTTGCCTCTCACGCGCCCAGCCCTGTGCTGTCAGTGCAGTAGGCACCGGGCTGCGGGTGGTGAGCCCCGGGAGGCAAGCCTTGTCCCTGGATTCCAGACCCTTATCCCCCACCAAATGGTAGTGCATTAAAAATTCTTATGTTGGTTACATGTTGAAATGGTGTTTTAGATATATAGTCAAATAATATTTCAATTAATTTACTTGTTTTTACCTTTTTAATGTGGCTACTAGAAAATTTTACATCATAGGCTTGTACTGTGTTCTATTGGGAACGTGAGGTTCTGCCAGCCTAGGCACTCAAGCTGGGGTTAAGTGACCTCCACATGTGAGGCCCCGATATTCATCTCAGTACCCCCAAAGCCACGACTGAGAGATTTGGTAAACGTAAGCCCTCCAAAGTGTGATGAGACTCGTAGCTAGGGCTGGGGCTGTAGCTCCGTGGTAGATCTCAAGCTTAGCGTTCAGGAGGCCCTGGGTTCAATCTCTAGCACCAGAACAACAACAAAAAGAAAGTGGCGCTAAAAATAAGTTAGTGAAGCCTGTGCTGCTTTTCAAAGCCCTGTTTGACCCAGTCGCTGGTGTGGGAGGCTCACCGCTCGCTCGCTCGCTCGGGGCTCACTCACAGCAGGGCTCTGCCCTCGCTGGCCCAGCCCTGCTCTCTTCAGGGTCACTGTCTCTGAAACTAACTGGGTTGTTTTTTGTTTTTTGCAACTTGGATTGGAACTTTCGAGGGCATCTTGGTGCCGTGTAGCTCGGGCTGCAGGAGGTCTAGGCTAAGGCTTAATTCCTAATCTGCAGCAGACAGAGCCCAGGTTCCAGGACGAGCGGGAGTGCTGGGGCAGAGTGATTCCAGCCTGGCCAGATCTGAAGCCATGGCCGGGAGCCGAAGTCCAGGAGACTGAGGCGGCCCATTCCGCTGCAGGCCGAGCGTGTGGAGGCTGCTCCACTCCACAGCCCAGTGGCCTACAGGCTCTGCGTCCTTCCATCCTGGGGAGGGGCCCGCGGAGCAGGCCTGTGGGGATCAACTTGGCTTCAGGGGTTGGTGACCTTCCACCCTGTTTTTCTTTTTCAAATAGTGCACTAGGCTTGGATTTCACTGTATTTTCCACTAATGCCCTTCTTCTCCTCCGAGTTTTTGTCTAGACTACCACAGTGCACTCAGTATTTATCAGTTGAGTTTTGGAGGGGTTTTATTTGTTGTTGTTGTTGTTGTTATTATTTGTTTTATTTTTGTTTTTTGAGACAGGGCCTTACTGTACAGGTCAGACTATCCTTGAATTCACTGTGTAGCTGAGGCTGACCTAAACTTCCAGCGATCAGCAGGTGCAAATATTTCTGAAAGAGCTTTTTAAAAAATTTTTTTTAATCTTTTAATTCATTTATTTATTTGGTACAGGGCCTCACTAAGCAGCTCAGACTTGTAGTGATCCTCCTGTCTCAGGCACCCCAGCTCAGGGATTACAGGCATGTGCCATCACTCCCAGTTTTGGTGGCTGGCACGGTATCCGGGCTGAGGAGGCACGTGGTGCTGGGAATTAACCCAGGTCCTTGCACTTGCTCGGCAGGTGCTGCGACTGCCGAGCTGTCTCCCCAGCCCTCTGGCGGAGCTTTTATCGCAACATTAAAAAATGATATTAACAGTCGAGTGACGTGAGGAGGATAAAGGGTTATACAAAATTCTGAGTTCAAGGTAAAATTCCAAGCAATACCTAAAAATTAACTAACTAAAATTTAAATTAAGAAATGACTCATATAACTCTGTGAGGCCCTGGGAGTTTCATTTCAGAGGGCTAGAACCTATCACAAATAAAATGACTTGATTAGATTCTTTTCTCCTAGTACTGTGGTTGAACGAAGGGCCTTTGCACTGAGCTACATGCGCTGGCTTTTTCTTTTCCATTTTGAGAGTCTCCAGTGGTCACTGAGGTGCCCAGGCCGGGCTCAAACTTGTGGACCCTCCCTCTCCCTCAGCTTCCTGAGTGCTGGACCTCGGGTGCCCGGCATGCCCAGCCCTTGAAGACACTTTGTACACTGTCACTCGATGGTACATTAGCTCCTCTGCTGTCACCCCAGTAGGTCTAAGGTTGGGGCCTCCTTCTGCTGTATTAAAGTTGTCACCTCTTTGCCCCAGGGCTCCTGCCCTCCCACAGCAGGCACAGCAGTCCTTCTGGACACCTGACCCACAGCCGCAGCAGCAGCAAAGGCAGCGTGGAGGAGATCATGACGCAGCCGAAGCAGAAGGAGCTGGTGGGCAGCGTGCGGCAGAAGATGCTGCTGGACTACGGCGTGTACATGGGCAGGTGTGTGCCCCAGGAGAGTCGCAGCCCGCACCGGAGCCCCGAGCAGAGTGCAGAGAGCAGCCCCACGGCTGGCAAGAAGGTAAAGCTGCCCGGCCGGACCTTTGTGTCATGTCTGCAGCCCGCTCCTTCGTCCGCAGGGGTCAAGGCCCCGTGTTGTGCTGGGTCCTCCTCGTTCGAGGCGCTGGGTGCAGTGATAGCAGGATAGAGAAGGGCCCTGACCTCGAGGCTTGGTGCTCTGCTCAGGCAGTCAGCAAGAAGCAAGCATCAGGCAGGTGGCAAAGATCGCAGCCCTCAGGGCACTGTGGGGAGTGGGCTGAGGAGGGGAGTGTTGGGCAGAGACGGGGGTGTGAGGCAGTGAGTGGCCTGGGGGAGCACCCTGGGGCCGCCAGCAAGCGGCTCGAGGCGCCCACCCCCAAGGGGGCTGAGGCAGGAGGATCGTGGCAAGCCTGAGGCCAGCCTGGGCTGCCTGATGAGTTCAAAGCCAACCTGAACCACATAGTGAGACCCTGTGTCAAAGCAAAAGAATGTGGCTGGACTACTCCCAGAAGAGCATTAGCAGCTCTGAGGCCTCCTTCCTCATTGAAGAGGGCAAGAGAAGGAGGCAGGGGCGCGGCCTGAGGCCACCTGCCTTTCCTGTACCCAGTATTCTCTGGAGCAGGCAGCTTCCTTCTCACATTCGCTTGCTTGGGTTTGACCTCTGATAGCGACCATGTTTCTTTCTTTCTTTTTTTTTTTGCGGTGCCAAGAATTGAACTCAGGACCCTGCACTTGCCAGGCAAATGCTTATTCTACTGAGCTATCTCCCTAGCCCCATGACCACATTTCTGTCCTTACTGAGGAATGTGTGTTTTGTTTCTCCTGCGCCTTTAGTTGGCTGGAGGTTTTATTTGCTTGGCTGCTCCCATTCTTGTGGAAGAGGCCACTCCCGGACCTGTGTGAACCTGTCTAGGCAAAAAGGGCCACGTGGCGTCGCCAGCCACGGCCCTTGGTGCTGCCCGCTGCCCTGAGCTGCCTTCCTCTGCGCTGGAGCTGAATGTCTTGAACCGTTGCAGAAGTGCCATTTGCCACTCTGCGCCCAGTTTCCCCAGATTCCCTTCCGCTTGGGCTGTCAGCTGTTGGGATCAGGAGCATGGGACTGACGAGAGAAATGGGGCCTAGCAAATGCTTGGCCCCAGCCTCCTTGCCAGCCCTCAGCACTTAGCGCTCTCTGTATATGAACACTTCTTTCTCTCTTGCGTCAGATGAGAATCCTTTAAAACCACACTAAACTTCCTGGTGCCCTTGGGCAGAACAGGCAGGGGTGACTGAATCATTTCTTGATAATTTCAAGTTAGTACAATAAATGGGACTCAGGACTGGCATCGTGCAGCAGGTGCCCCAGAATGACGGCTCTGCAGCAGGTTTTCTGCTTGCCAGGCGAGGTGCCCCTTGCGCCACCCCTTGGCCTTCCCTCCAGCTCCTGGCCCCTCTTCCACTCCACCGTTGCTCACTAAATGATAGCTGCTCCCTGGGCCAGGCAGCTGCAAAGCAGAAGACTGCCGGCTCCGCCGCAGGAGGGCCCCACGGGCAGTGTATTGCTCTATACGCACACTTCCAGGAGTCGGAGCTGCCCTTGGCCACCCACGTGGCCAGCTGAGGTGCGTGTGGGCTGCCCCTGGGCCCAGGGGATCTGATGGATAGAGGTTCTTGACAAGGTGTCCTGTGTAACAACCGGCATCAGCAGTGGTAGCTTCCAACAATAACATTTACTTATTTTCTTCACAAATTTGTCATTTGGAAAGGTTTAGTAGGCAAAGGCTGCTGTCTGCTCCAAGCAGGGCGACCTGCACAGGCAAGAGGAGGACTGTGGACTGGAGGATGTGCTTGCGTGGCAGTTCACTCCTGTGCGGCTTGTTGAATGAATCCCAGCTGGGGCTGACAGTGGGGCCCCTGTGTTTAGTCCAGAGCCTACAGGGTCTCACTACGCAGATGGGACTTGCGCTGCTTCTCCTGTTGTCAGCTTCCCAAGCGCTGGGATTCCAGGTGCACGCCACGACACTTGGTCTCAGTCGCCATCTCAACGTGCCCCCGGGGCGGGGCTGGTGGTGCCAGGGATACCTGTTCTTCTCCATGTGACTGGGGTGCCAGGGCGGGCAAGCATCCCCGGAGAAAGCCAAGCAGAAGCTGCATTGCCTTTTATACCTCGTTTTGGACCTCAGATGCCAGTTGCAGCATTCTCTGTCAAAGCAGTCAGAGCCTCCCCCTCCCCAAATTCAAGAAGAGGGGCATGGGTTCTGCATCTTCCCCAGGGAGTAGCAAAACCTGGAAGGACCTGTGGGACAGGAATAAGGCCTGTCAGTGTTCCCGTATGACTTCTGTTTCCATGTTTCTCTTTATGTGTCTTAGAGACCATTCTTCACTAATTTCATATTGCTTTTGTGATTTGAGCAAATGGTGCCCCTTTCCCCCTCCTTGTTGACTTTGATTTTCTGT
>NW_004524609.1:3765752-3772353 GCF_000260255.1 Octodon degus | reverse complement strand
TAAAAATAAAAGAATGCACATTTGAACAGTATCACCACCACACATTGCTCATTGCTGACACCCTACCCTCTTTCCCATAACCCCCCCATCCCTGTTAGAAGTCCGAGCTGGAGTTCTGTAGCCCATGCGCTGTGGAGGCTCAGGCCTCTCCGGAAGGAGGCTCCTGAAAGGCCTGAGTTAGGTGTTAAATCCATGCCAGGCTTCGCACAACCCTGTCTTATTGGAGAAGTCAGTTACATTTATTCTTTTTTTCTTGTTGAGTTTTAATTAAATGAGCTAACACTTTGTCATCTGTCTCAGGCAGCCAAGGCTGGGGCCAGAATCCTGCTTGGTCAAGGTGGTTCATTTCTCCCATTTTTCCCTGGACACATATTTATTCTAAAAATCTTAATTGTATTCTTCTTCTTCTTCTTTTTTTTTTTTTTTGGCGGAACCGGGGATTGAACTCAGGTCTGAACTCAGGTCCTTGCGCTTGCCAGGGAAGTGCTTATTCCACTGAGACAGCTCCCCGGCCCCTTAATTGTATTGTTTTAAAAAAATTTTTTAAATCATTTGTTTAATGGTGCAAGGTCTCGCTACACAGGTTGGGCTCATAGTGATCCTCCTGTCTCAGCCTCCCTAGGGTTGGGATTACAAGCGCGCACTACCATACCTGGGGTGCTAGCGCCCAGCCAGCATGGATTGAACCTAGGTCCTTGCACTTGCCAGGCAGGTGCTTAGACTGCTGAGCTATCTCCCCAGCCCTTAGTTGTATTCAGAATTTTACAAAATTATTTTAATGTTCAAATGGAAAAATGTAACTAAGAAAACTGTAACAAGTGGGCTGGCCAGAAGGCTCAGTTGATTAAAGTGCCTGCTTAGGCAGATGTAGGGACCAGGATTCAATCCCTGGCGTGCTGTACCGACACCCCCACCCCACCCAGGGCAGCTGAGACTGGGTGTAGGGTACTAACCTGTAATCCCAACGCTTAGGAGACTAAAAACACGAGGATCACAATGAGTTTGATCTGTGTAGTGAGACCCTGTAGACCTTGTACTAAGTATTAAAGACAAACAGACAAAGAACTGTGAGATGAAGAGACTGGCCAGACTTTAGAGTAGATTCCTGCAAAGCTGCAGTGAAAACAGCAGTTTGCTGCTAGCTGGAAACGAGCCCAGTGGAGACTCCAGTGCGGCCAGGATTTCAGGTCCCGGGAGAAGCTTGGTTGCTCAGCACAGAAGCGCACTGACCAGCGCTGGGGTAGGGTGCTGGCGAACTGGGTCCCTGCTGATTACGTAAAGCTACTAAAATAAACACTAAATACACTAATAGAGCAGGGCGAGGTGGCACACCCCTGTAATCCCAGTACTCAATTGTTGAGCTTGAGGCCAGCCTGAGCTACACAGCAAGACCCTGTCTTAAAAAAGACAAATAAATTAGTGAGTAACAAAGATTAGAAAACATGTACAAAGTGGGTATAGTGACACATACCTGTAATCCCAGCACCTGTAATCCTAGCTAAGCAGGAAGATTATTGTAAGTTCAAGGCCAGCCTGAGCCATATGGCTATATAGTGAGGCCTTGTCTCAGAACACAGGCATGTGCACACACACACACACACACACACACACACACACAAATCCAGGTGGAGGAAATATACCTGACTTCACTGTATAATTTTCAGATGAAGTAGGCATTTCTGAGCATGATAGTAGTACTTTTTTTTTAAAAAAAGAATACAAAATAGTAATAAACAGCATTAGAAAAGATAGAAAATTTCACTAAACAAAGTAATAGGAATTCAGCAGTGATTGCTGTGTGGTATGAGGTTATCAAGTTAGTTGTTTAGGTTACCATATATAAATATACAAAATTTTTTTTTTAGAGTTATAAGAAATTAACAATAAGAAAAAGAATAACCAGTACTTTTATGTTATTTCTTCTACCGTAAATTCCTGCTGTTGGGTTAGGGCTGGGCTTAGCCGAGCTGCAGGAACCAGACCGTTCAGATGAAAACCGAGGGGTGAGAGAGGCCAGCAGGCGGCCGTAGTGCTCGTGGCCAGGAGTGGCCCTCATGGCGGGGCAGAGGCGGAGTGCACGTGCCAAAACGCAGGCAAGGGACCTGTGTGGGCAGGCTGCCCGGCTCGCAGGCTGTGGCATCGCTTGGAAGGAGGGGAGAGGCGAGAGACAACACCGGCAGCACTCCTCCTGCACCTCCTGCCCCGCCCTCTGGTGGGTCCCCTTCACTGGACCCGGAGGGCAAGAGAGACGCCCACCCAGGCCAGGGGCACAGAGGATGGAGGTAGGGGAAGCAGATAGAAAATGGCAAATCACAGCACAGGGGCAAAGGGATGTGATTTTATTTCAGGTACCTTTAATTGATGGTAATACATGATTTGAGTAGTTACAGTCGATTTGCCTATCAGAAATGTTGTAACCATTTCTTACTCTCCCCTGGCAGACCAAGAGAGATCCATCTTCCTATAATCTACCAGTTTGGGGTTTTACTGGCCTTCCTGATCTCCTTAGGCCAAGGGAGCCAGTGGTTTTAGCCCCACCTCTGTGGCATTAGCTACCCTATGAGGTTACGGCATTCGTCTCCTTTCCTTACCCGTTCCTGCCTTCCAGCATAACCCCCGAGGGCAAGGAGGTGGCCGCCTCGCAGGGCCTGGCGCAATGCCCAGTACACGGTCTGTGGTCAAATAAGTGGTGTGTCTCCCAGGCTCCACCACCATCCCTCCAGGGTCGCCTGCCTTCTGACTCACGTAGCGTGCTTACTCCTTTTCTCCAGCTTCCCTACTTCATGAATGAGCTGACCCTGACGGAGCTTGACATGGGAGTGGCTGTGCCAAAAATCCTCCAGGCCTTCAAGCCTCGTGTGGATCACCAAGGTAATCCTTCAGGGACTGGAGTAGGGCTACCTGCTTATGTGGCTGTTCAGATATTCCCATTGTCCATAGCTGTGAATTCATACCAAGATTTTGTGGTTAGAAGGAATTGGGAAATTTTTAGCCACGCTTTTTTTTTTTTTTTTTTTGTGATACTGGGAATTAAACTCTGGTTGGGTTTGCCAGGCAGGTGCTTAAGCTGCTGAACTAAACCCTGTGCCTTTGCACTGAGCTGCATACTCAAAACCTTTTTTTCTAACTTTATATTTTGAGAAAGTCTTGCTAAGTCACCAAATTGTCCAGGTTGGGCTCAAGCTAGCACTGTCCTCCTGGGATTACAGGCATGTGCCACTACACCTGACTCAGTGTGCTTTGTTCGTTCTTTCTTTCTTTTTTGTCTTTTTTTGAAACAGGACTATGTAATTCAGGCTGGCCCTGAGCTCACTTGGGTGAGCCTAGGTTGCCCTTGGACTCCTAGCAATCTTCCTGCCTCAGCCTCCTGAGCACTGGTATTACGGGCATATGCCACCACACCAGGCTGCCTCCTCTTGTAGGAGGAAAAAGTCTTTAGAACGTGGAGAGACTTTAACTAGAGTTTAGAACTATCAGGCTGATGTAATGATTTACATATCTGTAGTGTCACACTGGATCAAAAGGTCCTTGACTGGGAAAAATTACAATATAGGAGTCTATTTATTTTTTGGCGGAACTGGGGATTGAACTCAGGCCCTTGTGCTTGCCAGGCAAGCGCTTATTCCACTGAGCCATCTCCCCGTGCCCCTTTTTTGGGGGGGAGTTTATGTAAAAAACCAAACAGGAGCTGAGCATGGCAGCACATGGCTGTAATCCTAGCTGCTTGGATAAGTCAAGCGTATCAAAAGCTCAAGGCCAGCCTGAACAATTTAGACTCTGTCTCAGATTTTTTATTTATATGTATTTAGTACAGGGTCTACAGGGTCTCACTATCTGACTGGCCCTGTTTTTTGTTTTTTTTTTTTTTAATTTTTTTAATTTTTTTTTAATTTGATGGAACTGGGGATTGAACTCAGGCCCCTGCGCTTGCCAGTGAAGCGCTTATTCCACTGAGCCATCTCCCCGGCCCTCTGTCTCAGATTTTTTAAAAAATGTATTTTTTTTAAGGATTGGAAATATGGCTCAGTGGTAGAGTACACTGGGTTTGATTCCCAGTACTGAGGAGGAAAACGCGAAGATTCAGTAGTCAGCCAGGTAGTGCAGGTGACCCGTGGCCGCCAGGGGCTGTGGGCGTGTCCCCGAGGGTGTCCTCCTGTGGCCTTTCTTCCCACTTAGTCACGTTTGCATTATTCTTACAGTGGCCCACGAATGAGGTGGGGGGGAAAAGGAATCACGGTCTTCTAAAGAGTAATATTTGTTTTGAAGTAAATGTTTTGGATATTTTGAAAGCTACAGAGACAGCTTTTCTCTCTGTACGGTTGTGTCGCGTGGCTCGTGGGTGGTGAAGTTGTTTTCCTGCTGTTGTGTATGCTTGATGTAACTAACCATGAGGAGACCTTTCCCGCACTGCGGTTAGCGACGCTGCGGATCCCTAGCAGTGTTTCGGCAGACAGGAGCCCTGTGTCCGTGCTCTTAGCATCCCACTTACTTCAGAGAAAGGCAGACTGGCCGCCGGCAGGTCCAGGGCTCCGCCTGATGCTGCGTATGGAGAACTTGCCTGTGACCGCCGTGCACACGCCTGGTGAAGCGGCGTGCGTGGGTCTGGCCCCTGCTGGCTCACTAGGGAAGTTCTAGACTCTTTGCAGATGGCTTAGCTCGTGCTGCTTTGAGCCATTGACATGTTTGAAAGGTGCGTGGTGCGTGTGTTCACTGCGGAGCTGCCACCTTCGCCCTGTCAGTGTACGAGAGCTGCCCTCCTTCCTCCCATTCTGGCAGCTTTTGTTACCTTTGCTCTTTGCCTTCTCAGGAACTGACTGATAACCAGCTGGTAAGCGATCAGCTAATGCAAGCCTCCCAAGAGTCTGGCTTACAGAAAGTAAATAATGAGTGGCGGGTTCTGTTTTCTAATGAGCTAGCAGACTTTTGTCTCATGCCTGTCCTGTGCCAATATAAATTTCCAAGGAGGGGGTGTGGGGCCGCAGCAGGCCACGCAACATCTGCGCAGCGTCCCTGTGGCTCCGAACTCTTCAGATCCGTGGGCCAGCTTTGGTCAGGCCTTCGGGGTAAGCAGGACGGGTCCCAGGCTCTTTTCCCGTGCCTCTGCAGCAGGAGCTCTGAGCTGTTTCACTACAGAGATCAAAGCTTTGCTGGGTTTTAATCCATTTGAGGCACACTCAGCTCCTTTCAGGGAAAGCTTAAGCGACGCTTGCCTCTGCAACAAGATATTGCCAAAGAAAGGCATGTTGCCAGGTGGTGGGACACATGCCTGTGATTCCACCGGTCAGGAGGCTGAGGCAGGAGGGTCACCAAGAGTTCAGGCCCAGCCTGAATTACATAGTGAAACCCTGACTTAAAAAAATGCTGTGGGGCTAAGTTTGATCAAATTAGTTTTTTTTGGTTGTTGTTGTTGTTTTTTCCAATTCTCCAAAAGATTTCATATATGGTAGCAAAACAAATTAACATAAAGGAAATATGTACCCCTTGATGATGGGGGTACCTTCTGAGAACTGTCTCTGGTTGATTTCATTAGTTGGTATCATAGTGTGGACACTATAGACTGTAGCTAAGCAGAGATGACTAAGTGATAAAATTTTAACAAGTCCAAGGAGAGACGCCTCCTGTGGGGGACTCCCATCCCACCCACTTTGGCGAAGTGAGAAAAACGTGTCCTAACTGTGCATGTGTACTGGAGGGATGTCCAGGCCAAAGCCGGCGTGCCCACTACGCCCTGGGGGGCAGCACTGGATGCAGCTGCGAGCCCAGTGAGGCTGCCACCTCCCTGCTGTGAGCCCCAGGGCACGCTCAGAGCCTCATTTCCTCGTCTCTCCAGTGGGGACCCTAGCAGCACCCACCTCCAGCCTGTGCAATTGCATGAATGAGTACTAAATGGGTCTTAAAGCAGCACCAGTGCAAGGAAGCACTTGGTGAGCCCTGGCTGTTTACTGTCACTGTGGTTGCCATCAGTGGTATGCTGCGAGGTGTGGGGTGTGGTGGCATGGTGACCAGCTGACCCTCTGATCCGCAGAGCCAGCAGGTCTTGCCAGATAAGGAGAAAGAATGCTGCTCTCAGCCTCACGGCCTTGCTGCTAAGAGCATGGTCCATGGTTCCTCTCCTGATGCACTCCCTGGCCTGGAGCAGGGACAGGCGCGTGGCTCTTGGTCCCTGACCTCACTTCCCACCAATGACAGGTAGGGGTGATGGCCACACTGTTGCCTGAGGGGCTCACTGCACCCCGCCTCAGCTGCGGCCTTTCCCTGCTCTCCCCATGGGGTACACCTGTGCTGCCCTTCCTCCCGGGTCCGGCCTCCCTGTCTCCTGTGCCCCTGCCCACTGCCCACCTCTCTCCCCTGGTGAGGCTTTCTCCAGGCATCCTACTAAGCATCATAGTAATGGTTGCTTACATCATCGGCCAATAACCATGTGAGGAAACTTAAACACCCCAAAAAGGTAACAAGGAATGCGTAGCCACTGTGGCCACAAACATTTTTTAGTACATGTTTTGGTATATTCTCCCCTAATCTTTTTTCTAAACATTTTATTATTTTATTTTATTTTATTTGTGTGTGTGTGTGTGTGTGTGTGTGTGTGTGTGTGTGTGTG
>NW_004524609.1:3743000-3765396 GCF_000260255.1 Octodon degus | reverse complement strand
AAAGTACTAGGATAGAGAATATACCACTGTCTAAAAGCCGCATGAACACACACATGGGTAATTTGGACTGGAAAGGTCACCCCAAGCCCCCTGATAGAACCCCCCTCTGCATCTGGACAAGTGGAAGCCCAGAGGGCGTGACTTGCAGGAGGCCAGCCGCAGCCCCCTCCCCCAGCCCGTCCCACAGCTTCCAGGCTGGGGCCGGCAGCCTCCAGAGCCCTGGCCTGTGTTTGTGCCCTGCCCCTGCACCAGGCAGCAGCCAGACTGAAAGGAGGCCACCCCACCTGGACTTCTCACCCCTGCCTTGCTGGCTGGTGGAAGCTAAACGCTGGGTGAGATGTGCTGGGGAAGCTGCGGCACAGGGAGAGCTGGGGGCAGCCACACCCCTGCAGAACTGCACTGCAGCCAAGCCTGCAGACGGGGCTTGGTGGGGACCCTGGCCTGCCTCCAGGGGGCTTGACCCTCTGTGTCCTCACAGGTGTGTCAGCAGGCAGAATGAGCCCCTGAAGTGGCCAGCAGCCCTTCAGGGTTGCGCTGGTTCATGGACTTGGTGGGGAGGGGTGAAGGACTTCTGGTGTGAGTCGTTAAGTCTGCAGAGAGCAGGTTTCTGAGAGTCCTCCTGATGAGCGTTCGGGCCCCACAGAACAGCCCGAGTTTTCACCAGCAGTCTCCCATTCTATGGACAGGCCACCAAGTCCCACAGGAGGGAACTTTTTCTCCAGAGATGCCCTCAGTCATGCCCTGGTCCCCACAGTCCGCACTGACATTCTGGATCTTGCTGTTTGGGTCCCCTATCTTTTGTCAGTGCCAGGACCAAAGTTAGAAGTTAGAAGCACACTGGAGCCAGGACCAGTTGGCTACTAAACTGGATCCCTCTGCCATAGCTCAGCGCAGGTGGGTGGACATCACCTACAGCTGTGTGGGCCTGGCGGGGGTGTCACAGACGAGGCAGAAGTGGAGTGGAGAAGGGGACGTGCCCTGTGTGGGGCTTGGGTGGTTGGGGTGCAGGGGAACCTTGGTTATTGGCTGTGTTGGCCTTGAAGAGGCGGAGCTTGTATCAGTTGTCAGAGAAAGCTAAAAATGTCGTCATAAAAGACATGTCCTCATTCAGGGTGCTAATTTTATGAAGTATCCAAGTGAGCAGTAGGCCACCAGTGTGTCTGTCAGGAACAAAACCTTCGCTGATGGATTTGCCTGAGAGCTGAGTGGCGCCAGCTCTGGTCCTGGCGTAGTGGGTTAGCAGATACTCCCTTCCTCGGGAGTCGTGTGCTTGAATGCCAGGTGTCACCCTTCCAGGTGAAACCCAGGGAGACTGGGGAAGGTGGGAAACGGGGCTGGGCGGGCCAGCTCAGACCGACGCGCTCAAGGCCCCTGACTCCGGCAAGCAGCTCGTGCCTGTTGCACTGCGTCAGAGGCGACAGTAGCAGTGAGGCCGGAGCCTGGGAGATGTTGTGCGAGACTTCCAGCAGGATGCTGCTGTGGTGGGAGGCGGCGTTTGGGGGCCAGAAAGAAGGGAGAGCAGAGGCACCTCTGCTCCGGTGTGGCTCGCCGCATCTCTGGGGACGTGCCGGCAGGTGTGGTTTTGCCATGCGTTGTGCTCCAGCACACTGGCAGTCAAGGCTGTCCTTCCTCTGTGGTTCTTCAGGGCGGGCTTCACCTCGTGTCAGTTCTGGTAGCTGTGGTGAGCGTGCAGGCCACGCAGCTGACTGACCGAGCTGCGCGTGGCTCTGCGGCCTCCCTCTGGTTCTGGCTGTGAAGCTGGAGCTTGGGAAGCAGCCCAGGCTCCCGGCAGCACCTCCTCCGGTGGCGAGGCCAAGGCCCGTCACTCCCCTCGCAGCCGCTGTGCTTCGTGTGCTGCTGAGTGAAGTGCCGGCTTTTTGCGGGGTTTGTGGCAGGTGCCATCTGCTTGGGGTGCCTCCTGTCACAGGCTGTATGAGAAGGAACCCCTTTGCCGAGAAACCCCCAGGGCCAACTCCTTGCTCCCCCTTAAGTATCCAGAACTTGCCTGCTGCTCAGCTTCTGGTGTTTGTCGTTGAGCAGGCAGAGATAGAAGCAGCATTTTGAACACAGTGACTCCACTACGTGTCGGTCGCATTTTCGGATTTTGCAAGCAGGACCTCCCCACCCACCTGCACATCATCAGTTGCTCTTCAAGTTGCACATGTTCAAAGTTCTTCAGCATACTTATTGCTTGGTAAATCTTCAGGATACTTGTTATGTGCTACATGTCAAATTTAAAAAGCAGGCAGTGTGCCACAGGGGCAGGTTTCTCTTTGCACCCTGGGCCTTGACACTCCTCCCCCTCCCCTCTCCTCCCCTACCCCCTCCCCCCCCCCCCCCTTTTCTCCCCCTCCTCCCCTCCTCTCCTCCTCCTCCTCCTCCTCCTCCTCTCACCGTAGTGTATCATAGCAGTTTGTTGAGATAGCTGCAGTTCATGTCTTATGTTTGAAGGTCCTCAAGCTCTCTTTGCAGTCCTGCACAGTGGCTGCCCATGACAGGGCCTTGCTCACATCGATCGCTAGCTCAGGCTGACCCTCTGCCTTAGTCTCCCATGTGCTTGGATTACAGGTGGTGCACAGGTCCTGGATACAGGGAGCCGGCCTGATTCTGAGGGGGTAGGTCTTTGGCTACCCAATGCATCTTTTTCCATGGCAGCAGCAGTAGGCAAGAGCAGAGCAAGCACAGGGGTGAGCTGGTCCCAGCAGAGAGTGGGCAGCACTGTGCCAGGTGCACCCGGTACTGTGGCGCTCGGGGGGTGGGGGTGGCGTGGGGTCTCGTTGTGTGACTGAGGAAGCCTGGCACAGAGGCTGGGAAACATCAGTCGGCTCACTGCTTTTCTCTTAGACTCCCTACTCAGCCCTGTGTGGGGCTGAGCCTTGCCCCTGGGTGGAATGTCTCAGGGATTGGGCCTGAGCCAGCACTTCACTTAGCCTAATCTTTTTGTTTGAAAAACAAAACTTTCCATTTGGGAAGAAGTCAGTTTGATGCCTTTGATATGCCAACTTTCCCAAGCAAAGCGTACTGTTGGTGTTCATTGGGAGCCGAAGGTTTCCGAAAGATAAAAACGTGCTTGAATACTGTGGTAGTTTGCGTGTGTTATTTCTGAAATTTCAAAAAGCTAGAAATACCAGCTATAATAATAAATGTGGCCAGCCAGATAGCTCAGCAGATTAAAGCAGGTGCCGTGCTGGCCCCGCCTCCAGGGCGTGCTGAGACTGTGCTTGAGACTGGGCGTGGTGGCGTGCGCCTTAATCCCAATGCTTGGGATGCTGAAAACAGGAAGATCACCATGAGTCCGATCTGTATAGTGAGACCCTGTACTCAATACTTGTAATAATAATACCCCACAGAATAGTAATAATAATAAATGTGTTTTGAGCCAGGCATGGTAGTGCATGCCTGTAATCACAGCATTTGGGAGCCTGAGGCAGGAGGATCACCGCAAGTTTGAGGCCAGCCTGGACTACATAGTGAGTCCAAGACCAGCCTGAACTATATAATAAGATCCTGTCTCAAAAAAACAAAACAAAACAAAACATATATTTTGTGTTGGTACTTTCTATGTTGGGTTTAAATTAATATCTAGTCTTTTGTCCAATACTGGACGTGATTAATGACTAAACGACTTTATTGAGGCAGAAAGACCTTTTATTTCTGCCAAAGGTGTTTTGTGTTTTTTAATCGCTATTGGTACATTTTATTTTAAAACTTATTTTTGTGTTTATTTGGTACTGGGTCTGGCTATGCAGCTCAGACCCATAGTGGCTGTATTAGTTATCCTTCTCTCATTGCTGGGACAAATACCCGACACTCAAAATGAAGGAAGGAAAGGTTTATTTAGCTCACAGTTACTGGAGGTTTCAGTCCACACTCAGCTGGGTCCAACGCAGAGCAGCACATAGCAGAGGGCAACCTTTCATGGCGGCGGCAAAGAGCAAGAGCGCCAGGGAGGGGCAGCAGCAGCTCAAGCAGCTAGCTTCTCTTCCCACCTTACATTGTAATGCAAATTGCCTGCCCCAGGGTAGGGGAAGTACTCACACCTATGGGTACTTCCCAGTATTTACCCACCTATGGGTGATCCCAGCAGTACTAAGACCCATAATCCCAGCCTTGGATCACACATAATCCCAGTGGATCATGAGTTAACACAAAGGTCTAGAAATCCTCACCCCATGACTGCATAAGGCTTTGGGGGGACAACTAGACACAAACCATAAAAGTGGCCCTCCCGTCTCAGCCTCCCCGTCATGGGGTTACAGGCGCACACCACCCAGTGTTGGTGGCTGGCGCAACACGGGGCCAGCATGGCATGCAGTCCCAGGGCTCGAACCCGGGTCCTTGCGCTTTCCAGGCAGACACTTCGATTGCTCCGCTAGCTCCCTGGCCCTCTTGGTACATTTTAGGCACACATAGTGATCACATTCATCATAGGGAGTTTGCGCCTGCTATAGCTTCATCTTTTTCCCCTTCTCCGACCTCCCTTGGACCCCTCTTCCCCTCCCTGCTCATCAAAGCTTTATTTCCTTCCTCATTTCTTTTCCCTTTTCCTTTTCTCCCTGTACCTCTTCCCCCTCCTTAGTTTCTCCTCTCATTTGAGCATTTGCTTCCTATTTCATGGTATCTGTTATACATTTTGCTCCTTACTCACCCTTTTAGTTTTTCACACCAGAGACATAATGCAGTATTTATACTTGTGTGTCCAACTTACTTCACTTAAGAGTGTGGTCTCCAAGTGCATCCATTTGCATAGAATTGCCTTAGGGTTATCCTTATGAGAGCATAGTACTCCATTGTATGAAATAACCACATCTTCCTTAGCTATTCATGGTCGGCCGGCCCTAGTTCCAAGGGGTAGCTCTTACAGAGCGTGCTGCTGTGAACCTGGGAGTGCATATGTCCCTGCGCTGTGATACTTTTAGTTCTCTCAGGAAGGTGGCACGAAGAAAAACAGCTGGTTCCCACGGGGCTCTAGTTTTAAGGCTTTTTTAAACTTTTTTTGTGGTACCGGGGATTTCTTTCTTTTTTTCTTTTTTTTTTTTTTTACACTTTCAATCATCAGGGAGTCAAGGGGCTCTAAGTCTAGCCACGAAGATGGCTTTCCGGACCCAAGAGAGCGACCCAGGGCCTCGCGCTGTTTTTATTCAGTGGGGGAGTGGCTTGAGGAGGATTGACTGAGAATTGTGGGAAGAAGGTGATCACTGTGAGCTGAGCTAGGTGGGTGGCCTGCGTGTACCTAAGGCCAGTTGATAAACAGCAGTCCTAGCCAGCTCTGTACATAGGAAACAGGGTCAGGCTCAGTCAAAATGGAGACAGCCGCTCTTCTTTCAAGGAGAGCTGCTCAGGTGGGCCTCCACAGTTCCCCCTTCTTGGCTTTGAAGCAGCTGGAGCAGTGTCAGTTCTGGCCGCGTAGCCCTTAGCTGTTGCTGGGCTGAGTCCCATTCTACCTTCCCTATCAATAATGAAAAGGATTGATAGTATGGGCCAATATAGGAGTACCGGGGATTGAACTCAAGGCCTTGCACTTGCAGGCAAGCAAGCGCTTACTCTTCTGAGCTATCTCCCCAGCCCCAGTCTTAGTTTTTTAAGGACTCTCCACACTGATTTCAACAGTGGTTATACCAGTCTGCACTCGCATCAAGAGTGGAGAAGGGTTACCTTTTCTTCCCAGCCCTGCCAACATTTATTGTTGTGCTGATTTGTTTTGTTTGTTTCTGTAATAGCCATTCTTGCTGAAGTGAGACAGAATTTCAGCACTGTTTTAAATGCACCTCTCAAACGGCCAGTGAGGTGGAACATTACATTCTCTCATATATTTATTTGCTATTTCCACTTCATCTGAGAAGTGTCTAGTGGAGATGCCTGGGGCCAGGAGACAGCTCAGTGGAATAAGTGCTTGCCTGGCAAACACAAGGGCCTGAGTTCAATCCCCGGTTGCGGGGGGGGAGCCCATTTTGGGGTCGGGTTTTTAAACTTGAGAGGGGCTCTGTTTTGTTTTGTTTTCTTTTTGTATTCTAGATACTAGCCTTTGTCTGAGGAACAGCTGGCAAAAGTTTTTCTCACACTGTTGGTTGTCTTTGCACTCCGTTGGTGGTTTCTCTTGTTGTGCAGAATGTTTAATAAGATCTCATTTGCTGGTTCTTTGTGGTTTTCTGGTATAATTGGGATTTTGTTTGCTTGTAAGGTCTTTGCCCTGCACCAATGTCTTCAAGACTTATACCTATTGTGTTGTTATGGTTGGGGTCTAGTTGTCCCCCTAAAGCCTCAGGCAGTCATGGAGCAGCTTCTGGGGTTTGTGATTCATTATTGTGGGTGTGGGGGCTGGGGAGATGGTTCAGCAGAATAGGCCAGCCCGGGGCTGAGTTCAATTCCTGGTTCTGCCAAAAAAATCCCAAAACAGCCAACTGAGCTAACCAGCAGGCCTCCGTATATGTTGCAGTTGATTTTGTGGGTGTGGGTGCTGCACCCACCCTGGGCAAGTAATTGATTAGAACGCAAGGAGCCAAGAGGCCGGCTGGGCCGGGAGGCCTGTGCCCGCCGAGCTGCTGCGCCCCCTTTGCGCTCTGCCCTCTGCCATGTGCCGCGCTGCCTTGGAGCCAGCAGAGTACGCGCGGAGCCCCAGCCTTTCCTTCCTTCATTTGGGTGTCAGGATTTGTCCCAGAAAGGAGAGAAGACAGGAGACGGCTGTCTTCAGCAGGTTTAGCCTATTAACATTTAAGCACCCGCCGGAGGCGTTGCCTTGTGATGCGCGGCTGTGCGGCTGCGACCTGGGGCACGCCCGCGACCTCCTAGCACGCCCGACCCCTCAGCCGCGGGGGCCTCACGAGGGCCTGCTGGCGTTTTGCACACGAGTCTGTGGCCACTTCAGGGAAACTCCACAAAATTAAAAAATATTTTTAGATATGAGCTCATTGGCAGTCATACCTAAGAAATAGATCTTTAAACTCAGGTACAGTGTTCATCAGTCTTTTCCTGGGTACTTGGGATTTGAAAAGTAATCCTTATTTCCATTACTTGGAAATTTCTAGAAAGAAAAGGATTCTAGTACTTTTTCTCACACATCTTACCATACCAGACTAAATCTGACACGGTTTTTTGCCTCTCTTCCAAGAGCTGAATAATCTCAGGAGAGACTGTAGCTCTTACTGTCTCTAGGGAGTGGCCCAGGTCAGAGCCACGTCCTGTCCTGTCCCTTCTGCTTCCTGTCTGGTGGGCTCCGGCTCAGGCTGTGCCTTCTGGGCGTGCCTTCTGGGCGTGCGTTCTCCTGTGAAACCGGAGGAGGAGCGGAAGGCGCGGCCCTCGCTCGCTCGCTGCTGGAGCGCTCAGCTCGCCGCGCTGCCACCGTCCCTGTGGATGTCCGTCCTGGCCGCCGGCCAGCTGGGGCCGCCACGTCTCTCGGGCGCTGGGGCCTCTTGGCTGTAGGGCAGCGCAGGCTTGTGTAGACTGTTGGTGTGATGCTGACTGAAGCCCCTGGGACTGTACGTTTTCATATATTTTTGGGGAGAGGGGCATTGAGACAGGGTCCTGGCTGGCCTTGACCTGGCAGCAGTCCTCCTGCCTCAGCCTCCTAGGTGTGTGCCACCACACCCAGTTTTAAATACAAGTGTCTATACTGCCATTTACAATCATGTTATTTGAGGGAGGGAAAAACCTGTTTTTTCACTGTTTCCCCAGGACTCTGGATCGACTTGGAAATGTCCTACAACGGATCCTTTCTGATGACTCTTGAGACCAAAATGAATTTGACCAAACTAGGTAAAGAGCCTCTTGTTGAAGCCCTGAAGGTTGGAGAAATTGGCAAAGAAGGGTAAGGGGCTATATATGAACTTCTAAGCCAACCTGGGGGACCCCTTTCTCTCCGCAGCCTGGGGTAAGCAGGTCTTGGGCCTGAGCGCCCCGGCCGGAGAGCTAGTGCCACTGTCAGTGGTTCTGGACCACAGAGCAGACACTGTCCCCAGGGAGCCCACTGCCTGCTCAGCTGTGACAGCTGTTCTGACCTCTGCACTGTTCCAGTTACCCAGAAAGTAACACTGACTCAGACAACCAGGGCAGACCCATCGGAGTGATGAATTTGTTTGTGAATCAAATCTCTGCTTTGGGCCGGGGAGATGGCTTAGTAGACTAAGTGCTTGCCTGGCAAGCGCAAAGGCCTGAGTTCAAGCCCCAATTCCGCAAAAAAAAAAAAAACCCAAAACACCAAATCATTGCTTCAGATACTCTGTGTTCAGCTTTCTTTCTTTTTCTTTTTTGAGAGGTCTTTTTGAGACAGGATCTCACTATGCAGTTCAGGCTGGCCTTGAGCTCACTTTGTGGCCCAGGCTGGTCTCGAACTCACAGCGATCCTCCTGCGTAAGCCTCCACATCTTGCTGCAATTTAATTCCCACACCACTACTATCCGTTTTATTATTATTATTATTATTTTTTTGTGGTGCCAACGATTGAACTCAAGACCCTATGTTTGCCAAGCAGTCGCCTATCTCCCCCTGACTACCACCCCTTTTAGTGCCTAGAAGGAAAAGACAAAACTTTTATATTCTTGTACACCTTAAAAGCGACTACTTCAGTTACACATATAAATGATACTGTTGTGTTTACCAAATTAAAAAAAAAATGCTGCTTCTTACGTGTCTGCCCCCTTTGCACGGCATTAACACTATAAAAACAAGGAGCTGCCTCAGCAGGGTCTGAACACAAGGCGCGGGCTCTTAGATTTTTGATTAATTAACAGTACTCACCTACTATTCCCATTCATGCTTGGGTATTAGCACACTGGGCGAGTTGTGAGCATACCTTCAAGAATATTCTTTGGGTTAGATGATCTGAGTTGCTTAATGAACTGTTCCTGTTTTAATAGTTGGGAGAAATTCACCTGCCGTATGCAATCTAACCTATCTCTGCTATTTTTTTTTCCCCTGCTGTTTGTTAAAATGTATTTGGATTCGGCACTCTGTGGATTTGGGTTTTCTGGTGAGTGGTACCGATCAGCTCCGTGTGGCACTTCATACCCTGTGACTGCTGAGTCGAACTGGGCCCCGTGAAGCCATGGGGAAGCGGTCCTTTCATCATGGTTCCAGACATGAAGGCACAGTCCGTGGGCTTGAGAGGACCGAGAGATGGAGCTCAGAGAAGGCTTTGCTGGCAGGGAACATCTCAGCCATCCCTAGTTAGAATTGCTGGGGTTCAGACGGGCGTGGGGTGCACACCTCTAATCCAGCATCCAGGAGGCAGAGGCAGGGGATCACCATGCGTTCAAGTCTAGGATGCGCTAGACAGTGAGCTGAAGGCCAGCCTGGACAGTGTTGTGAGACCCTGCCTCAAACTAAAACAAGACAGCAACAAAAACTACGCCTGAAAATGTTTTTTGGGTTGCTCCGCTGGTGGAAGCATCACAACCTCTGAAAGCCCTTCTGTAGTCAAGAAAGAAGGCTAATCCTAGAAGAGGTCTAGAGCCCACTCTTTACCTCCTCAGTCCTGAATGTCGAACCCTCTCGAGACAGAGGAGAGCCAAGGCAGTGCTCCCTGCCCGTGCCGTCCTCCCCAGTGTCAGCCTCCCCAAGCAGCGAGCACAGAGCCGGCAGCGCAGCTGTTTCCTTCAGGGTCTGCTTTCAGTCCACGGTTGCCTGTCCGGGGCCACCTCGAGGGCTTGTACCGCGTCCAACTCTGGCCGGGCCTCTGCTGTGTCTCTGCGCTTAGTGGTCCCTGTGCAGGTGTGGCGCTCATGGGAAGTGTGCAGAGGTGCTGCTCAGGCTGTGAAAAGTCCCTTTTCTTGTTTTTGTGTCTTAAAGACAAGGTGTCACTGTGTATTCAGGCTGGCCCTGAACTCACTGGGTAGCCCAGGCTGGCCTCCACCTGTGATCCTCCTGCCTCCGCCTCCTGAGTGCTGGGATTACAGTCGTGTGCCACCGTGCTTGGCTGAGTCCCTTTCCTGGTAGGAGTTGTACTCACAGTAACAGCCTGAGGATAGGAGGGAGAAATTAGTATCTCTTGCTTCAAGTGAAGTCCCCTTCCTTTGAAGTGCATGTCCACTGTGCATTTGTGGACATTTTTCTTGTGGGCCTTTTCTTTCCCAAATGGTCTTGTCGAGTGATGTAATTAGCGTCACTTTTGGGCTGTGAGCTGCTGGAATGCAAAGGCTAGAACTGGAGCTCAGTGATAGAGCGTTTGCCCAGCACGCCAGAGGGCCTGGGTTCTAACCGCAGCATCTCTCCGTCTCTCTCTAGTCTTGTCTGACTGACTGTCTGTCTGTCTGTCTCTTACACACACACACACACACACACACACACAGATTTAAGTGATAAGCTGAGGACTCTGAACCATAGGAAAGGACCTGAAGACCTGAGGGAGTCCAGAAGCAAAGTGCGCTGTGATGAGTGGTGTTGGAGCAGAGCTTTCCTGCGGGGCACTCGGCCGTCCCCTGCAGCTGGCCTGTGTGCACGTTCCCACATGGTGACCTCTGCCTCTGTATTGTCTCTCCAGCCCACCGTATTGTCCCTCACTCTACAGGGCCTTGGTGCTCTGGCAGCCGAGACCTTGCAGGACACTGACATTCATTCATGGCTACATGCTCGTGTGTGTCTGTGACAGATGTGAGGGATTGATTCTTAAAACCAATACATCCTTATAAGTCTGGTTCCCTCACAGGGCATTTGAATCAAGTTATGCACTCTTAAAACATTTCTTAGCGCTTCTGTTGTAGAGTTACCTCTTGAGTCTGTGACGTGTTTTAACCATCCTGAGAGACAGCAAATCAGGCTTCTTTATAGTTTGAGAATTGCCAGAAGTTGTCAGAGGTGTTGATTATAGACCAAAAATTAAAATAGTTGGTCCCGTGCAGAGCGGCAATATTAAAATGTTTCACCTTTTCTTCTGTCTGACTCCAGACACATTTCTGCGACATTTCAGCAGAGGTAGCATAGCTGGAGTACGCCCGCCGGTGGCTCTCCGAGAAGACAGCGCACTTGCGTGGGCTTCTGAGTTGTGGTCAGAGCGGGCGGGCTTGCCACATCCAGGGTGCAGAGCATCTTTCTCTGAGGTTTCTGCTGACATTGTGAAGTCAGGGTAACTGTGCGCACAGTCGGCTGGAAAGCAGCAGGCCAGCTGCAGGCTGTGGCCATGTGCCCGGTCATCGGTAAGCAGTGAGTGCCGTCCGTGCGGTCCACTGCCCAGGGGAGGCAGTGCTTGGTGCGTGGTCAGTCAGAATTTCGTGTCTCGCATTAGCGAAATTACTGGCTTCCAGCTGCAGAATCTGTCCTGTTCCCTGTCCTACAGAGCATTCGTTTTGTAACCAGAGCGCTCACTGCAGGGCTCAGCCTTTGGCATCTTCTGCCCAGGTCTGGGCTGGCTGATGACCTCCACCAGGAGAGACACGAAGGGCAGCGGCTCTGTCCTCTCGGCCCACAGGCCCTGCAGGCACCCTTTGTGCCGGGGCAGGTGGCCGAGGAGAGGCTGTGTACGGTGGGAAATCTTCCATGCCAGGCAGCGCAGCTGTGAGCCAGGGTGCAGCCGTACTCTGAGGGCGAAGTAGGACAGTTGTGTAACACTGTCCTCAGCCGAGACCAGGGCAGGCTTTCTGGGAATCGGAGTTTGCAGTGTGCATCTGAAGCCAGAGTGCCCAAGGGTGCCACACTCGGAAGGCTCTCAAGTGGCCTGTGACCACATGTGCACGGAAGCACAGGACCGGCCAGGCCAGCAGAGGAAGAAGGGAGGCGGCGGCAGCCAGAGGTTGTCAGGAGTGAGGCTTCCACCTAGCAGAGGGAGCTGCTCTTGAGCTTGCCGGCTGGGTGCCAGCTCTCTGGTTTCAGGGCAGGGTTAAGCAGAATCTGTCCTGCCAGGGAGGATGCCCGTCAGATCCCCTTACAGCCCGGCTCCCGTTTCGGGTGAGGGCTTTCGGTGCCACCATCTCGTGTGCAGTGCCAGGGCCCCTGCGGAGCTTTCTTAGTGTGCTGGCCTGCGCCTCTGCCCTGGGCCTGCTGGCCCGGAGCTGACAGCCCGTACGCCTCTGGGGCCCACATGCTGCCTTAGGGGAGGCCAGAAGCCTGTTGCTGCTGGGAGAGGCGGCCCAGCTCCACAGCCTCCCGTCTTGGGCATTTTGTCCTTGCCAAAAATACAAGATTCAGCCTCTGCTTGGAGACCATTTGGTTTCTGTGTGGAGACTCCTCATCCATTTCACCCCAGCTAAGTCCTGAGCCTCCAAGACAGGCCCTGCCAGTCAGTGTCCTTGGCCACACAGCCAGCGTCAGGGAGCAGCCGCCTCTGGACTGAAGTTTGGCCAGAAGCCCCAGTGCCTCAGTCCTGGGGGGCTGCGAGCCACACACCTCTAAAACCGTCTCCAAATTGGAGCCTTCAGTGAGGAATGATATTCTGGTATGTTCTGGTGAACAGAAAGAATGCTCAAGCTTGTGCTCCACGTGAAGTCCTGGGTTCTCGTGTCAGCCGCTGCTTCATATCCCTTAAGATGTACACCTGTTGTTTTAGTTTTGTGGCCCTCGGAAGATGGGGCAGGTCTGGGGGAAGATGATAGTTTTGCTAAGAAGGAGTCTTGAGTGAAAGCTAATTTGGGGATTCACTGAACCAGAAAGTATCGCAGCTTTTGCCTCAGCCAGAGGCAAGGACGTGCCTGCATGTCCTCGTCATGGCAGAGGTGGGCATGACACCAGCGTGGCTGTCACCTCTCCCTACAGCCGTCCGCTCTTCCCACTCACCCTCCCATGTGGTTCCCCTGCATTACTGACACCGTCGTGCATTTTCTGTGACTCCATCACACTCCACCTCCTGTTGTTTTGATGCATGCTCGAAGGGCTCTGGGGGCTAAGGGGGCTGGGCGCTGGACTCTCCTGAGTAAGAGTAAGGACTCAATTGGGCCTTTACTTTGCTGCTGGGTGGAAGGCAAAGCGAGAGTGCCATAGAGAGGCCTCCGGCTGGCCCCTGTGCCCAAGTGTGCATGTGCTCGTTCCAGGCGGGGGCTGGCCGCAGGGTCACAGCTCTGTCCTCGTTCAGTTGCAGGCCCCGGGCGTACTGTCTTGCTGACAGTGATGAGGAGTCCTCCAGCGCCGGCTCCTCTGATGAAGACGGGGCCCCTGAGCCCAGTGCAGGAGACAAGCAGCTGCTCCCGGGAGCTGAAGGGTGAGCGGAACGGGCTCGGGGCTCAGGGCCAGGCTGAGCCTCCCCGTCTTCCTGTGACCTTCCTCCTCTACCCTGAGCCGGTGCTGGTTGTTAGCACCTAGTGTCAGTGGACAGGCACCGGAGAGAAGAGGTTTATGTAGCTCTCCTTTCCTATTCGGCTGCACACTCCATAATTTTTTCCTGCCATTAAGTAAATGGTGAAGAAGTTGTAGGGCAGGGTTGTGCACAGCACCCCAAGCCTGAGGAGCGAAGTGTGCCCCCCGATGCCAGGCAGAGAAAAGCCTTTGCCCCTCCACCAGTGCCAAGGTGGGGTAGAGGAAGAAAAACTTTTCCTTTGTATATGTGCTATTCCTGATCCCCTGGAACTGCAGAGGATTTTCAAATCAGATACCCTGTTCTGAGGGCAGTTTTATGAATTATACAACCTGCTATCACGCCAGTTATTTTTGATATAGCATTTGTCAAAGTAATTCCCTGCCCTAAAAATAAGGGGAGAAAAAAATTCCAGGCTCTTTGAAAAGTGCTTGTGCAGAGGAATGGGGGGACACTGCAGTCCCACAGCGCAGGTGGCTGAGGCCAGAGGGCCGTCAGTCCAGCCCAGCCAGGAAATGTGTCGACTCAGATTTTTGCCTTAAAATTTTAGAAGAGGGGTAGGGATGTAGCTCAGTACAAAGGCCCTCGGTTAAATCTCCAATCACACACACGCACACACACACGCACGCACGCACGCGCGCGGAAAAGCATTTGTCACTCACATCAGCAGGACACCACCTAATGGAAGGTAGTCACATTTTGTCTGTTGTGCAGTGTGCTTTGCCAGTTGCTGTGGGGAGCTGGAGACTTCTCTAGCAGGACGTGGACTCCATTAGTCTGCGAGGGGTTAGGGAGGGCACCGTCTCCGCACAAGGACTTTATGCAGTTCTTCAGGGTCAATTCAAGGGCGCTGTGTGACATTTACACTTTTTTTTCAAGTAGTACTTCTCAAACCAAGGGCAGTTTGGCCACTGTATCTGTAGACAGGTGTGACTGTCACAACTGGGGATTTAGTGCCATCTAGTGGCAGAGGGTGAGGCTGGCGCTGAAAGTCCTCCAGGGCACAGGACAGTGTCCCGGACAGACTTGGGCTTAAGAAAGGGCTGTAAAGGAAGGTGAACCTAGAGCCACTATCTTTTCGTCTGTGAAAGAGCTAAGTGTCTACTAATACCTCTTTGTGTTCTCCACTTGAAGGTATGTTGGAGGGCATCGAACAAGTAAAATTATGAGGTTTGTCGATAAAATTACCAAATCAAAATATTTCCAAAAAGCAACAGAGACAGAGTTCATTAAAAAGAAGATTGAAGAAGTCTCCAACACACCCCTGCTGCTAACTGTTGAAGTCCAGGAATGCAGAGGAACCCTGGCGGTCAACATTCCTCCACCCCCGACTGACCGCGTATGGTGCGTGCAGGGCTCCCTAGGGAGGGCACGTGCTGCTTCTGGTTGCGTAGCCATAGAAATGCCAGCCTGCTTAACCTTGGGATTAAGGAAACTACCTTCTCCTGGACAGCTGAAAGGGCAGTTATACCTTCTTCTGTGATCGATTCATTCCTATTTAAGGTTTTGTCCTCATACACCGGGGACAGTTAAGCTGAATACATGAGGTTTATGGGACAAGCTGTTT
This sequence comes from Octodon degus, assembly GCF_000260255.1. Classification (NCBI taxonomy): domain Eukaryota; kingdom Metazoa; phylum Chordata; class Mammalia; order Rodentia; family Octodontidae; genus Octodon; species Octodon degus. Next base: position 3,750,616 of record NW_004524609.1, on the reverse strand, counting down.
CCATTCTTGGTGGTCTTCCTCTCTAACACCAGCTCTTCCACCAGTAGTAACTTCTGCCCCTTGTAGGGTGCCCTTGACCTCTGCTTGGCCGGTTCTCTCAGTGTCCTGCTGAGGAGGTGCCTGGTTGTCCCCAGTGACAGACGAGAGCCGACTACGCATCCAGCAGCTCCAGGAGGCTAGGGACACGTCCCCGAGTTAGGCCTTGACATGGGCCTGGAGGACGTGCTTTGGGTGTTATGGCAGGAGAGCTATGCCCGGTGGGTTCTCGGCTCCAGCTGCATGCTAGCTGCCCCTGGGAACCTACTGAAAGTGCACATGTGCCACCCCACTGCAGGGTCGCAGCAGCTGATGGAGGAGTTGTAGTGATTAAGCAAGGGGGGGAATAACAAATTACTTATGGATCCAGGATCTCTATGAATCTAAATTGAAATTAGCATCATAGCTCAGGGGTAATCTTACCATCTAGGAATGTCCACATGGTCACGGTTACTACTTTCCAGTCTTCTAAACCACCTTAAAATTTATTTATTTGGTACAGTGTCTTACTGTGCAGCTTGGACTTCTGGTGATCATCCTGTCTCAGCCTCCCCAGAACTGGGATTACAGGCATAAGCCACCACACCCAGTTTTGGTGGCTGGCATGGTGTGCCCAGGGTTCTGGGGCTGGCATGGCACGCAGTACCAGGGATCGGACCTGGGTCCTTGTGCTTGCCAGGCAGGCACTTAAACCACCAAGCTATCTCCCCAGCCCAAAACCTAATTATTTATATTGCTGAGTGCATACATTTCTTCTCTAGACCATCAGACTTTATTCGCTCGCCGCAACTTGGCATTTCTCCTCAGTTTTTTTGTTTTTCCTGCGGAGCCGGGCATTGAACTCATACACTTGCGCTTGCCAAGCAAGCACTTATTCAACTGAGCTATCTTCCCGGCCCGTCTCCTCAGTTTTGAAGACACTGACCCACACTGGATTAAAGGTTCAGGCAGGTTGCTGGTGTGCTGGGTAGTTACCAACAGTCCACACTGCAGTCAGCACCCACAGGAAGTCCTGGAAGCGTGGTCCACCTGTGCTTACGGGCAGGCAAGGAGAGCTTGCCTCGCTGCCCCCGGCCGCCTCGCGTGGCAGTGCAGGCCAGGCCATCGTGAGCCATAGCCCTGCCCCTTGTTTCTTCAGAGGGTCTCACCGCATAGCCCAGGCTGGCCTCCAGCCGCACGTGATCCTCCTGCTTCAGCGCCCTGAGCGCTAGGGTTACAGGCCTCGGGGTGCACCGGGCTCAAGTTCAGGTTTACACACTTATATTTAGGTTCTTGTAATGTGCACAACTTATCAAAATCACTATCATCTTAGGAAAAATAAAAAAATCCCCAGATCATGGCCCTTTCCTGTGGTACTGCCTAGCTTTTCCAGTTTGCAAGAACTGATCTGATGAATTAGGGACAGCCCTGCACTGTCCAGGGAATATGAGGAGGTTGCGAGTTCATTCTTGCTTCGCTCAAATATTTTATTTATTTATTTATTTATTTATTTATTTATTTTGGTGGAACCGGGGATTGAACTCAGGCCCTTGCGCTTGCCAGGCAAGTGCTTATTCCACTGAGCCATCTCCCCGGCCCCTGCTCAATTGTTTTAGAGGGGATTTTCAGAATAATAATTTTAAGTTGTGATGAAGCCCCACATAAGCTTGAATTGTTCCTCATCGGTGCTTGCCTGCTTCCTCTCTACTGCTAAGTGCTTATTATTACTTATCTTCTGAAAGGTATGGCTTCCGGAAGCCGCCATATGTGGAGCTGAAAGCTCGGCCAAAACTCGGAGAGAGAGAGGTGACATTAGTTCACGTGACAGACTGGATAGAGAAGAAACTGGAGCAAGAGTTTCAGGTGAGCCTGCAGTGGTAGCTCATGTTTCACACTGAGTATAAAAAGCTCAGGCTGGACGGGGGTCCTGAGCGCCACCTGGCTCAGGATGCTCTTGAGAGTCCAGTGGAAACCACTCACTCTCGCCCCAGGAGGGACACACATGCTCAGACACTGGGGTAAAAGGTCAGGTGAGGACTCGTGGGGCTGAGGCAGGAGGCTCCTTGTGAATTAGAGGCCAGCCTGAGCTGCAGAGCAAAACCTGGTTTGAAAAATACAAAAACTAAGTCAGGTATTATTTCAGAAACCCTGAAGTTTAGCCAGAATATCACTAAATAATCTTCAGAGGAAACCCAGATGTGGGGTAAGGAGCAAAATTAGAATCTCACAGCAGTCGATCTGCTGGGCCTTCCTGGCTTTGTTTTGAGCCCCGTGAAATTTAGAATTGGTTTGCTAAGCGGCACCCAGCCTATGCCCAAGGAAGTGGCTTCCTATCCTTATGTCATCTTCTTGCTCAGTTTTTTTTTTTTTTTTGAGGAACCAGGACTAGAACTCAGGCCCTTGTGCTTGCCAGGCAAGCACGTCTTCTACTGAGCTAGCTCCCTGCTTCTTGCCGTTTCTTCAGCTCACATGGAAGCGCCTCTGTACTCCAGCAGCCAAGGACCTCGGGCAGGAGGCACACCTTCCAGGGCTCACAGCGGTACCAGCAGCCCCCTTGGCCCGTGCCACAGCGCGCCCGCCACCGCCACCCTAGTGCTTCACCATAAGTTGGGCCTCCCCAAATCCGTCTAGTGGTCTTGCAGCTTCCTAACCCAGGTCTCATTCTCAGGCCTGCTTTGTGTGAATTGTTGGTGGGCTTTAGCTTTTTAAGAAACCGCCTTGTTGTCTTGCCAGACACGGTGGCAGACATCTGTAACCCCAGCACACGGAAGCTGGAGGATCACTGCAAGTTTGAGGCCAGCCTGGGCTACAGAGTGAGCTCAAGACCACCTGAACTATATAACAAGACAGTCTTAAAAACACAGGGGCCGGGGAGATAGCTCAGGAGAATATGCACTTGCCTGGCAAGCACAAGGGACCGAGTTCAATCCCAGGTTCCGCAAAAAATAAAATCAAAAACACCCTTACCCTTTCCCCTCAGATTTACAAGCATAAAATTCTCTTGGAATGTGTTCTGCACATAATTTGAAAATACAAATTAAAAGCAGTTTCTTAGTGTTGTTCATCATTTATGAGTAACTTTATATGTGTGCAAAGTCAAAGGCCTCTGCCTCAGAACTGATAATTATGTTCTTGTATTTGTGCACTGGTGAGGCCTTAACTTTTTAAATTACAGTGGAGGAATGTGTAAAAATTTCCATACATATTTTTAAACATGTCTGTAAAGTCTAAACTATAAACCAACAGTGTGTTCTTCAATCTCCCTGCAGAAAGTTTTCGTCATGCCAAACATGGACGATATTTACATCCCCATAATGCACTCAGCTATGGACCCTCGCTCCACTTCCTGCCTCCTGAAGGAGCCCCCTCTGGAGGCCCCTGATCCTCTGTAGCGGGTGGAGGAGGAGGGTCTGTCTTGAGACGCCCTCCGCATCCAGGTTCCTGGCTGCAGTCTGCACCGCGGCACTGGCTCCCAAGACTGCTTCTGCCTCTGCCTGCCGGTGCCCATTCCACTGTGAGGTGTCATTCCCTACATCTAGTGACAGGCATTTGGAGTGCCTGCCACAAAGCCTGGCCTCGGCAAAGGAGACTGGACTGTCATCCCAGTGGGCCCAGAAGTTATGCGACTCACATTGTGGCTGCTTAAAGTCTACCAGCTTCGGAGCTGAATTTTTGTGGCAGCAAAAAGCACGTTGAGAGGGAAGCTGTGCAGCGGACCGGAAGCCTCCCCTCCCCATCCAAAGCCTTGCCTCAGGCTCACTCTACACGAGTGTAGTCCTCCGATCTCCAGGGTGTCAGCCTGGCAACGTGTGGGAAGTGGGATTTCGAGCCACTGCAGTGGTGGGAGAGGCGTCGCAAATCACTGTTACTAACTTGTGCATTTTAGAAGCAAGTTGCCATAAAACACAACTTTCGCTGGGGCGGAGGCACTGGAATTTATGTGAACCTTAGGCAAAGCCACGGGATCAAACCATCCCAAGCCTTTTGCCAGTGAGGTAGTCTTCTTGCCTCTAATCCTGTTTCCTGAGATACAAGCATGTGACAATGACAGATATTGCACACAAGGGCCGACTGTTCCTCCTTAATGCAGATGGGATGGGCCCAAACACCCAGAGTTCCTGTGGCTGCCGGAAGCTCCCCAGGAAGCTCCCCAGAGGGAACGCTGTTTAGGCCTGCGGGAAAGCTCTGTGGGCGGGTCTTCCTGATGGCCAAACAACACTCCCCTGGTCTCCGCTGGAGCGAGTTTGCGTCCCACCAGACACTACATCGCAGAACACATGACCTTCCTTTCATGTTGCCAACTTCATTTTGTGCATTTGTGTCAGAAGGTTTAGTTTACAAGTTTGGGACTCGAAATTTGCTTTGAAAAGTAAATACAATTTGTTTAAAGTTGTATTGAACATCAAAATTACCTTGGGTAACGTTTGATATAACTTACATCTGTGGACTAAGCGAATAGTGATTTTTCTTTAAAACAGCACCTTGCCTGACTTTAAAGAAATTAATATATTAAAGATATATTTGAGCCCTTATTTTAATTGCACCATTAAAACATTTGACTCAAATTACCTGGCCATTGCCACCGGTGTACTGTTCTAACTCCTCACTGTGTGGGCTCCGTGGCCTGGAGTCGCACGTCTTATCACTGGTCTTCACTGTGCAGTAACTAAAGGCAGACGACTAGCCGCCGCTGCGTAATCACACGACTGCACCCTGTTGCACTTAATTGGTAGTGAGGGGGATGTAGAACCGCCTGCATTGTTTCACAAAATAAATTATCTCCTGTCAAGTACTAGATAAGCATCCAAGTTATTTCTCCAAAGTCCCTGTAGAGGAAGGAATAGTGAATGCACAGCGCTTGGGCACTCCCGGGCAGCAAGCACCTGCGTGCTCAGAGCCCAGTCCTGAGTGTACAATGACCAACTTCCCACCAATCGGCCTGTACTTGGCCGCTGTGCAGTGCACCTTCCGCTCAGCCACAACTGTTCAGTGAGAAGAGCAGACACTGGGTAAGGCCAGGCCGGTCTGCAGGCCCAGGAGAATTAGGAGCCTGGAGGGCCAGCCCCACCTCAAAAACAAGGTAAAAATGATGGGGGCCGCGGGGACAGCTCTGAGCGCCTGCCCAGGCTGGCACAAGGACCCAGGTATCAAAGTTAATGCGCCGATTTTGGGAAAGGTTAAAGCAAAAGTGGGAGAACAAGAAACGAGATTGACAAGCTGGCTTGCGGGTGAAGTAGGGCAGCTTTTGTTTTCGGGGCGATTCACTCTTCTCCAAAGCTTTAGCTATCCCGTGGCATGCAAGAGTGACTCTTGGTCGTCTGTGACCTGTAGTAGCACAGCGCCGCCCACGGTTCTAGGTGGCATCCCATTAGCTCCCGGGGGCAAGGCAGCCCTGCTCCCCTTGAGATAGGTACTGCTTCCCCTCTCAGCCTGCGTCTCGAGGACCAAGTTCAGATTTGTTCATCGAGATAGTTGTGCCCCGGCGCTGAAGCCCACACCCGTATCTGCGGGAATCATTTTAAGCCGGGCATTTGGTAGGCGCCCTGCCCCTACCGCGAAACCCCGCACAAGCCCACGTTAGGAGCTTTGACCAGCTGCAGTGTGAAGACGTACAAAAAACCCCACATGCTCACACCACCCTGGAAATTAGAGGTTGAGCTAAGCGGACAACTCGTTTCTCCCAAGTTCACTTGTAGGACTTTTACCAATCAACTGGTCGTACTACATTTTAACCAGAATTTAAACCCCTACAGCTTCAGCCCCAAACCTGTTCCCGCAACAAATCCAGCTGCTTTTATCTCTCCGCCTAGACACTTCACACTGCGCCTAACAAGCGCGCCTCGCACACCTCGGCCAGACGGCCGCCGCAGCCGGGCAGGCTGCTCGAGGTGCAGCAGCGGGCGCGCAGGCAGGGCACGCGCCCCCAACCCGCTGCACCCTTAATCCCGGGAAAGGTGGAGGTTCGCCCCGGCAGCCGGGCGCTGCCGCGGCTGTGTTGCTCGCGGTTAAAAGGGCCGTCGGCGGAGGGCAGGCGGCCCCAGTTATGCGCGAGCGCGTTCTCTGGCGCTGCAGCTTGACCCCCGGCGCCACACACAGGCGCGACGGGGGCCCAAAGGCAGCGCGTCACCGACCACAGGACACTGAGCTGGAGACCAAATCACTTTATTGGGGGGCTTTGACTGGGGAGAAGCCGCTTCACACGAGATCTGACGTTCCCGGCACGGCTGGATCTGCAAAAACGACGGCCATAGGTGAGCAACAGCGGACCTCCCGGCCCGTCTCCTCCCCCATCCAACCCGCCAACCGGCTCAGACTCCAGTTCGCATCACTCTCGTCAGCAGTCTAACACGTGCTTTAATTGGAATGTCATCACCGCCAGTCGGTCGTCTCCAGCCCGCTCGCGGGCCAGCCCAGCCACACAACTCAGCAAAGTAACACCGCTCACCTCTGCGGGTCCGCCGTGGTCAAGAGACAGCGAAAAGAGCGTGAATTGTACTTAAAGGAAGATAACGGAAGTAGTAGGGCGGGCTTTACTGCTATCAACCAATAGCAAGCCAAATTTCTGAGCGTGCGCTGTAAAAAATGATCTAATGATTGGCGGTGCTCGCTAAATCCTCCAAAGTATAGAGTGGTCACACTCGGACCATAGAGATGGGAGGCTAGATGCCAACACTTTTTTTTTTTAATGAAAGGGGCGGGACTTCTGTATCTTAATTGCCGCGTACTTGTTGATCATTGACTTGGAATTGGTGCATCTCTCTACGGTACACAGAAGAAAACTTTGGAAACGAGATAGAGCCTAATTTGTCGGACATTTTGCCACCAGCTAGACTAGGATCTGAGGATGTAAAGGTAAACAAGACTGTTCAGAAATTGGGAAGAGAAAAAGTATGAACAGCTGGAAAAGGAGATGAAACAAAGCACTAACAGCTCCTTTCCATAGACCAGCAGAAATGCACAGTACAGCTGTCCAGACCATCCTGCTTACATACCTAGATACATCTCTTCCTCCCCCTCCTCCTGTCCTCCTCCTCAACTCAGTAACTCTTGCCTTTTCAATAAGTTCATTCCCTTTTTCCAATATCTGTTGTACCCTTCAGATTCCATTTTCTCTTTCAGGTTCTCACATTAAGGAGACAATACGATGTTTGCACATGCAGGTCTGATGTATTTCACTGAAGAGTATGTTCTCTAGTTGCATGCCTTTACTGACAAAAGACTCAAATTTATCCTGTTTAACAACTGAATAATACTCCATTGTGCAAAGATACCACATCTTCCTTATCCATTCTTCAGTTGATGGGCATCTGGGTTGTTTCCAGGATTTGGCTATGACAAATTGCTCTGCTATAAACATGGTGCACACGTCACTGTATACCCATTTCTTCTTCCAGTTTTACACGCATGTATCTGGGAATATGAATAACTGGTTGAAGACAACACTATGTATTACAACAAATACTGTGAAATTCATATTACTTTGTTAAGTGAAATTCTGTATCACTTGTAATTTTTTGTTTTAATTCTAATTTGTACTCGCTTTAAAAAATTAAGGGCCTGGGAGATGGCTCAGTAGAATAAGTGCTTCCCTGGCAAGTGCA